>NC_060253.1:20303733-20613845 GCF_921293095.1 Ischnura elegans
AATATATAATGGTCCGGGCTTGAGGGATTTGAAGGATGTCAGCATTAGATGGGGTGAAAATCGCAATATCTTTCAGGCGGGGGACGAATTATTCGCGCAGGTTTGCAGAAGCATGGCTTTGGAGTACGAAGAAAATATATGATTCCAGTAAGTTTTTCCTTCGGTAATGGAGAGGTAACCAGTTCAGGACGCAAAAATTGGACAAAAGATCACCGAAACTTAAGTCATAAATAAATCTTACGCAGGAGTTAATTTGCTTTTGCAAACACTTTTTAACTGCACTGGATAAGTCCCTGTAAACTAGCATACAGTAATCAATGATGGGGAAGATAATATAACAAACGAGCATATTTCTGGTGTAATGTAGGCGTATGGTGTAAGAAAAAAACCGTTTACCTTCAATGATAGCAGGCAGCTTCCGTAGCAGGCTTATAGTTGTTTTCCTCGATTCACGAGACGGAGCAGTTGCGGCAAATATTGAAAGCTATACTGGAAACATAGCTTGAACATTTAGAGATGAGGATCACACGTCGTGAGCAAGTCGTGAGGTTATGTGAACTTCGTTGCTATGCAGATGTAGAAGTGACAGGAATCGGATGAATCACATTTTAAGCTTTTCTTTACACTTTCGGGAAACACTTAATTCAGCGGCCAGCTTAATTCTCTACCACTCACTTTAAGCGTAGCACATTCACCGAATCACAATAAAGGGATGAATCACTCCCATTCGGACGGTCGTATTTTATCTTTTTCGTAAATTTTTTACTTTTTGAAACCTACGTTATCACATTGAAATTTTCCGGATGTTCCTGATATTCTTTGAATATACTAATTGTAAGATAAAAATGTTCAAATTTGTGACACAGGAAAATATCGACTACTACTAAGTACATAACTTCCAATTTTAACTTGATAGAGAATGTATTTTTATGAAGAAAATACGTGAAGTATTAGAGGAATCAGAAAAAAACGGCAGGGGGAGGCCTTGCATGAGATATACGGAGCAGAAATGGAAGGATGCAAAAAAGATGAAATCTGATGTCAATGGATTCTGCTTTCACTTGTTGAAAACTCATGCTGAATGACTATAAACAAACTTTATAAATAATCACAGAATTAAAGAATATTAAAACGAACAAGCTTTGTATTAATCCACCAATTTATTTACGCGGTACGACTAGTTTCGACGCAGCGGCGTATCTGAGGATGACGCCGCCGCGCCGCGTCGAAACTAGTCGTACCACGAAAATAAATTGATGGATTAATACAAATTTAGTTCGTTTTAATTATTGAAATGAACTTCCACCAAGTTCAGCCTGAGACTAAAGAGATTATAAAGAATATTCTGTGAAAATTTAATAAGGTTTTTTTTTTACCTTCATTCAAGATGAAATCTGTTAATATCAGCAGAGTATTAGGTACCGGAATTGAGTTGAGAGCGACGTCGAACCAATATTCGAATTTTTTTCACTGCTGATGATGATGATAAGAATAAGTTTTCATCACAATAACAGGGCGAAAATGTGAAGATTGGTTTGATGCAATTCTACACTCCGCTCTCCTACGAGTTAACGTTTTCATATTTACGTAATTCTTCCCTTTAACATCCTTAGTAACCTGTCCCATGTCTTCATCAGGCCATCATGTCTCATGATGTCGCGTCGATCAAGTTGTCACGTCCTCTTCTCTTCTTGGGGTGTTTGGAGGAGTTCTCTTCACTCCACTGTGCACGGAAAGACTTCGTTGTTTTCACAGAACTTAAATTCGCACCATAAGTTTCACTTTGCTGTCCCACTAAACGTCCACATCCATCGCGCAGGCCATGACGCTGTTACAAACCCGATGAGAATTATTCACACTTATCGTTCACCGGAAATGCTCTAGATCGTTCGGTAACTAATGTAAAGCATTTCGACCAAGTTATGACTCGAGTCCTTCAATTTCATTTTTACGCAATGGTTTTTGTAGCTAGTGAGCGCGCGTTAACACAACTCATGGATTTTTAGGAGAGTTTTACCGAGAATATTTTACTGGAGCGCGCAGGCACATAAAAACGTTTTAAAGGCGTCGGATGCTGTTGCAGTGATACCATACGGTTCGCGGTCGAACGGCGACTGAACGGTGTCTGAAGCATTATCTTACGGGAACCGAGTTTGTCTTTCTTTTGTTTCTCTTTAATCTTTCCCAGAATTGTTTGCTGTCGGAGGGAAGGGGGCACTGTTTTGAGTGAGTGGCTGTTGGGAGGAAGTGCGCAGCTTCGGGATTCCCCGAAGTTTGTGCTGGGTCGGCTGCTCGGCGGTTGCGAAACACTTTTCCTACGAACTGCCCGCCATCCGCCCAGCGGCGGGCAATAATAATCAGCTCTTGACGTCGTGAATGATACCAATGGATACAATGAGCTCGCCAAAACATTTGCTTAACACTGTTATGGCTCATACGGGATATACCAACGGCAGTGGCGTAACCAGGGGGGGGGGGTGGCTTCCGGGGGGTCCAGACCACCCCCGAAATATAAAACAAAATTATTTTCCTACATGGAAGAAAACTAAGTATTGAAAAATCATGAATTTACAAAATATTTCTTTAACAAATTAAGTTTTTTCGATTATGAATAGTATTAAAATTAGTTTAAAACCCTCTGCTTAGTACCCTGTTTTTCAAAAAATTCCCCCCTGGTTTTGGACATCCCCCCTAAACGAAACTCTTGGCTACGCCTCTGACCAACGGGTATTTAAATTGAATGTAACATCTTCGAGAAAAAAATTCTCTTATATCATTTTTGTTGTATTAACGTGTTTAAAAAAATTTATTCTCATTATGTATATTAAATTTTTGCTGTATAACTAATCCTGATTTTTATGCTAGAATGTAATTGCTGCATAGTTAGTAATGTGAACAATTAAGTTCCTCTAAGCCGATATTTCGGAATTTTCGGCAAAGGAGCAAAATCCGATAAATCGGCCTGCGGCGTTAATTTGCTGTTTGTGATGGATTTAACGAATCTAAGTAAATTTGGTAACGCGGTCAATGTGCTGAAAAATATAAGTTTTCAATTTACAAAGAAGACATGATTTACCTCTGGCAAAACCACTCATAACTCTTTTTCAAGGCTGTATTTTTGATATCCAAATAGAAATATTTACTTGTCTTCCGGATACTGCTAAAACAAAATAGATCACTAGAATTTTTCGAGAGAAGTTAATTCGTAATTGTCATTAAGTGTTGGTGATATTGAAATTTTACTTTTTAATATGCACTTTCTTCTGTGACTTGAAGCTGATGCTAAATGTACCTCAAAAGTATTACATAATAAGTAACGTAGTGATGAATGTAGCAATAAAGTTTATTTGCTAAAGCGAGCGATTACTTTATTCCCAATGTTTGCAATAGAGTGCTTGCAATCGCAAGGCAAAGCATGGAAAGTATAGGAATTCGATAGACTGTATCATCATGATTTTCCCACTGTCCATATCTGGGATTTTTCTTCCTCATAGAAAAATCTCCCCGGGATGGTGGTAGAAAAATTGCGTACGCATGGTTTCGCTAGGTAGAGCCTCCTCTGCTTCTATAGCATTGGAGTGTTTTAACCCTATTCCACTCCCTTCCAACCCTTTAGGCGTCGGCGGGCTCCGATCGCGACGGCGCACAGTGGGCGGAAATCGAAAAAAGCTGGCCAAAACCTCTGTGGAAGAAGTTTTGGCTAATTTATGGCTAATTAGTGGTGATTCTAGAGGTTTTTGATCTGAGGAATCCAATTTTAGTGTTTTTAGGACTCTATCTCTACAAGAAGACGCTCTATTGCGTCATCCGATCGGTTGGTCTAATTTATGGAAATCTACCCCAAATATTTTTCCATCAGTGTAATATTTTGATATTGACTTTATAAGTCTTCTATTTGCAATACGAATTAGAATTTTAATAACTTTCTTATGCAAACAATATAGTAAACTCTTAAAGATTCGAGGATGAGCTTAGTTCTATTTACATAGAATGGGGAGGATTAAAGTTATTAAACGTATTCTCATATTTGAGTTTTTATTTTTATGTATGAAATAAATATAATATGAACGATAAAAACATCAAGAAGGTATATGGAAAGTCAAAATCTAGATATGATCCAGAATCTTCCTCTTCAGCATCTGAATCAATTTCTTCCGTCAAGAGAAGTTTTCTGACTTAGTCAGATACCTTCTTCTTTATATTTTTACCAACTTTTGGTTTAGATGAAATATGTAGTCGGATGTAAGAAGTATTCCGTGAAAAAGTTTGTGATTAGTGGCTTGTCTGCATATTTTTCCTGAGCGATGCTCTCTAAATCGTCGAATATCTTTATTCCTTGCTTCCAAGGCCTCCTCGGATAGCTGGCCAATACGACTAATTGCGTCCTTAATAACTGCCGCATCGTGAATCAAACCTTTATGCACATTAGGCGGCATATGGAACCCGAATAAATTTTGACCGTGGAACAACGATATTTTGTTAATACAGCTTCATTTATTTGCAGCTAACAGATAGCATTTCATGCTGCTCGTTTCTGCCAATGCATCGCATACCTACAAAACCAAGCTATGAAAGAATTTAGATATAAATTGAAGAGTAAACACTTGATAAAGACTAGTTATTATTATTTGCTTTATATGCCATATCTTTCCATCAATCACTATAAGCAAAAATATTAAAGTCACCAAAATACTGTCCATCTGAATTGGTCAAAGATTCTTTATCTGCTCATTAATATGCCTTTCTTCTTCCACGGAAACCTCTCTCGTTACTCGGGTCCATTGAATAGTTATTGGTCCACAAAATCTGGTCAAGGATGGGCGAGGATTAGACCATAAAAATTTACCTGCATCAAAAACTCTATCCTTGAGGCTGTGTGATTTAATGGAGACTGCAAGTTAACTTCACATTTTACCTCAGAAATAGATATCCCTCAGGATATGCTGCACTTTTTGCCAAACTGATTTGGTCGTAACTTGGGTATGTTTTGTGGCCATGATTTCTCGCCGTTTCACGAATTAATATATACTGCGCCTTCGTCAGATGGCCCGCTACAATAAGGGACCTCTTCCCCCGATAATTCTGTTTGAGCTATTTCTTTCCTTCTCCATTTGTCAAGTATCCTCTTGGTCGTGGTTGGTGTAATTGTTGTTGCTTATTTAACATTTTTTTCTGCAGCATCATCTCCTGTGGTACGTAACTGCATTGAAGTTGCCACAAATAATTCCTCTTTCGAAGTGCTGCTTCTCACATTCTTCTGTTTTCCTTCTTTTGGACCTATCACTTGCTCTCTCAAAAGGCGTCAATGGTCTTCCTCCACGAGTAACCAATATTGAGTAAATAATTTTAGGAAAAGGCAGTTTATGACCAATACTCCTCGCACGTTCCCCTAAATTTTTTTGCATGCAGGAACCAGTTGCCGCTGTAGACAAAAGACGGCAAGGGACAGTGATAAAGGCTATTTATTGCCGTCTTGGTGAACCGCGGGCAAAGTTTGAACACTGCGGAGTTCTAGGAAAGGATTAAAACACAGGAGCTGGGAATAGCCCAAAAAGGAATAAAGAGAATATGAGGAAAATACAAAATGAACAGCAAGTGTGATTACAATCCTAGTTTTCCAAAGAATTGGAAAATCAGAACACCCTCTGTCCCGAGCGCTGCGACGCCGCTCCGCTACGCGCCGTGCGTTATTTTACATTATTCAACGAAAGTGGAAAAGTTGCAAGTATGCGAAGGATTTTATCGTTCCATTGCATAGAATAAACCTCGCTCTAACTGTTTATGATAATATCTCCGCGGAGATAAGCGGAGATAAGTAAGTTTATCTCTGATTTAGTTCAAATTTAAACGAAAAACAGTTAATTTTTAATTAATATAACATGGTCATTCGGAAAGTGTTGTTTTCCACGATGAATAGTGTTATAGTATCTAAAAGATATATATTATTGTTGTGTATTCGCCAATAGAAAAATATTTATGTTTTGCTCACACACCAGGGCAACAAACATAGAGATTTTTGAAAAAAAACGTAGATTTCGAACTTCGCGATTTTTTATCACTTTTTGAAGGATATTACACATATAAAGAGCATAAATAAATTTTAAAAAGCTAACGTATTTGGAAGTATAGACATTCTAGAACAATACTACGTTACTTTTGGATTAAAAAAAAATAGTGAAAAATTGGGGTTTTGGCCAGCTTTTTTCGATTTCCGCCCACTGTGCGGCGTCTCCCTCCTTTTTCCTTCCTCTCCAGCCCCTCCCCGGGTGTCCTGGCGTATAAGCCTCGGGCTTGGTTCCGGGCCCCGGTGGTTGTATCCTAGAAGAGCTCCCCTTGAGCTCTCATGAGATCCTGTATCATCATGATTATCAATTATAGTTTTCAGCCCTGCTTATAGTTTATCTCACAATGATATTTGTATTGCTCCGCCCTTAAAGCCGTTTTACTCGGAACAGTTAATTGCGCAGGTTAGATCTGCATTAATTTCTCATTACGGCGTGAAATGGCGCGAATTCACGAAACAAATTAGAACAGGGGCTATTTTTCCATTTCACGTTAATGCATAAAATGCGTTGTGGGTGACAATACATCTAACAGTCGACTGGAGAATCCACTTTTTTAATATTCGTGGTAAAAAAGAAGGCTGTAGTGAAGACTTAAAATGTAACGGTCGATGTAAATATATTTACTGAAAGCAAATAATATACGAACATCCAAAGTATGTTATTAATATGTATTTTTACAGCTTGCGAAATACTATGGTGAAGGAGTAATCGTAGCACCTACGTATTTTAGAGTTGATATGTTTGAAAATTGAATCATTGAATGGATTAATTATTGATTTCATATGTGCAGTTTATTTTTACAATATTGCAAGTACGTGAACTAATTAAAAACGACATTCGTAATTCTGTGTTGATATAGATATTTTTCACTTTTGTCATTTAATTAAAGAATATTTTGTTCGGTATTTCTTTGAATGCGTTCATTTTAATAGACGTTTGGAATAGATGCATACAATATTACATGCATGTAAATGTTCATGTTTGTAAATGTATGCATGAATTCATATCTATTGTAGGTTATTATGAAAGATATATTATAACATGAAAAATTGTGACCAAACTCCATGTGCACAACTTACGTACGAGCGTTAATTATTCATCATTCGAGTAGGAGACTATGAACTTATATTGCAATTACATGGTGGAATCAGCATGTAATTTCTCTGGCAAATTTCTCTCTTTCTATTCTGGCAAATCAAGCATTCAGGTAAATCTGAAACATCACTACCTATGTCAAAAAGTCCAATTTAGAGTAATTCAGAAATGTTTTACATATTTAATCATTATTATATAAAAAATGTCTGTGCGTCGCTCCATTTTCATGCCACAAACATGACTTTACTTTAATACCAGTATATACCAGTTGATAACAACTCGGAAATTAAAAATTGATGAGGGAACATTTTATTTTTTAAGTGTTTCTCATGCTATGTTAAGCACCTGAAATCCGTTTTACGACATAAAAAATTTCGTATTCTCGTTATAACCTACATTCTTCCCATGATTGGACGGTATCGCTAACATAAACGCGTGCATTTTCAATAGCAATTTAAAGGAAACAGCATTTTTTGCCTTTTTATGGAAAAAGCCTTTTTTGAATTCTTCAAGAGGATGGTGCTAGCGATGGATGGTGAAGATAAAATCGATCGACCGAGTATGTAATGGGGAAGTGCTGAGAAGAATAAGGGAAAAAAGGAGTCTTCTAAAAACCTCAAGGGAAGACGGGACAAGTTAGTTGACCACATTACGAGGCATGATAGCCTGAAGTAGTTACCTACAAATGTAATTCCTCGCAGCTCCCCAATATCTTCAGCTCATGTTTTTCTTTCATGCAATGGATCTGTAGGTTTTTTTTAATGTTTTGGTGCAGTTGGTGACCTTGAACAACATGCACTAGTGGGGCGTGGGGACGTTTTCACTACATTAATCTATTTCCATTAGCAAGCAATTATTTACTAGCGGTCGGTCAGAGCAGAATCAAAAACATTGTTTGCTCATGAAACGAAAACACTCGTCAGGTTTACGTGTAAAATCGCTAAACTCTACCCGAAAACACTTTTTAAAATTTTTTTAATTAGACGTGTTTCACTATCAACATTTAACACATGAAAACGTAATTTCATCCTTTGCTTCAGCATTGTATGGAACTCCTTTACATTCCTAAAAATATAGATTATAATTATAAAATATTAACTATCGTAAAAGGTCAAGTGGAAGGGAAGAAGGGCAAGGGAGCACCCCGAACGAGTTACATAGGACAGGTTATATAGGATGGAAAACAGGAGAAATGTTGCCATGAAAAGGCCTGCGGATAGTATAGAGCTGGGTCAAACCAATCTTAGGATTGTTGAATATTGATGACGATTCTATTTAAACCCTGGAATCTCATTTTCAGGAATTACGTATTGCAGGATACTATGAATATTTGTAAGAGTAAAAAGAGTACTATTTGAGCTCGCCGGAAATAAACGCCGTCCGTCTGTGGCAAGCAACTCACAATAGAGTTGAACTCCTTCCGGGAAAAAACATTATCCGTGAAGCTATTCAATGATTCATGCACGAATAAAGATTAAAGGATTGACGAACCTTATCACACACGTTCAGCGGAAATGTTTAATTTAAGAAGAATTAGGCAGGCCACGTGCTAGAATGTGAAGCATTAATAAATAACGCCCAACAAAAGATATCCGAAATTTATGGCCACCTATAAAAAAAATCGCCGTTAATCATTGATGGACCAAGTGTCGTTTATCAATGACGGATGGTGCGGCACGTTGGCTGTCTCAATAGTCTTGCAAACAAATGAAATACCTTTGATCCTCGTGCTATCCATGGAGGTCAATTGGTTACCCACAGTGATCTGGGGACAAGCAATTTAAAGCCTATAGTTGGCCACGTAGGTTGTTTATCGATGTTGCACGATGAACACCTCAGTGACCCTTGGCATACGTATGTTTGTAATAGATCAGAAAAGATATTAGGTCATAATCATTGAATTCAGCACACTTAAAAGGCAATGGTGTGGCATGCTGGTCGTCACAATACTTCCTCTTAGTTTAGTGACCTTTTTGGTCTCCTCCGTCAGGTAATTGCAGGTCACAAGGTAGCACACCCGCAGTCATAATAAATGTCACACTTAGTAACAAAAAATACGTACACATGTATCCAAAGGCAAAACTTACGTACGGTTAATAATTTTTATTCTTCGTCGTCGAGGCGTCTTAAAGCGCGGATATGAAATCATCTCACGGAAGCCCAGATATATGACCTCGTGTAGAGATTCCATCGTGTTGCGCACGTGGCGGTGTCGCGTGATTTGCGACGTTGATTTCGGCCTCAAGTGGCACTCGAACCGAAAGGCGGGAAACATGAGTTGAGTCACGCTCACGATTGTCACGATGTAGGCATCTCCAGTCGGCCACTACGTGTGGTGACACCCTCCCCGCATCATGATGGGTTCAGAAAACTCGCCACTCGCACCAGGGGCGCAGCTAGGAATTAATTCTAGAGGGGTTTAAGGCGCAACTAATACTGGGGAGTTTGGGGGCATGGAATACCCTCCAGGGGAAGCGGGAGGGGCGGGGGCCCTCCCCCAGAAAAAAGTTTAAGGTAAATGATTCAAAATGGCGATTTTTACGCCCTTCTGAGGGATATTTTATTATTTTTTTGCATTATTCTATAATTAATATTAATCCAATTAAGTAAAATGGATTAAACTTAAAAATTTCTTTGAGCTCTGGGGGAGGTTTTATCCTCCAAAACTCCCCAGTATTAGTTGCGCCTTAAACCCCCCTAGAATTAATTCCTCGCTGCGCCACTGACTCGCACCGCTGAAGGGGCAGAGCGATTAGAATTTTACGAGGAAATGAAGTGTCATTT
Organism: Ischnura elegans; assembly: GCF_921293095.1. Taxonomy (NCBI): domain Eukaryota; kingdom Metazoa; phylum Arthropoda; class Insecta; order Odonata; family Coenagrionidae; genus Ischnura; species Ischnura elegans. The sequence goes on from NC_060253.1 coordinate 20,313,678, forward strand.
AAGCCGTTATCCGAATTTTATATCTGTGATGATGTGTTTTATCAAACTCACAACCTTTTCAATGCTATCCCACGCAGTTGCAAACACTGGACAGCAAAATATTGAGAAAAAAATTAGGGTTGGACGGATCCAGGATTTTTTTCGGATCCGGATTTCGGATCGGATCCATGATTTTCGGAGTCGGATCTTTCGGATCGGATATTGTCGGATCCAAGTGCATTTTCAAATTCCTGGCGCTGAGATTCCCCCGATGATTGTCCAATCTCTTGGGAAGAGTCGCACTATTAGCCATTCGTATTTTGCCTTTTTTATTTTCCACGGCTGAAATTCTGCTACGTAAAGAGCTTTCAAACAAAACGGTTCATGAATAGGATAATAATCACAAGTGACGGCGCATTCGAAGATAGAATCGGAACTCTTTCCACCCTTATGGGGTGTTCACTGAAGCTATTATTTAAAATTTCGGATTCAGATCCGATGTATCCGATGAAGGGCAATATCCGCAGACATTTGGATCTGAGGTATCCGATCCGACCATTCCTAAAAAAAATAGGACTCGCTGCACTCATCGCCTCCGAGCGGACATTTTTGAAAAGTAATGGATATACTACAGAAGTGGCAACAGAAATCAACTTCTGTGATATTAACTAGAGCCTTCTTTTTGCAGTTCCCTAGCTTATGCCATGGAAAATTTCAACCAGAACGGGTAATCGAGCCAAAACTCAAATAACTTCGTGCGAAAAATTCACAGAGAAAAATAAATCATTCGCCTTGACCAGGATTCGAACCCAGATTCCCCGATTACCGGTAGAATGCTCTAGCCAGTTAAGCTATCCTGTGGAAAATTCGGGGTGTCCGGGGGATCCGGGATCGAATCCCGATCAAGGCGAATGATTTTTTCTCATGTTGATTTTTCGCACTGTTTGTGCATTGCGGGGGACTCCGTAAAGATATCACCGTGGCTAGTCCCGGTATTCTTTAAAAAATCAAATAACTTCGCTGAATCGCGTTAGGTGGGTGGTAATGTATGCGATTTTTTTATTTTTAACTTTTTACAAAACGGCTGAATGAGGAAGAAGGTATTTATTTCGTCATAACTCATCTTGCACTTTCATCTACCGAATTCTTTTACTTAAATTGTGATATCTCGTCCGAAGGTACGGCCGAGTTAACTCTGCTTCCCAAAATTAAGTGTGAAACATCAACTTTGGATACTTATGTCATTTAAATCTACGAGGTAGTGTGCAAGTCGCCATCAGGGTGTGTGGCACGGGGTGATTCCACACTAGGCATGGAGACCTAATCCTAGCCTCAACCAGACAGGCGCTCGCTTGCCGTACATATGCCAAGCACAACGGGACCACGACGTACGTTCAGAAAAGAATCTAGGAGAGTGCAAAGGATATGAACGTGTTAACATGCAAATGGAACTATAAGTTGCAGAAAAATTTCTCGGGTTTTCCACCGGTTGATGCCGTTCATGCCTCCCGACGTTTCGATCAGCAAGTCGCTGATCGCAACTTCGGGATACATGGACGACATCAACCGGTGGAAAACCAGAGAAACTTTTCTGCAACTGATTAGCCGGGAAAACCTATGATCATACGAAACTATAAGTTAGTATCCAAGCTATTATAAAACAAAAGGTGATCCTTTTATTTTTCGTAAAAATCACCTTTTGCGATGATATGATGTATCGGATCCATAAATTTTCAAAGCATTTTGCACGTGTGTTCGCATGCTTCGATGAAAGTACTCACAATCAATGCATCCCTCTGCATTCATCGCCACGCTTCTAACATTAAAAAATAGACTAGCATGAGCCCAAAATGGCAACGTAAATGAAGCTTCAACAAGACGGATAGGTGTATCTAGTCAGTTCTAGTCACTTCTATTATTGATTTACATTTGAGTTTTCTTTTACGTTATGGGGAGGGGGGGATGGGATGTCTGCGGATGCCGTTGCGTTCGACATCAATATATTTGACGCAGTCCGACGCTGCTTTGTTCCATCTGCGTTAGTCCTCGGATTAGCCTTTTCAAACTTCGTGCAAGCGGCACAATATCCACAGGCACGAGATCATAGATTTCATTATATAAATAGAAATCCTTACATTCCATCTACTAGAAATCCCTCTTAGATCGAAAGTTCTAAATACATAGGACAGGTGAATTATACCGAATAAGAGTCGGTCAAATGTACCTGAGTGCAGGCATAAGAGTAACTGAGGCATGTAGTAGAAAGACATCCTGATTTATTAAAGAAGAGAGATAGTAATTTTGACCTGACCGTCGAAACATGTTGTACATTATTAAATAAATTTGAGGAAAAATCGCCATCTCTCTTTTTCATTAAATCTGAGTGCAGCTATGTTGTCACTTAGGTACTCTAGTGCTTGAACATGGATCGCCCTATAATTTTTTCTGTCCATTTCGTGAGATAACTCCAGCGATCGCTCTAATGGCAGCAGAAAAATGATCGTTTCACGCGGTCATTTTCCGCGATGAATCGAGGGACGGGAAGTTCCTACTCTTATTCCATCTCTCGGCGCGTCCGTTTTCTTCGTCGCTGAAACCATGGCAATGGATTTCGGTTGTTGTCAGTGATTGAATAAAAGTGAAGATTTCTTGGGGTTTGCACTGTGTAAGGTCTTCCATATATCCTTCCAATGTTTCGACGCGCAACTCGTCCATCGTCTCAGGAATACAAAGTGTTTGAAATCTGAAGAATTTGGATTCCTGAATCCCTGAAGGCGATGTGCGAGTTGCTTATCGAAACTTTTGAAGGAGATATGGAGCAAATCTTTACCCGGAGAAAATCCCGAGAAATCTTCACTGCTATTGTTCTCCGGGAAAGAACCAGACCTTACATCGGTGATTGTATAACGCCACGTTCATCTTTAAATGGAGTACAACGTCAGTTTTACTTTATGATGGAATGATAGAACGTGCTGAGTGATGTTTTTCGTGATGCAGTATGAGCAACAACGAGCTATTTAAATCAGAAATGGTTCGAAAAGCGACGGAAAAAGTGATGAAAATGGGGATGTCGGAATGACCGCAATTGCTGGCTGGTGATAAGAATGCAGAATACAAGAGGATCCCCACATGCGCACCGCAAGGTCTTAATAAATATCACATTCAAAAACAAAAAAAATCGTGTACATTCATGCAAAGGCAAAAAATTTCAAAGCTTAGTAATTTCTATGGTAAATCCGTGCAAGGTTAGAAGAATGGAAAAATAAAAACATGCAATGAGTCCTCCGAGCGTGCGACGCCTTTAATTTTATTAATCAAGGCATCGTTGCAATACCTTATTGTACAATGAAATAATGGCATTTTTAATCTCTCTTTTTTCATTTCAATTTCTTTCATTTTTCCCATGATCCCTTATACCATATTATGCCGGTAAACGAAGGATATTTTTGACGTCGTCTGAGAGAAAAATCCTCTCAGAAATTGCTCCGTAAATGTAGCCTATACTCCGCTCTACACTTTAACAATGTCAACAATGTGCCACTCCCCCCTCTTCTTCAACAATACTATGTGTGGAAATGTAGAATTTACTCACTAAGTAACTAGTGATGGGCAAAGTCGATCATTTTAGTGATTCAATCATTTTGACTCGAGTCACATAAGTGATTCAATCAATTGATTCAATCACTATGATCGAAAAGACTCAAATCAAGATTCAATCACTATGATCGAAAAGACTCAAAGGAGTCATGATTGAAAAGACTCAAAAGGAATCATGATCGAAAAGACTCAAAAGGAATCAAGATCGAAAAGACTCAATCAATGGATGTAATAAATCACTTTGAATAATCGAATAAATACTGCCTCATCTGCGAAGAGCATTGGTAACGCTGATTGCTATCCCTATTATCATTTCATATACTATTTTAATTGTGAATTCCTAGATGAGTAAATTAGATTGCAAAAATGAAGGAAGCAGTGTCATGAAAATATTTGGGAAGGCGAAACTGCCACAGTTTCTTAACATTAATAAAATAATTTCTAACTATAGTTGATAAAAATATAACACAAAATACACCACACACTATGCATGAATCTGATCTGCAGGATAATTTTATGAACGGCACAATAAAATATAACCAGCTTTAACTTCTACTTTTTAACGTTCTCCTACAGGAGTCATCTTAATATTTTCCTTTTACGTGTATTGGTGTTATTAATACTGATAACTGCTGGAAAACATTTAAGAAAAAGATTACACAAGTATTCAGTTCTTCATAACATAGTATTTAATTTTATCACAACTATTTCTGCCCTGACGAAAAGAGATTAAGCATCGGTCGTTCCAAATTTTGAATCAAACCGGAAACCGAGATGATTGATATGAAACCGGAAGTCGGAGTGATTGATGATTGATGATCGACTTGTTTAACGAAATGAATCATGAGTCATTTGATTCACCTGGTGATTCAATCTTTTTGATCGAATCGTTCATGATCGACCCATCACTATAAGTAACTGCCAAAAAATAAATTAAATACGCCGTGTACTCCTGCGACAGAATTCATATCGATAACGAATGATTTGGTATAATAAACCCCTTCGTTGTGGACATTGACTTAAGCAGATTTCCCCACGTCTTGGCATTCTACTGCCAAGACTTCCCCAAATGTTAGTTAGTTAGTGTTACTGACCTCATAGATCAACTCGGATGGAAATCTCTGTCGGATTTCGGACCAAAAACTAGACAAAAAACCTATTATGCAAATTCAAGAGTGTTTTTTTCCGACGAAGTTAGCCATATCTTACGAACGCCAACATACTACGGTAGATCCGATCATAAAAATAAAATAAGACATTCAGAATGTCGATTTTTCCCCGATCGACTAGAGACTACAGCAGCAGCGTTCGGACTTACTAATAGGTTATTTGACTTATAGTGTAACCTACTCCTTAATGGATGTTTTTAAATTTTTATAGTATATCTAACAGCATTTTTGCATGTTCTAGCTGCAGTGGCAGATCGCCTTCATAACTAGTTGGCAATTTTCGTTGTTGCATGAATGTGGAAGTATAATTTAGTAGTATTCGTAACATTTTTATGACCGTATGGTGTGCATGTAGGAATCTTCTTGCATGCTGCTGATTGATCACCCCTGCCAAACATCCTAGAGGTGTCTCGCAGGGTATTGTGTAGATGTAGATACGATTCCAGGGCCGGGGCCACCAAGGCCTATATTGCTGGCTCGGAAAAGTCATTGCTATCGCTCACTCAATGATTCCACAGAATAGAACTCACCCCGGACTAAGCCTCAGTGTGTGATATCACTTACTATCTGTAAAAAAAGCAAGATACTCGAGTTTGAGGAGCTCCAGCGTCAAAGCGAAGGAAAAAATTTCAATGCAACAAAAAGCATACGAAAGAGAATTTATTTACACGTTGCATCATGTATTTTAAAAATCTTCGGCTCAATAGTAATTCCTGTACTTAATTTTTTCTCAAAAAAGTGCCCGTTTTTTGCGCTTAAAATAAAGTTGCCCGACTTTGAGCGCATGGCATTCCCGTAGTTTTCGTTTCTATAACTTGCAATGCTGATGTAAAGAAGGCACATTTATTATTAGCAGTTTGCCGAAAACAAATTTTTTATGCCGCTAAAATTAATGGAGTTGTTGTAAACAACGCAAACCTCTGCTAACTTCGAGGATTTTGCTTTACGATGTCCGGAGGCTACGGAGGTTGATCTTACAATACTCTCAGGGTCATTGGGAAGACAAGAATGGGGATAATGAGGAACAGTGAAGGCCACTATCCATCGGTGGACACGTGGGGTTGTTCCCCAGCCATTAGAGAAACCCATGTCAACACTCTTATCCGTCCGTCTCTGGAGGGTCTTTTGGTGTCTCATTCCTTAATTTCGGCCAGGAGTTTTTGCCTTTCTCTCGTCCTTCAGTAGCCTTTCGTGTCACAAACCAGGAAAAAAGGTCGACGGTATCTATGGGATTTCAAAACCATTCCTGTCCTGAGGGATTGCCAGTTGACTTTCACGTGCTAGTAGCGACTCCTTCGTGTCTGCAGGAATGAATTGCAGGTTGGGGCATTTGGAAGCCGGATTACGACCTCTGTACGGAGAAAAAAAGCTAGATTAGCTCATGAGCGGGCACGGAGTTAGAAATCTGCGGAGGGATTGATTTGGGTGGTATGCGGGCTGTATATACCGATCTAATTCTACATAATACCTTGCGAGCCCACGCTATGGTGATGGGTAGGAGGAGACCGCTGTGGAGTAGCCATGGAGGAGGTCGGGGGGGTTTGAACCCCACCGAAATATTAAAACAAAGACTTTGCTTCATACTAGAAAGAAATATTAAAAAATCATGAATATACGAAATATTTTACAGTTTTTGCCGAAATGTATATAGATAATGAAGTGATTCATCAAATGCATAACTGTCCAATGCTGTTCCCCGCAATAGGGTAATTTCCTTCATCTAGGAAGACGAAAGGCATTGATTGCGATTCGTTACCCACCATTAGTGTATTCATAATACACAAATTATTTGGTTTTTGAAATACCGGTTTAGACGAATGGCAAGGGTCAAATTTTATCCCCATTTGAAAAAGGCCAGATTGGCGCCCATGCGATTCCACTCCAATTGACGTCACAGGGACCTAGTTTCTACACGAGAGGATAGGAGTTATACATCGTCTGAGGTTACCAATGCATGCATGAGGCACAGAGTTCAGGGAGACAAGTCTTAATAATCACTTATTAAAACTGGCTAAGGTTGGAAAGTTTTCTTCGTTTGATATGGTATTAATAAACCTTTTTTAATCCAAGCGCTACCAGCCAGCAAGGTACTCAGCTACCCGCTAGCATCCTGCGTCCTATCAGCGCTCAGAGCCTCGATCAAGGTCACCTCACAAGGCGGGAGGGGGAACCAGAAATGTGTCGCACGGACTTTTTCCCATCATTCCTACTTACGCGTCGCGTTTTTGCGCGCTTGAAATTTTTCACTTTTCATTTAATCGCTTAAAATAGATATTGTCATTTAAAAATCTAAAAGCGTGAAATACGTACTCCATGAGTAATAATCTTTCGATTTAGGCGATAAAAAATAATAGGAAACCACCCTATTACAAACATTTTACTGCCAAATATTGGAAAAAAAGTGGATCGCATTGCACTCATCCCCGCACCGCGGACATTTTTGAAAACAGGTTGAAATGCGACCGAAGCGGAAACAGAAATTGGTGTCGCAAAAAAAGGCTTACAGTTAACCCTTTTGGAGTTACGAGAGGAATCCAGCCCCTTTATTCTTAGAAATAAGGAACGCCAAACTGTTATTCCATCTGTCTTCTTCCCTAACTCTCTATAAACGCATTCGTTGTAATGTGCTACAGGCTTATACTTGTTAGTACTCGTACTTATGACCAGGGTTGATTGATTTAAATAACTTTGATTTAAATCACGATTTAAATCACTTGATTTTTATTTTTTTTAATCAGGTGATTTAAATCATAATGTGATCTATATGTATGATTTTTAAAGAGTCAAGAAAAGGAAGCTGTAAGTGTATAATTTTTATTTTTATTTCTTAATTAATACAATGAATCGACAGTTATCAGCACAATGGTGGCTCTTAAATAGAAAGGATACTGTAGGAATGCATGTAACATGAAAATAAAAAAAAATGGCTTTGGTTAGAATACTAGTGTATCCGTTGAAAAAAAATTGTTTTCTGATTTAACTTCTAACTAATAGTTGACGGGTGGGCTAGGACTAAATCTGTAACATGTTAGTAGTGCATTTTTGGCTCCGCTGGACTCTTGTTATAAAACAAATTTCATATAAAATAAATGTTACTTGTAACTTGTTACATATAACATGTTTATATAACATGTTACAAGGTGCAAACGCTCCTGATGAATCACCTTCAGGTTTACATTTCCTGGTAACGTAACCCCTCCCCCAAACTGTCACATTGTCCCTGGTGAGCTCTTTTTTCACATATCTATACGTGCGCTTTTTTCACATAATCGCACAAATCATCCGGAATTCTATGGGACGGAATTGGGCATTCTCTATGCTGTCCCATTGGCTCGAGTAATGGGTAAAAGAAGGTAAAAAACACAAGGGGTGGGATAAGAGGAGTAGGTGGAAGGATTTTGTAAGAAGGAGAGGGTAGCTATAGTGGGGCCTATAGTGGGGCCTGGGGGCTTATAGTGGGGCCCTTATCGGTGCGACGCGGTCTTTCGCTAGGGACGGCTCAGCCCAGACGGCGTCGACCCGTCAAAATTTGGGGACAGCAAGCGGCCCGTCAAGACGCCCGCCAGGCTGTCCTCTGCGTGGCTGTTCGTCTTCCCGTCCGTCGGGAATAGAGGGCGTCGTCTCATTCTCGCGAAAAACCACTTTGACAAAAAAAAATATTGGGGAAAAACTAGGATTCTCGGTTCGTGCTGCAACAGTATGTTACGGTACTTCGAGGAGGCGACCGACAGCTGAGGTCATTTGCGCCATGAGGGAAGGGTATGGAAGGAAGGATGGAGAGAAACCCGGCGTCGGCATTAGCCTGTTCTTAACGGAAGGTGCCAAGGGGCCACGGCTTTACGTCCTATCCGACGGATGGAGTGTTGCGCTTGTTATGTCCTCTGAAATTCTCTGATACGAAATTCTCTGAAAATTCTCTGCCACCGGCGGGATTTGAACCCTGGCCCGCTGTGTGGGAATGCAACACTCTAGCTACCACACCAACCCAATACCCTTGCAACAGTTTTTCCAATGTCCAAACATGAATATCTAACGTTTTGATCGTTGGATTATTCTTCCTCATAGAATAATCCACCAAGGTCGTTAGTATATTAATTGCGTATGCTTGGTTTCGCTTATAGTAGGGCCCGCCCGCCTTTGTGACGGTGCGGGACTCCTCGTCCCCTCCCTTCCTTTCCTATCCTTCCCCTGGAGGTGTCGTCGGGCTCCCATCGCGGCGATGCCTCCATTCCTTTTTCCTTCCTCTGTCCTCCCCCTCTCGAGAGGCACGGGCGTATAAGTCTCAGACTTGGTTCCCGGTCCTCGAGAGCGTATCCTTTGCGGGGCCCACCCTGGGACCCCCGAACCCGAACCCACTGTCCAAACATGAATAAATAAATCATCTTAGACCCAAAAAGATTTTTAAAAACTGATTTTTCTTATGCTTATTAGTGGAATTATAAATTTAAAAAATATTTTCCTCATATAACGATTAAAAGTTTTCAAAAGCATTGTAATGTATTTTAGAATTTAATTTTTCATAACTCCGATTACTGACTAACTAGAAATTTATGGTAAGGAAATTTTACAGAACGTTTTGAAGAATTCTGTAAAGCTCTGCTGAAACTGCCAAGGGATTCTGTCGAACTTCAACGGAACCTGAAAGGAAATCTGTGGAAATCCCTTGAAAATATGTATCAATACTAGAGAATTGTGTATTAAAGCCTAAAGAATTCTCCATGATAAGATTTAAGTTTTCCTACTGATTTTTCTTCTTGGGTTTTCATGAAAATAGCATGTGTACAGGTGGTTTTAGCTCCCACTGGGCATGCGGCACAAAGACTATGACACCGAAGTGGCCTCATAGAAAGCTAAAATTTGCTAACGGTTAGGCATTAAAGGAAGTCTATCCATGAAGGTTTAGATTTAAGAAAGAATTTACCGCAACGAAAGAGTATTCAAACTATACTGAAAAGTGATCGGACGAAGAAATAAATGCAGTAAAAACGCAGGGACAACAAAATTGACTTTAGAAAAAAAATAATGCCATTAGTCATCCAATTAAATTCCTCAATTAATTTCACGAACTGAGAAATTTTGGCTATACCTGATATGGTACAGAGGGAGGTACAGGGGGAGATTGGTATTTTGGATGCATATCTCTGTTATTGGGCACAGACATTTTTTCTAACTGGAATAATATCTACACCTATGAATACTATAAATGGAAGGACGGCAGACTCCGCATTTTGCCGTGATACCTTTGCTGAAGCCGGCCGCGGCGCCACCAGTCCATATGAGGATACTAACAAACGAATTCTATGTAAACTTACGAAGTTTCCTAATAATTTTGTAATGTTAATCACCCACATGAAAGAAGGCAGTTACGGTCTCTTACGCGAAAGGACCCACACAATCGTTGAGTATCGAACATGATTTTCGGAGGCAAACAAATCAAAAGTCTGCACGATGCACTGATCTTAGGTAAAACATGTAAGGGCACGCAATCAAATCAGTAATTAACCACACTCACTAAAGGAGACAATAAGCATACTGCATGTTATTCATTGCATGTATTAAAAATATAACCTACGAAGACATTGTGTTACCATTCTGTAAAATTCGCCTATATAAACCCCTACATACTTACATTAGCCTTGAGCTGGGGCGGATCCAGGATTTTTTTCTGAGGGGGGCACAAGGGTCTGACAGGTCTTGTCATATTTTAGATTGAAAAAAAATACAACAATTACTATTGTAAGTATTCTCATTATTTTGATATGAGAGTTATTAATATTAAATTAAATGATCGAGGCTCCGTAATACACAAAATAAAACGAACGTAATGATAATCGTATTAAAAATCTTGTCTGATTTTCACGGTTCTGGGAGGGCACGTGCCCCCCATGCCCCCCCTATTTTTATCTAGTAAAGCACCGGATTACCTCTATGGAAAGGTAATTGCAAACCTAAGCAATGTATTAAATAGAACTATTAGAGTCAGAAAACGATTCAAAGTTCCTCCATGTAGAACAACTGTATACCAATTGTCCACAATTAACTCATGTACATTAACTCGTATAAGGGTGTGGAATGATATTCCTGACTTCATATCGAAAGCTAAAACTATAAATCAATTCAAAATAAAAATGTTTGTGTACCTGATTAATGAATTCTATGGAGAATGAGCGTGTACCTATACCGTTCAATCAATTATTGATTTTTTTCTGCCTTTCAAAGAATCTACGTTAATTTCATTAAAGTTTTTTTTGTATGTTTTTTTGTTTATTTTATTGAATTTGCTGGATATTTTCTTGGTAAATTCTGTCATTGTGTTTGATTTTATATAATGTTTGTGTTTCAATGACCCTGTTGTTATAGCAAGGTGACTTGCATATATCTCTTGTAATACCACAGATTTAGTTCTTTTTCTTTATGTACTGGATGCATGTTCCTTAGGCTTTGCCTTGAACAATAAATTTGTTTTCTATTCTATTCTATTCTAAATCCGCCTATAGCCTTGAGAAAAATTTTACTCTACACTCTGGACAGTTTGTTCTTTTTCTTTGCAGTTCCATATCCCGTGGATCATACAGGAACAAAACAAGACCTTTTACCCATGTTTTCACCAATATATTGCTAAATTCCTTTGCCGGTGACAAATATCCGCCATAAGCCGCCATGAAATGCAAAAATCACATTAGCGTCGGTTTGCTCCCTATTGCCATCTGACGACCAGCTTCAAAAAAGTGAAACTAAAAACAATGAAAGTGCTTCGAGCTCGGTGGGGCGTTCTATTCTGTGCATCGTTCACCTTCGGCCGCGTGTTTTGGAGCCTACCTCAGTCGTCCTGTCTTATTTTCCTCTTGGCCACTTTTGATGGACCGTTATGACTGACGGGTGAACAGATAAGCAAAGGGTATGGTTTCCCAAGTCAACCGTTTTTCTTTCGAGGGTCTGACCGTCGCTTTTTATGTATCTCACGTCTAATTTCGTTACAACCACGAAAGTGAGACAGACGTTTCGTCCACGTTTCCACTTTAAGATGCTTCTGTTTTTTTTTTCTTCTGGAAATGACTCTAAGCATGAGATTTTTTCAGGAATAGCCTTTTTTTACGAATTGAGTTAGCACAGGAGGCCTTCATGAACGGGAAAGAGCTTATGAGAGGATATTTATGTAAGAGTTTAAATAACAGGCTAGTAAAGAGTTTGATCTGGAGTGTAGCGCTTTACGGTGCGGAAACATTGAGACTTTGGGAGGAGAACGAGAGAATACTTCAGGCGTTCGAGCCGTGGGTGTGGAGAGAAATGGAGGAAGTGAAAAGGACGTAAGGGAGGAGGAATAATGAAGTGCTGGACATAGTGGCTGAGGAGAGGCAGCTTCTAGATGAGATAGGGAAAAGACAAACGGTATGGATGCAGCGAGTTGAGCCGGGAAGGGATTTTAAAAACAGTGGAAAACAGTTTTGAATGGGAGACCATTGGGTTAACGAGGGAGACGAAGAAAAAGGACATTCATTTATTTTATTTATTTCCAATTTCCCCGTAAACAGCACATTGTGGCCTTTACAACGGGTTTTCAACATTAAGAAAGCACAGCACAAACATCCATGCCCTGGTTAGGGATCACCTAACCAGGCGGGATTCGAACCCACGACCTACGGATTGGCAGGCGAGGACTTTACTCCACCGCCACCGAGGCCGGCAAATATGACTTTTAGTGAGAATTAAAGGGAGTAGGCCTGATAGTGAATTTAAGAGGGAAGTCAATGAAGGGAGAGGATACTACCAGAATGCTTCTTAAATACGCAAACCTATCTTAATCGGTAGAATACTTCAATAAATATATTTTATTCGGAAAGGGGGTGGGTAATTTTCCTGCCGAAGTATTTGCAAAACTCCACGAAGCTTCGATGTGCGTAAAATTTGCGTGGATACGTAGCCGGCAGTGCTATTAAATTTCCATTATGACTTTTAATTGAGACATTATTAGAGCTTTCTTCAACAGCCATTCTTGATGCTGATACGACTAGTGTATAGTTTTTCTTCACGGCATGACTTCATAGGAGTCCCGCTTCCTATTTATGGATTATCTCATAAACACATGGAGAAATTCTGGAAAAATTTGCGTTCCAACTATAGCGAGAGTCTAAAAAACGTACCTATCTCCACATAAAGCCGCATCAAAATATTTAATGGAGGGATAAATTTCTGATGACTGCTAGCTAATCTTTGAAATAATTCAGTAATTGGAAGGGAAAAAGTTGTAAATAACCATCGTTTTGGGTATTTTCCCTGTATCTTGTTTAGTACTTCCACTGACGTTTCTCCTTGTGCACTGGAGGTACCCTTAGAGTGTAACGGTTTTCTGATTGCTGTGATTAAAAGGGATGGTTCTGTAGGCGTTAACATTTTCAAATCAAGGGGTCTCCATGTGTCATTGACCATCAGCTCCTGATCTCGGTTTAAGTTGTTTTATTGTATTGTTTAAGGATTTCAATTAGCCCCATGACTAGACGGTTTTTTAACTTTCTTTTGATAAAATATTTATGATGTCCACGTCGAACTGATGACCTTCATCATCATGTTCAGCGATGGCGGAGCGGTCAACATATCTCAGTCGGATAACTTGCACATACCCATTGCCACAGCAATCATGTAACCGTTGCAATCTTAGGAAGCCTAAAGAACGCGAGGGAAAACGTATGTGCGAGTGAAGCAAAGCAAAAAATACACGGAAAACACCTAAAAACGATTTAAACGTTTATTTATTATCAATGGTCCGTGAGAGCTTCAATAAATTAGGGAAAGCAGCGTTACGACGAAAGAAGTCATCCCCTTTATGCGTTCTTTCCGAAGTTTAATGTGGAAAAAAACACCAAATTGCGCCCAATTTTCATGAATTAATTACGTTATAAGATTTCTGGGTCATTTAATCATTCAGGAAAAATCATGCATTGATGGAAGGAATCACTTATAAGAGTTTAAAACTGACCAAATGTTGAGACTTGATCTCGTAATATGCCTTAGATCTGTGCCTACTGGATAATCTACCTGCGAGACATCTCTCACGAGATTTATCTTGACAATGTGTCCGCTGAAGGAATAATAATACAAAATAAATTTGATGCGTAGTTTTCCGCGGCGTTGTCTAGATGATGTCTCCATGTTCCTGGGTTTCACCGCGTGGATTTTCTTTGTGACGACAGTTTCAGTGTGACAAAGAAAATCCACGCGGTGAAACCCAGGAACATGGAGACAAAATAAATTGTTATAAAATACAATTTTTTATCGTGAACTAAAAAGAATACGAGTAAATTTTTGTTCTATTAGTTTTTTCAATAAGCTTTGATGTAGATAAATTTGTTCCTATGATTCTCTATCATTCTCGTTCCTATAAATGATCGCAGCGCCGCCATAGGATTTTGGTTGCCATTTTTTAAAACTAATCTTCATATTTTATTTCAAATTCTGAATAACAATCGAGATACAGTTAATGTCATCATAAATGTGTTAGAATATTGCATTGTCATATAGTTCTGAGTTTTTCTGAAACTGTAAGCATGACAGCTAATCGGAAAGTGGGTCAAAATTGAGTTGCAAAATTTGACCCCGACAAGATGACAAACAACAAAGCGATTTTATAAAAAACTTTTTAAAAATCCTAAAAACTAAGCCACTGTTAGTCCTGAGACCAGTCCTAGAAGAACTAAGTTTTCTCGAATTCATCGGAGACAACTGGCAACAATTGAAGTTTCCGAGACTCTACTTTTGAGACTTTTGGAATCCAATGGTCACATAGCTTAAGCAGCAGCAATTCACTTGAGGCTTATGCCCAAGTCCATAGGGTAGCTGAGAAGCGGTGACGCGCTAGGCATGAGGTCATGACGCCATCAACTTATCCCCGAACTAGTAAGGGAAATTCATTGATTGCCATGATTAGCTCGAGAAATCGATAGCGACTCAAAAATAGCAGAGAAAAATTAGGGCCCCTCTATACTTCAATATTTATTTCAATCGACGTTAAAAAAGTTATCGAACGAGTTCATTATTCAATGAAACTGTGGACTGAGCTATTATTCCAAAAATGCATGATAATGGCGTACAAAATCCTTGCACCTCCAAAATATGTTCGTATACTTTAATTAATGATTAAAAAAAATGATTATCATAATAACCTGCCATGCCCCTGAATTGAACTTGGTCTTTTCATTGCTCGGATGTGTATTGCGTCTTTTTTCCTCTCGATCATCCAAAGGAGACGGAAGCTTCGTTCACATTTCCTCATGAAGATGGCTCTGCCTTTTTTCTTTTTCCGGTACAGATTCTTTCAACGGCCGTTTTCAAAGAAAGAATGTCTTTTTTACTCGGAGGTAGGGAGGTTTTTCCGTGAAAGCTTCTACGTCGTATAATGTAAGTTAATGGTTTGTGACACCAGGCAGGTGTTTCCCCTCAGTTTCATTTTAAAAATGAGGGCATTTCGCGAAAAGAAAATTCATCTGATGACGTCATCGTCGGCCGAAATGTATGTTAGAATATCACCTAACCAATTCTACTGCTCAAGTTATCGCAAAGATAAAAAACTATCTAAATATGAACAGTTAGAGGTGCAAAAAGATGATGTAAAGATGTTGTAAAGATCTCCGTGTTGAACCTCTCAAGGTAATATTTACTATCTACATCTACTTGCTCATTATACATTGCGAGTCACTTCTAGAGTGTTTAGTAAGGGGGTGCGTATTCTTCCCAACATGCTCTCAGCTACAAGAAGGTGACATCAAAATTGCACATGTTTGGTAGGCGTTAGATCTAACCAAGGATGCAAATTTCATTCCGACACCTATTCCAGTATCAAGGCTCAGATCTACATGAACCGTTAACTAAGAGCATTCTAGAAAATCCATTCACATATCGATCAGTTTATCATTTTCAGATCTATTGGAAAACTAAACTGGCAAACGAATGATCATTTGTATTTATTGATCGCCGTTATTTCTGTTTTGCTCTTTAAACCTCATTAGAAGAATGAGCATTTGAAACTCATGTAGCTAGTAATATCGGTGGTGGTCGGGTCGTAATCAAAAGCCTCTTAATAAGAAAATAAGACCAACGTAAGCCACGTGACTACAATAACCTTTGTTTACTCCAATGGAGGTTGATCACTCTTCCCTAAAACCAGGTGAGTCAGAATTTTAGTGAGTCGGTAAGAATATTTTATGTCTTAGAAAAATACAAATAAAACGTGACAGATTCCTATATACCTTAAAAAACAACTTACAAAAAATTGAAGTGAATCATTCTATGCGGAATGAAATATTTCTTGTTATTCAGTGACTTAACATCATATCATTATTTAACGCAAAAGTACCATTTAACTTCCTAAGTTGTGAGGATATGATTGCTTGATGTATATATTGCCAATTGGATAAGAGGATAATAAGTATATCTCTTCATGTCCTTTGAGTGCTGCTCAAAATAATTGTATTTGCTTATTTCTTGTCCGGCGTATCGGAAAATGTCACTTATTGATTGGCGGCTTATTTAAAAACTAAAATATCAAAGAAAGTCCACCGTATTGCTTTGTTGTTTTCTTTTGTTAGTGTTCGATTAGTAATCTAGTTAGCTTCTTTCTTTAATTTTTAATTGTAATTGGTACACACTAAATTAGCATTCTTGTTGTATGTGTACCATTTTATTCAAAATAAAAAATAAAAATGCCTTTTTAAGTTGAATATGACATTGAAATGTATTGCTTCGTTTGGATGCTCGAGCTTTTCATATTTGTTTATTTTGTTATTTTCTACTGAGAGTAGCTAGGCAGCCGAAAAACGTGGACAGCCTTCGGCACTTCATCACGGACGAGAGGTCGACATCCCACTGTTTGCCGGGTTTTGTGACGGAGAAACCGCAGGTCGCTGTTTAACAACGAAAACGCATATTTCTATGCTATGCGCGGTGGAATGGCCGAGGCCTAGCCCATTATTCCAAGGTGTGGGTGGAAGAATGTTGTACTAGAGTCCGTTATTGCGTGTCGCGGACGACGACGGAGTTTTGTCAGGAGTACGTGCCTTTGTTAGTTCGTGCCGCGCGAGCCAACAATTCGGCTGCCGCATCCACGGCACGGGATTGGCCTACGGCACTCGTGTTTTCGGTCACGTGCTCCCCCATTGTTCTCGAACGTTTGCTGAATGGCCAATAGGTATGGCCATTGGTGCATTACGTCACGTGCCAGTGCAGTCAACGAAGTTAAGTAATCACTGTAGAAAGTTTGATGTCTTTGCATTGCTGGTACGGAAGCATAAAAGTGATAAAATTATGAAGAAAGGGGAAAATAAAAATAACATTAGAATGCAAAATATATGAAAAATCACAAAGTTCAAAACCATTATCATTATTTTTATTATTATCGTTATTATCACCATCATCATAATCATTATTATTATTATTAAAAATTCTTTCGATAAAGGTAGGTTTCCATGAAATATTCAGGAACTATTCTGGAAGTCTCCCCTTCCTTCATGGACTTCCCTCTTAAATTCACAATGACTACTACTCCCTTTCATTCTATCTAAAAATCCTATTGTCTTCCTTCCTCTCCCTCGTTTACCCAACATTATACCCTCGAACACTGTTTTCAACATCCCTCTCCGCTCAGCTCCGTTCCATTCAAACCTTCTCTTTACTCTGTATTTCATTTAGAAGCTGCCTCTACTCACCCACCTTATCCAGCACTTCGTCGTTCCTCCTCCTCTCCGTCCAACTCACCTTCTCCATTCTTCTCCAGACCCACACCTCTAACTGCTCAAATAGTCTCTCGTCCTCATCCCTAAGTGTTCTCGTACTATTAAGCGGCAAAGTGACGACGGACTGTACAAAAAATGACGGTATACGTACAATAAATTTGCTATAAATCGTAAATCACCATAAAACAATTTCTTGTGTATAGAAGTGTTTTTGTTCTGTCATTTTCAAGTTCATGATAAGAGCAAAACAAACATAAATTAAATAATTGTTTGATGATGAAAACCTTATTCTTAAGTCTATTTTTCCTAAACTTCATAATAAAAATTGAAGAATACCTTAGAATCAACTGAAAATTTCACGAGCGTGAAGTTCAAGACTGAACGACTTGGAAATGATAATTTGGTAAATCATTATCATCATAAGTAAAAAATACCAAGATTGGTTTGACGCAGCTCTCCATTCCTCTCTCCTATCCGCTTGTCTTTTCATAGCGACCTATTTCTTCTCTTTTACATGCTTTACAACCTGCTAGGGATGGACGGATCCAGGATTTTTATCGGATCCGGATTCGGATCGGATCCTTGATTTTCGGAACCGGATCTTTCGGTTCGGATATTTTCGTATCCAAATGCATTTTCAAATTCCTGATGCTGAGATTCCCCCGATGATTGTTCAATCTCTTGGGAAGAGTCGCACTATATGCCAGTCGTGTTTTGCCTTTTTTATTTTCCACGGCAGGAATTCTCCTACGTAACCTCTGCGAGAGCTTTCAAACAAAATGATTCATGAGTAGGACAAGAATCGCACGCGACGGCACATTCGAAGAGAGAATCGGAACTCTTTCCACCCTTATGGGGAGATGCATTCACTGAAGCTATTATTTAAAATTTCGGATCTAGATCCAATGTCTTCCGCGGCTTTGGATCCGAAGTATCCGATCCGACCATCCCTATAACCTGCCCTATATAACTCATTCGGGGCCGTCTCTCACCCTTTATCCCTTCCACCTGGCCGTACACGATTGCTTTCATCGGGTCATCATGCCTCATATTGGAGCCCACTAAGGCTTTTAGAAGACTTATCTTCCCTCCCACTTTTCCTAGCACTTCCTTTTTACTTTCCACGACGGTGGATCGATGGTAGTCGTGATCTTAGATCCATAGCGAGTTGTGTTCCAACTGAGAATAGGATTAGATTTTTCCGCATACGGTTGTTCGCCTAATTTTGTTTATTGTTGATTGCAAAGTGGATAGGAAGATTCAGAGACCCGTATTTTTTTCTGTTTTTCGAACCGTTTCTAAATTTTCGAGGTAATCGTAGCATAAAATCGAAGGCCTAACCCTTACAAGGAGAAGTTGATGACGTAAAAAATTCATGCCAGGCGGATTGCCGCTTCTCAGCTACTCCTCAACCTTGTCCACGCGTCTCCCGGTATTCGTTAGTGCTTACGGTCTTGTGAGAGATTTTTTTCCCGCAGTGAAAGATTCCCCTCGAACGAGTAAATCAACTACATCTCGAATGACGTCACCAACTCATGAGAAGTGGGCGGTCAACGAAATACGGTTCGTTGACTTTTATAATATTAGAGTAATTTCTTCCTAAAGCGAAATATTTTTATACGAAAGTAATACAAGCAGGCGAAATGTGGTGGAATGAAATCCTGTAAGTATTAAAAGAAAGTAGAGATGGCACTTTTCCACAGGTTTGTTTAAAGACGACACGTTTCAACCGTTAGGTCATTATCAAGTACATGTTGTTGTGTTATGTTGTACTTCATAATGATCTAACAGTTGAAACGTGTCGTACTTTAAATAAACCTGTGGAAAAGTGCCATCTCAACTTTCTTTTAATACTTACGAAAGTATTATCATGAACGAGTGTATGAATTAGTTCCCTGATGACGTCATCAACTCATGACAATTAGGCGGCTAATGAGAAACGGCTCATTGATTTTTACATTTTTGAGAGAGATTTTTTCTCACTGTGAAAGATTCTCCTTGAACGATTCAATGAATTTGATGTTTACTGACGTCATCAACTTATGAAAAGAGGGTGGTTCTTTCACGCTTAAAACTTCAATTTTTTTTTAAATTACGAGAAACTGTATCAGTTGAAATTGGAAGAAAAGAGATTACTTTCGTCGTAACTTCTCTTTCTCTTATGTCTACCTTATCCTTATTGAATTGAAATTTCAGGTGGAAGCGTAGGTAATGAGGGAGAAAGGGAATGAGCAGGTGTGTGATTAACCTTTCCGACCGCGCGCAAAAGCAGGAAATACTTTCCTTTCTCTCGGAGAGGTGCGGAATTCAAATGAGTCGTAAAGTGTCCACTCCCTCCTTTCATCGCACTGATAAAAGAAAATCGAGAATTATTTTATGCATTCACCTCGCGTGCGCGGATGAAAGAAAATATGGTGATTTTTCATCGCCGCAATTCCTCTCCCTCTCATCGCTCCAGTTCACGAAGTTAGAAAGTTCAAAGTCGGTAGGAGTTGAAGTCATAACTTGTTTTCCTTTTTTTTCCTGAATTTCATTTGATATTTCGGTTCTCTCCTGAGAAGGTGGGGTGGGTTGGGTCTGGGCAGGGGCGGATCTAGGATTTTTTCTGGTGGGGGGGGGGGGGGTGGCAGAAGGGTCTGAAAGGCATGCCATCTTGAATAAAAAATACAGTGTCCGGCGTGATACGGTGGAAATCTTTGATATTCAGGTTAGTGAAACCACTTTTCTGTTTCCACACACTTTTATTTACATCGACCATGGTTTCGGCAACTCGTGCCATTATCATTAACCTTGATAATGGCACTAGTTGCCGAAACCATGGTCGGTTTAAATAAAAGTGTGTGGAAACAGACAAGTGGTTTTACTAAGCTGAATAGCATGCCATATTCTCATACTTGAGATTAAAAACAAGATAAAACAATTACTGTATGAAATTTTCTGTTTATTTTAATGTGAAAGTTATTAATACGAATTTAAACTACTGGGACTCCGTAATACACCTAGCAAAACGAGCTTAATGATAACCGTATTAAATTTTTTACTATTTTTTAAGCGTCTGGGGGGGGGGGGGGGGGGGGCACGTGCCCCCGTGCCCATAAATACGCCTATGAGCCTGAGGTTTGGTTTTTTACGTTTGAACGATTTCTTATCCAGTTTCCAAACACCCCGTCCCCTCAGGGAACGAATGCTTAGACCATTTAAAACGTAGTTAATATGGTCTAAGAACGAAGAGAACGGATGAGTAAACAAAGGAAGGGCGAAAAACGAAAGGTGACACTTTCCACAATCGGCTCCGCGTGAAAGTATCTTAATCTTATTCCCCGTTCCAATTCGCACAATCGTATTAATCGCGTATGCATTCACATGATGATGATATCAACTGTACTTCCTTCAAGTGCCTAAAGGCAGTTCAATGGTACTCTTGTGTTCAGTGGGAAAGTGCAAGTTTCACCATTGGTGTCAGTAACCGTATAATATGTAATTGCAGTAGTGGTAAGTAGTTGAAAGAGTTTTTAAAACTCATGGCTGGGGATTGATTTTATAAGCAATTTAAGTATCCATAAATTTAAATAATTAATTTCTATTTTGTTGTTATTTTACATTGATTTTGATATTTTTTTATTGATAGCGTAGCCCTCTTCCTGGTTGCCTTATGTCATTAGATTAAAGCTGATGCTTATTGTGCACTATGAAATATGGAAATAAATGAAAAAGTCATAAATTATTAGCATTAAAATTTACCTGCGAATTGATTCTATAGTGGCTCGTTGTCTCAAAAAAGTGCTTCAACAACTTTTTATCTGACTTTACCAATATCCAGCCAGCAAATCTGTAAACCATGAAAACTTGAAGATTACACCATAATTGTGATCTACAATACGTAACAAAAAAGTATTGATTGAGTGGCAGTTAATCGTTTTCATCCGGCTCTTAGCAATGAGAGGTGCTAAGACGAGTGGGAGAAGAGATAAGTATTCTAAAAACCTTAAGGAGAAGACGGTATTACTTACAATTAGTTGACCACAATATGAAACATGAATACATTCGTAGAACGGCAGATGGAAGCGAAGAAGGGTAAGGGACAGCACCGAGTTACATAGGACATGAGCGAATTACATAGGGCAGGTTATAAGGGATGTAAAAGAGAAGAAATACGTCGCAATGAAAAAGGCTGGCAGATAGAAGAGAAGAATGGAGATCTGCGTAAAACCAATTCCACGACTTTTGACCTATTTTGACGAAAAATTTTATCAATAAATAGATGGCCTGAAAAGGTTAAGCTCGTTATTATTTAGACCAGGGGTATCCAATTTACTAGGCCACATTCCAAGTTCCGAATCGCCCCGCGGGCCGGATAGCAAATTTTCCGATGACTGAAGTATTCGATACCAATGTCTACTGAAGTATCCGGTGGCGTATTTCTTATTTACGAACAGTTGAAGGCGACTCTGACGTGCAGTACAGCGCTGCAATGCTCTTAGCGGCGTCTCACAGAGTTAAACGAGCGAGAATCGTGCGCTACTTGAAACGAGTGCGCGGGCCGGATCCGACCCGCGGGCCGTATTTAGAAGACCCCTGATCTAGACTAACAGTACTATAAATGAATATCAGTAAAAGAACCACATTCCCATATGTCTCTATGCATCGGGAACAAAGTGATATTTTTGGTAAAAATCGGGTGCTCCAGATTTCATAGACTTTTGTTTATTATGGCTGTACAGTGTACAACCGTGAACTTACCATCTGAAGGGGTATCACTACTTCGGCGAAAGACGTCCCTGCCGACGATCACGATATCTCATTTCGCTACTTAGCTCAGGCCATTTTAATTTTTAATCTATCCTAAGGTAGACCCAGATAAATGCTGGCACTGGATTTGTGGGAAATAAACTTACTACTAACGTATTTTCCACAGTTTTACAGGACATATTAAAGTCTTTTGACCCATCAGATGAATTATCATGTGGTAGCCATTTTCTTGACAGTAAAAAATTCGTCAAAGTTGACACAGCTTTGTGATCCTTAAACAATTGTGAATTCATGTTACGCTTCCTATCCACTTAAATAAACACCTTAGTTATCAGCGAAAGAATAAATGACGTTAAAACACAGAAATATTCAAAATTTCAACCTGAAAATGGACTGTTGGAAAATATCACATTTTCACCTTGCTCGTCAGAGAAGCAATGTTTGTCTTTTCTTTTTAAACGGCCATAATTTCATAAATGATTAACTTAGGAAGCTGTAGCTGTAAGTAATCCAATACATAAATCATTCTCATTTATTCACGACTTGTATTATTTTGGTAAGTATATACGTTGGTGGACACTCACTTCATTGAGACCTGCATGAATTACAATGGAATGGCAATTTGGACAATCGGCCGCTATTACTTTCAGAGCGGTATTCTTTCCTTCGAGGCAGTGGCGAATACATACCTATATAACACATATACGTATTGATGTAAAATGGCACATATATCTGTAGTTGGTAATAATTTATAAGTATTTACGCTAAGTTTGAAGTCTCCATTTCAAAAAACGTCATTTTGGACTTAAGTCCAGCGTTTTTCGATTTCAGCCCAATGTGCGGCGGTTTCTTCTAGAAATGGGTCGGTTCCGGTTCCCGGTATTGCCGGTTCTTGGCTATGGAACCGGTATCGAGAAGCGATCGCATAAAGTCGGTTCTTTGGAACCGGCTCGGTGCGGTGGCGAGGATTTGAATTTGGCGTCCAAAGCCGAAATGGTTTGCAGCGTATTCAAAGCCAAAAAATGAAAAAAAAAGATTAAAAAACGCATATATTACTTTCCGATTGCATGGCGTCCACGATATTTTCTTTTGAGAATACGCGCATTTAAGGATTCGTCAGTTTGTCGTTATCACCAACATTATAACATTTCCGTAGCCGCGGCCGCTTTCAATCGAGCTGACTTTTTGCCTGCCGCGGTCCACGGCACGGCGCCGTTCTTTCAACTTATCATAGGTCTCTACGTCAAACGAGTCGATTCGCACGGTTGACAACACGACGCCCATTACAATCCAGCCCGGCGATGCGACGTCTCCGGCATAAAATACAATCAATGCTACATTCAGGCCGCTCTCAGACGGTACGACTTTTCCCCTGCCGCCGTTCACGTGAAATTCGGGTGGCTTTCAGACGAGACGACTCTCTGCAACGCCGTGTGTGGTGCCGTGAACGGCGACAGGCGGAAAATTACTGTTGTCGGTGGTCTTACATTGCGGTTGTCTTACGATTGAATTATGTACACATACAGTATTTCTTTGACAAACGAGCATGATGCGTTCTGAGAGCTTGTTCGTAAGTTGACAAACCTATGCAAGGCATCAAAAAGTGTGGTTATCCTGCAGAATGCAACACTGCATCACAATTTTGTGTTAACTCACGGCCGCCCAGTTTATCCATGGTGTCGTTGTACCGGCGTGTTGGGCAGTTTATTGTTGAGGCTATAAAAACTGTGACAGTGAAGCATCAGAATAAGTTTTCAATTAAATCAACAATTTATGCAAAATCACAGAATACAGAATAAATTTTGAACCAAAACACAAGTTACAACAAATTAACGGATGATTTCGCCAGGAGTTTCACTATTGATCCTGCTGCTATACTAACTATCTATGCTGCATGTAAACTGTGCTCCAGGCATATTTTGCGCCTCCCTTCAAAATCAACATAGACCAATACTGTTATTATTTAACGCCAGTTCAGCACCGCAGGCAATATTTCTGGCAAAAAAAGAATAGGTAGGGGAAAAATGTCGAATTTTTAAAATTAAAATCTGGAGAAGGAACCAGTGGCTGCCTGATGTAATGTGACATCTTGGTTGATCATGCATTCTTTTACAATATTTTATTTAAAACTTTTACTTGGCAAATAAAATTATGGAGACGATCTTAAGTTTTTTTATTACTGAGCTTTCCTGCCAATTTACATCTTTAGTGAAATTATTTTCATTCACTTCTTGTGGTTGTTCGTTTAAATTTGCTAATATTCAGATAATAAGAGTTCAACCTTGGAACCGAGTATCGAGAACCGATGGGGGAGAACCGGACCGGTACCGAGAACCGAAAAATTTTAGGAACCGACTCATCCTTAGTTTCTTCCTTTTTTTCCTTCCCATATACTCCCCTCAATTGAATTATTAAGTCCCGGCCCCGGTGCGTTGAAACCATTAAAGGACCCTTGGGTCCTCATTCAATCTCTTATATATGTGTATAATCAGTTTAAATAACACCTTCTCAAAGTTTCCTTGTGAACTTATTATTTTCCACTACAATCAAAGTAAAGGTAGCTCAATGTATCTTTTGCGCCCCCCTTTGAGTTTTTTTCTGTATCCGATACTGCTCCGTGGTATGGGCTCTGAATGATTCGCTGAAATTCGCATTTTCGTTCTCCGTGTCCGCCTCTCCGTGGTGGGGATTTAAGTGGAGCGGATGCCGACGATTTCGTAAAACCTTTATACCTTATGGCGCGGCGATATCCGTCTGCGCGCGCTCTTATCCAGGGATGGCAGTAGAAAGTAAACTAAAGTCAAAACCAGTAATATTTCAATAGTTTCGTTCCCGGGAGCGAAATGTAGAAACGAAACGAAAAAGTAATAAACCCGGGGAGCTAAACTCAGGATTGAAACGCATTCGGAGTCAAAACTACTTTGGGTCGAAACTAAACTAAAACTCTGGGACGAAACGAAATGCAGATAATGTTTCGCATGTTTGAAAAATTTTCATATTTCACATTTATCATGATATAGCTAAAAAGAAGGTTGCAGCTACCTAAGATCTTAGAAAATCTCACATTTAGAGGTTAGATAAGTAGTTATACGTGTCAAATAATTATCTAAATGGGCATTTGTGGCACCATTTTCAATAAAATGTAATGCTAGCTTAAATGTATAACCTCATCACCGAAAAGGGCAGTCTGAGAACTCCTCTGCATAGCAATTCGCCGGGTGTCTCATCAGTGATACATTTTTAAAACGTTATTTTCCTCAAATATCCTCATGGTTTACAGAATTTGCAATGGGATAGTGTTCCTCTGCAGTAGGTATCTAACCGCAGACCTTTGGCTCTCCGGGCCACTGCGCAGACCTTCGCGCCATCTAGGTATCTGAATTCCTATGGCAACTGTAATAGTGCAAATCGCAATTTTGTCCCATCGCAATTAGTGTGATTTCTCCGCCGTTCTCGCGGCAGGGCTTTTATGATATATTACACACCCTCATTTCATTGGCGTTGAATTGGGCCTTTTACACGAGCCTAATTTTGTTTTAAACTTCGGTAGATAAAATTAGAAGATTAATGTCGGCGAAAAAACTTTAATATTCAGTCATCCTCGTGCAGATTTCGAATAAGAACGTGCGAAAGTATCTGCGCGAATTTCTTCAATCAGTGGCGTCATTTGTGTTTCTTCTCTGAGTGAGCCATACGCTCATCGAAACAAATAATCGTTCACGAGAGTGTTAACAACATCGAAATACGTGAGGATTATATGTGCCGCCGAGCAATTGAGGAGTAGCATGGTGCGTCTAAAATTTTAGTCGTACCATGGAGGAGTAGCGGTAAAAAAATTTGCACGAGATCCTGACGTCATCCACTTATCTGCGAAAGGTGAACTTTTCGTCGCAAACAGTAAGAGGTATAGGAAACGAATCGAAAAAAAGGAAAAATGCGTTTCTCTTCCTTTTCCAAGTTACATTATGATCGGAAATTAAAAATTCGGTGAGCAATTCGAGCACATTATGCCGAGAGAGAATTTGATAGGTATTATTTGAAAGGTCACTTTCAACTAGCGGATGTTGGAGTCTGAAGAATGAATTTTCTATGACTTACTGCTCTCTGCGAGACTCGTGTGAAAGTTTCTCAATGTAAATTTGAAGTGAGGGGAAAGAAAATTGACGAGGGAACGGCGGCTTCCGGTCATAGTCGTGGGAATCAACCCAACTTCTCTGGATGGAAAACGAGAGGCAATGGTTGGCATCTGAGACGATTCTCTTATTCGAATCTGCGATACAATATTCAATCTGGCTAACATGGGAGATCTCCACGTATCTCTTTGCACTTCGGGCGATGCATCTCGGAAGAATCACGTTTTATAAAGACAAAGCAATCCTCCACCATGTCTAGCAGATATCTCGAACAAAGTAAATGCTTAATGAGTTGCAAGATGCGATCAGATCACTGCCGCGTGAATAATTGTCAAGAATTGTTTACATAATTTATTGCCCATGCCCATCTGTAAAATGTTTATTATTGAGTCTCTTTTGATTTTCTTTTTCAACCAATGCAGATTAATTATTTAGCCAAAATTGGCAATGTATTTCAGGATATATGTTGCATGATTTTAATTATTGATACACATTTTTTCAGATAAACGAGTATGTACTGTCATTTACGTTTATTTATACTTACTCCGCTCAAATGAAAAAGAACATATTTACCTTAAAATTAGAATTATTGACCGATTCATGGTTAAGCCAGCCTCACGCTTGCTGGGTGTTGGTAATAATGGATCCACTGATTCCCTGTTCTGCAGGAGTGTTTGAGAAATCT
Source organism: Ischnura elegans (assembly GCF_921293095.1). Taxonomy (NCBI): domain Eukaryota; kingdom Metazoa; phylum Arthropoda; class Insecta; order Odonata; family Coenagrionidae; genus Ischnura; species Ischnura elegans. The sequence continues at coordinate 20,340,712 of NC_060253.1, forward strand.
GGAAAGAAAAAAATTCCTCCCTTCAAAACATTCGTTTTGATCAGGAAACAAGCGTGCATTTTTTTAGGTGCACCGTTGTTAACAAATATAGCAACCCTATGTTATTCATTATTAAAACAACTTGGTTTTAGTCCGCTAAAATGTATCACAATCTCGGGCCGGGTTTTCAGCACTAATTGCCATCTACTGGGTACTTAGGTACTGAGGGCCAGTTTAACCAAAAAGGATAATATTTTCTCTTGCCTTCATTTTCGAAAACATTGTTGAAATTATCATCTCAGTAATCTGAGGATCGCGTTTCACAGACACTGTGTTATCTACTTTTTCCGAAACCGAGTTAACATGAATAAATTATTTGGCTGGTAAATTTTTCAAACTCCTGACGTCGGAAAAATAAATGACTGTAAGCAACCGCTTGACATGATCGCAATTAGCCCTCATCAGCCAAACTATGCGTTGACTAGTAGGTGCAAAAACGAACAGCAGCAGTGCAAATCTAAAGATATAAAAAAGTCCAAACATGACGTTTTCGGAGAGGGATTCATTAATCTCTATGGATAAAATTTGTTTCGAGTTGGAATCACTCACTCACTCAATGATTCAAATCGGAGGTTAGTGTGGATAGGTGAGGGTAGAGCCCACCCCGAACTAGACCAGAGGTATGTCTTTTATTCATGGTAGGGGGAGCCAGTTTATTTCCCTGGACCTCCACGCACTTTGAGAATTTTTACTAGGGGTGTCCGAAGGCAACATCCGGCGTTTGAACCAGGTACCCCTTGTTCAGCTGCCAATTGTTCTACACACTAGGGTAGCACGCTCCTTTGGGTTGGAATACTACGCAAATAATTTCATCGCCGCCATAAGAAATCCATCATATCTGCCGATCGCGTTGATGCTAATGCTATTTTGTGGACGAATGAACTCTTTCTACCCATATAATGGAGATAATAGTCTAAAAATATTAGGAAATTGTTGGCTGGTATTTGTAAGCAACGTCTCGTTACGCCAATTTTTATAGGAGGAAGAGTAATATCCAGAAAATCCGACGATTGTTATCTGGTATCGTCATTAAAGCTCTGATTTGAGTGAATTGGTAGTATACCTCTACCAACTGGCCAATTTGCGCGAATAACCATTTTAGTCAGACTTCAGGACCAGGTTTAACTGTATGGTGCACAGTAGTCACAACTAAGATTAGCCAATTATCATATGTAGAATATACAATATTATTTATTTTATGCAAATATTATTAGCAGTTTTAATAACTTTTCAGTGACCCTGTATTTTCTAGTATCCAAATATCCCTTATTTACGCTAAATATGCCCTACTCCACGCTTTGAACGACCACTCTTTCGCGATGCCAATCAACTACGCTGGTTCTCAGCTACGAATGACCCAGAGTTGAAGTAGATTTCTATTTATTTGAATTTTGATTTGATAGCAGATATAGGCCATCGATTCCGAATACTTTTAGACGGATTGAATTTCGCCGTCTTGAATCAAATGGAGTGGATTGGTTTTCTAAATGTGGAAGGAAGGAATAACAAATCTACCACAGAGTACACCATGAAATTCTATTGATTCTATGCGATGGAAGTTGATTTTCAGTCACGGAATGAGTTGCTGTGAAGGGTTGTGGAATTATTTGATGCTTTGCATTCACGTCAGTCATCCGTGTTATTAGTAACACTGGAATATCTCAATACCCCATAGAAAAAATGTTAATATCTTAATTTTTCACAGCCATGTAATGCCACACTGCAAGGCTAGGATTTGAGCATTCTTTTCCAAATTTAAAATTTGAGTCAATTACTTGCAGATATGATTAGTGGCGATTCCTCGGTGGAACACGTTCGAGAGCATAATATTTTTTTTCGAGGACAAATGATATTCCGGGATTTTCCGTTCTCCTCGCGAGTTGTTGAGTTGGCACGCTTAGTTCTCGGCTGTAATATTATTGCGGCTTCCCTGGCCTTGGAAGCGTCCCTCCGCCAAATCGACATTCCAATGTTAAGGCCTCCCTCGCCGCCAGCACCCCACCGAACCCCTCATCCCCTCTCCTCGTGGAAAAAAGAGACGAACGCATCGCGCTTCCTCGATATTTCATAGTATTCCGCTAGGGTAGCGGGGCATAGTGGAACCCCATTCTGTCCCTTAGAAGTTTGTGTTGTGCTGAATTTGAATCGGTTTTCAAAATGTCCGAAGCGCATCGATGATTGCTGAGCGATTCATTATTTCCCAATGTTTGCTGTGGCGAGGAATGGCACTGAAAAGTTGTTAATTTGCCTAATCATTCGTTCAATTGTATTTGGCTCCACTATGTGGAAGTTAGTACTCGAAAATGAAAAGGAGACTTCGTTGATTTCCACTGATTTATTTCGTCCGTACGACATATTTCGAACCATAGAGGTCACCATTGAGGAACCGTATAAGTACTTGATAATGACCTCTATGGTTCGAAACATGTCGTACGGACGAAATAAATCAGTGGAAATCAACGAAGTCTCCTTTTTATTGCCTAATCATATCATCATAAAATTGAATTTCGGTCTAATTGCGGTTCAAAATTTTGATCTAATTTCGGTTAATTTTTTGGTATCAATATTTTTGGCCATGCAATCGTTTATCGCTGATGATGAATACTCAATATCCGGTGACCGATATAGTTGAATATTTTTTGCTGCTCCGACATGTCGGTGTATGTAATTTCTTATTTTCCGAATTTTTGACGCATGTTTGTGTACATTTCTATAAATCGCCTTAGGATTGCAACGGTCTGCGGGGAGAGCGCGTATAGATTCAGACCTTAAATCACTCTAGTAAGAGCATTGGAGCTGTTCAACTTAGGACGCAGTGGGAATCGAGGGCTAAAGATAGACTTCAAGTGGTAAATGTTGACTTAAGCATGCAGGTAAATAATATACTCAATTATAACTTTTTTCAATAATTTCTTCTGAGGACCAATTGTAATCCAAAATTTTAATTGATTTTCTAGTAAAGAAAAAGAGATAATATCTACAGGTTCTGCTTTCACTCTGAGAAAATTCATTCTTAATTAAGGTATGCAACCTTTGTAAATTTTCAAAGATTTTTATGAGGAAGGTTTTTTCATTGACGTTCGATCTTCTAAATAGGTAATAAAAGGTGTGCAAATTTACAAAGATTGTACATATATTCATTAAAGGGAAGATGAAATAATTTTTCTTTCCCAACCTTAACTTATAATGTTTCTCTGCCCAGGTCACTGAAATCCAAAATAATGATGACGATATTAGTGAGGTCGTGGCAGAAATGAGAACTAGTGGCATCACTAGTATTTACTTAAACTCTAGCAGAAAGTTATTCGATCTCCTTGAACTAGCGCCATGGAAATTGTAGCAAATTTAGCATCTGCCACAACAATCTGTTTTCACGAAAGTCTAATGGCCGTCTAAGGACCTCGATGTGATATTTCTGAGACCATAATAGCGGGGTATACTTTTGGAGCTACAGTTGCGGCAGTCAACTTCGACTTGTAAATCAATCCGAACTTCAAGGTATTTTATCGGTGGTCTCTTGAAATATTCAAAACGGCGCTCAGCGGCTTCTAAGATGACCGTATATGTTTAGGGAATTGTGAATTCCTCCTTTGTTGATCTTGCATTGTATCAATTGATATGTTTTTCTCGGGTTTGAACGGAAAAATAGCTGTTAATTGCTGAAAGTTAATAATTTATTATTGGCATAGTTGATCCCGGCATATGTGGCGGGTGCTGCAATATAAGAAACGGAAATGTGATGCTGCAAAAGTTAGTAATTTTGACATTTAAAAATCCAAAATCTAGATACCTGAGGAAGAATCATATTTTTTAATACGAGGTAAAATCATCGGTGTTTATAAATTACAGATGCGTTTAGAATTCTTCAATTTAGACCATATAATTGTTACATGACACATATTTTCCCTTAAATGTCTTCATTTTCGCGCTCAACTCGGTACAAAAATCTCATCCCAAATTTCCATTCTCTCCTCCGCAGCTGCGCGTGCCTAAAAATACCTTTCGCCCCGTGCGCGTGGACTTCGCACGCGTCCTCTGTCCTGAGATGAACACGCGAGCCGCGTAGTTACGCTGTCGGGGGCTGTTTTCGGAGTCGCGGGCTCGCCGTGAAGCCACGACGGGCAGGTCGCCAAACTCCAACAGTCTACATTCGTGATGGAGGCAGGATGTCACGAATCTCCGAGGACGCCATCACTAGTTGGATCGGGTTAGTGATGGAAAAATCACTTCGACTGAAATCGAAAATCGAGTTTTACGTGAAAAAGATGAAGGAAATCGAGATCTATCCTTAATCTTCGAGTTTCGATCAAAAATTGATCTTTCATCAAGGATCTTAAACCATCTCGTTTGAACACAGCAGCTTCACCTCCGGCATAAGATAGTTCTTCAAATCTCATGGCAATTATTGGGAGTCATCTTCATGACAACTTTTGGGCTATGACACCGCGTCAGATGGATGGGAGAAGGTTCTCTTTGTTTTGTCATGAAGATCACGAATGTTGGCGGTGAAAGGTTGGCATCATGCGCTGTGATCAAAAATCAAGATGGTGGTAAAAATATTTAAATTCCTCATTTTTTCAGTACTAACTAGCCTATTTTCAAATTATATATATTTTAGTTTAAAAAAATGACATTATTATATTGGAAAAATAGAGCACTACCATTGTTTTAATATTTTACACACCTTCCAAGATGACCGTCTCCGTTTAGGGAATTATGAACTTTCACTTTGTAGATCTCATATTTTTTCAATTGGCATGATTTTCTCGATTGTAAATGAAACAAAATTAGAAGCAAATCGCGTAAAAGTTAAAAACTTATCCTTCGCATAGTTTATTCACATACAGAGAAAACCTCTGTTCACAGGCACCTCTGATTGAAGGACAGTATTCAATTCCCCAGCAGAATGATATGCATTTGTATAAGGATAGAACATCTGGAAAGCTTAAAAAGCTAAAGGATTTGGAAAGATTACGTTTCCTCCCACGGAAACTTTTTAGACACAATGTTACTCTTTTTCGGACTCCATTGCCATTAGTTTTCTGACCTATCTCTCTTAAATTGAGTGCTTTTTTTTTAGGGTTTCGTCCAGCTGGTTGAAATTCCTACCATACAATACTTGTGGGACAATGTTAAGCGAAAACTGAGCTTTTCCTTAGATAACCTCCAACTTAGGGACACCTCTCATTTACGGACACATGGCTGAGGACCGTTAGTGTTCGTAAATGAGAGGTTTCTCTGTGTATGGGGAGGGTGCTGAAAAATACGAAATGGAAATAAGATGAAGGAAAAGTTTGCTCTTCAGTTATTTAAAAGTCCAAAAGTTATATACCTGAATAAATTTTTAGCACTGCACTCGTCGATTTATGTTAATTTTGTAACAGAATCTCGGTAAGAAGTGACTCAAGATTAGGAAAACAGTCTTGTTATCGATGCGCTCCTTTTTGAGGGTCGTGTTATCAAGGTTAATTTGGCTATTAGTATATTATCGAGATTAATTGTAATCACTAAATCTCTCCATAACGTATTTTATTGCATAGAGCGCGAATATTACGAAAGAGGATCGTCAAGTCGGCCTCCAAATGTGTTTTTAATCACCGCGCATTTAAATGAGTTAACAAAAGTCGCCACTCGCGTCGCTGAAGGGCAAATTGATCCGAGTTTCCCGGGAAAATAAGGTATAATTAGGGGTGTCTACCGAAATTCAAATGCATGATGATGTGATCTATGAAAATCATAAATTTTCAATACTCTCCCTCGCAACTACACACATTGTACTGCAAAATATTGGAAAAAAGAGGATCGCAATGCACTTATCACCGCGCCGCAGACAATTTTGAAAACTGATTAAAATGCGACCGAAGTGGCAACAGAAATCAGCATTATAAGTATGGAGTGTAATTGGACCTCCTCTATGCAGTCCCCTTGGTATGAGTAGAGTTATGTATGGAGCCATATTATCGAGGTTGATAAAACGCCTCGGTATGGAGGTTCTGAGTTAAGTTGTGAATTGGAAAAAATCCGTGTTATAGAGGTTTTCTGGATAATATCAGTTGTAATATTGTGGTTAAATTATCATTATGTGTTATGACAATATGAACGGTATTTGAAATTGCCCTAATAATTGAGGTTGTAATGTTATTGAGGGTGGCGTTAGCGAGGTTCTAAGGTTGCTGCATGTAGAACCTTTACTTCCCATACAGCACAAACGGTCGCAAGCTGGCATATAGGTCGTGTATTTCACGTGTTTTATCTCGTGTAAAAACCGTTATTACCCGAGTAAAAACGGAATAATTCTGGTGTATATATGGTCTTATGTCCGCCCCAAACCGGATAATACACGTGTATGCACAAGGAACCCAATAACGGGACCATTGTAGTTATTCCTTTCTCCACCAGGGTTAGAGTTTCTAGTTGATGACCGGAAAATGCCAGTGACCACGCAAACAGTAGCACTTTACTAATACTAAACATGTAATAAGACATAGTCAACGTATTCGTTCAAAAATTTTCATTTATTATGTCAATAAAGGGTTCCTCTGTATAAAATAATTCATCAGGAAATACGTACAGGACAAAACACGAGTAGTGATGATGTGACAAAAAAGTGGTGATGATGTAAAAAATAATGTGAATGACATAATGGATAGGATAATAGCGAATACGAGATGATGGATGAATCTTAAAAGTACTGCCGAATAGTTTAAAAAACCACAAAACCTTGGTAAAACCGCAAGTAGTTTCACTGAGCACAAGCACATCAGGATAAAGAGAATTAGCGAATTGTTGATGTCGTTCATGCTTCCAGATCGAGGCACACAAGTTATATCGTTATGTGATTGTTTTCCCAGCGTTCAATTCGCGTGGTGCGAGGCATTGACGGGAGTAATTCGAAATTACTGAGAATTTTAAATTAATAAACAGCATCATTCTAGTTGATATTAATGGTTAACTCGTTTGTATCTTGATAGGAGGATATATGTAATCCTAATAAAATATACAACTGTAAAATATATGCCGCAAGATGATTCGTAAAGTGAATTAAATAAATTTCATTGGGAAAATTTTGCTGGTACTAAGGTTGACGACTTTATTGAATCCTCTATCTTGAAACTTTAATCATGTTCAGATTGCTGCTCATATTAGCATCTGCATTACCACATTTTGCTTCATATTTTTGTATGTAAGGGTCAAGGGAGTTGGACCAAATTTACACAGCAATTACACGTGTAAAAATGGGCGAATTCTCGACTTATTCCTTACACCAAATTTCGACTCAATATACACGAGTAAATTTCTCCCTGTGCTGTATGGGTTTAGGCCTTAAAATTGTTACGTGATACATTTTTCCCCTTTAATGACGCCATTTTCGTGTCCGAGCTTTTGGACTGGCAGCCTCGAGGAATTTAAGTCTGCCCAAGGAATTGAATAGCTGATCCGAAGCAGTCGGAGCCCGCTGTATTTTTTCGCTCATTTTTTTAGTTTTTTTGAGGGGCTGAACGAAAAGTGGGATTAAAAAAAATTCCACGAGTGGCAAGCGAGGGAAAGATTTTTTACTCTGGGTAACCCGGAAGTCTCTTTCGGGAATGCCTTTGCGAAGCGGGATCCATAAGTCTCTGTTAGCAATACTAGAGCAGAGTCCTCTTGATATTACTCTCAACACGACTCCGTCAAAGTCGAGTCGTCTAATAAGCTTCCGCTGTCGGAATGTCGGTATCCCCAATTTCCAGGCTCATACGCCCCATAGTTCGATTTATTCTGTGAGCCTAAACGCGTTGTACGGAGTAAAATAAATTTTGGAAAAGTGCTACAATCTTTGTTTAAATATGTCTAACTTCCACCAATTGAAGCCTGAATATGTTGAAATTATTCGATTTATTTATTTGAATCAGAAGACATATTGCGTAATTTTGGGGCTCTATGTCTAACTTTTGAGTAATGGGTCGGTATCATGTTTTTTTAAGGTCTATTGGACGTCTGATGATTTTCGGGTGTACCTACAAGAAGAGTTGAGAAACCTTGAAACTCATTTATGGATTTATCAGGAACTAGTAGGGCACCCGGCGTTGTTTGGGGAGGATAGTACCCAGAAAAATGGGAAAACTTGGAATTCCTGGTCACATGGCATGATTTTTGGGCAAAGGAACGAAAAAGGTACGACGATGGTATACACATGTAATAGCAAACAATGGAAAAAATGATCACGGCATAAGCCTACACCCCGCTCCACAAAATTGATCATTATGTGTGTCTGTACGAGCGTAGACTAAAACTTCGTGTGAACGCACACCTCAGGGATAAGGGTTCTGCAAAAAGGATTGTAGAATTGTTAATTGTAGTATCATTTGAGTTATGCTTTCCCTTTGAGAGTGTCAATAAATGTGCCTACCATTCAGGATATCCAACGCAGAAGCTGCTCGTCGTGACGTAACAAACGGTAACGAGAAAATGACGCAAAAGACGCATAGAACACAATCTGAAGTAGCGAAATGAGCTTTGGGAGCATGAGATACACGTACGTACTAACTTTCTTTGTAATCCGTGCAGCCGCATGGAAGTTCATTACGAACAGACAAACAGACATCCTCTTTTATGTACCTTAACCGTATTGAGTTTTGTTGCCGATGAATGGCCCATTTATCTTAATTTTCAAATGAAAAATTGAAAGTAAACAAACTTCACGGATTTCGGCGCCAATACTTCAACCAAGAAACCTGTAAGAGTACGTTAATCTCCTATTCCGATCGTGTTGTCAATGACCGCGCAAAAAATCAAGTTCCAACTTTGGCTGCTGGAGCGGCGGCTACCGCGAGGGAGGCTCTTCGGACACTGAAGAATTAATCTTATTTCTTAATTGCGTTATACCTAATTACGGCGAATAATGATGAGTTTACTGAATGTTATGATGGGATGCCTTACATTATAGTTTGATCTGTATTCGATGAGATGGAATTTCTAGACGGAGGTGCCTTTGACCGCATAGCTAAGTTATAAGAAATTATATTCGTACCGGTGCCCTCCACAAAAAACCGCCTCAACTGTGTACAAAAAGTAAATTCGCCGATTTACCTCAGGTGCCCGAAATAATCAGGAAGACGGAGGGAAACATTGTTAGGTTCTTGGCTTCAACAGATATGCCGCCGCCATCGAATTTTCAGTGTCGGCACCCAAGTATTTTTTGTATGGGGCTCAATCTCGCTCTGATCCTTATAACTTTTCCGTCTCAATTATTTTTTCTTACTTTTTCCACGATGGTTAAACTTCAAAAGGAACGAAACCGCTGCTTCCACGAAACGAGGCGATAATCGTCCAAACTTTTATGAATTCAATCATTTTGTTATCTCCCTCTTTTCTCTTTCATCCGTTTTCCCCCACTCAGGTTGTTGGCACGCGTCCGATGCCACTCGCAGTGAAGAAAAAGGAAAAACGCCGGGCGCAGTTTTAAACTGGGCTCTTCCGCTTGGGCGTGAGTGAATCATTTTGTTCCTCCCTTCTGGAAGTTTGCCCCGCTCTCCTCTCGAGAGGGTATGAGAGGTGCAGGGACGGATATCGCCTCTTGTTGGGTGCTAAACATGCAGAATAACTTGTATTTAAATACACCAACGGATTAAGTTCGCCATGAAAAAATATTTGACTTAGCCGGGATTCCAAACCGGGTCTCCCGATTGCCGGTCAGGTGTTTAAGCCAGTTACACCAACAAGCCATTTTCTCAGAGCGAACCTCGGGATGGGTTTAACCGAACAAGATGTTGACGTCACAAGTTCACACTGGCACATGCCCCATCCCGAAGTTCGCATGAGAAAATGGCTTGGTGATGTAACTGGCTAACACACTTGACCGGCAATCGGGAGATCCGGGTTCAAATCCCGGCTAAGTGAAATATTTTTTCATGGCGAACTTCATCCGTTGGTGTATTTAACTTTGCACCAGTGCGCGTGACTGTGTACAAAGTCACTTGTTCCCGCAGTGCTTTGAAATTGTATTTAGTTCAAGAGCCTAGTCCTTCGGACTCTAGATTCAAATTTGTTACAGTTATGACATAAATACACTCTCCCAGTTAAAAAAAAATACAGTCACATTTCCAAGCATTACAGAAGACCATTACAGAAATAAAGAGTTGTATAAATGAGAAAATGAGTGAATGATTGGCCGGGGTAGCGTAAAAAATGACATTCCTTGTCACCTATCTCCATCGCACCAACCTCCGATCTAATAAGTATTACTTTCTGGGTGCAACTTCTAAGTTTACACATTTTGGAGATTTACCATGGTGCACTTAGTGTAATGCTAGATGTAAAAGATTATGTACACAATTTCTTATCAACTAGCTAATTACAATACGTAATAATAGGTACAATTTTTCTTTGAATTTTTCTTTGGGCTCGAGTCTGAATTCCGATAGTATTGTATTCCATGTGTGGGTTTGACTGTACCAGGAATGAATTACTGCAAGAATAAGTTCGGTATTACGGTTACAGGTTGCTCCGAATTGAATAATTATGTTAATGAATATTACCCGCGGGAGCATGGTAGCCTAGTGGGTAGAGCCAACGCCACCTAAAGTAAACTTTACTTTAGGTGGCGTTGGTAGAGCCATTTGCCGATAATCGAGAGTTCAAATCCCGGTGGAAGTCTTCGGACACCCCCAAAACAAAAATCCTTGAACTGCGAGGTGGCCCAGGGAGGGGAAGTACCCCCCCCCCTACCTGCGAAATTCACCCGCGTGTGGCTTATTTTGGGGTGAGCTCTACCCTAACATATCCAAACCAACCTTCAGGTTTAATCACCAAGAGAGTGAGTGAGTGCTTTGCCACAAATTCAACCTTATTATATAGAACATGACAAATAGTATCCGTTCTCTACTCCCAAAAATACCGTTACGAAATCTCTACCTCCCGTTCACTGCTCTAACTCATTTCCTTCCCATCCACTTGGTACTCTTCTATTTTGATATTCTTAAGCCTAAATAACGTGATCTTATTTTCCGTCCCTTCCAAGTTAGTTTCAGCGATAGCTACGATGATAGCGGAAAAATTACCGTTTCACAAAATCATTTTCCGCGATGGCTCCAGGGATGGAAATCCTATCCCTTTTTCCATCGCTCAGTTCGTCCCATTTTTCGTCGCTGAAACCATCGCTAGTACCGTCTTTCAGCCAATCAAAATGCACGGCTGCTACGAGCGATCGTAACGCCACGCCTGGCTTTTAATTGAATTGCCGTAGTAAATACAGAAACTGATGGAATAAGCGATCGAAAAAAGGACGCATGGAATGACCCTGTGATTAAAAATGACGAGTTTTTTATTTATTTATTTATGAATTTGAATTTATTTATTCTCATCCTAACTATCAATGCTCATTATGCTGAAGGCATTACCTTGATTAAAATTGAATTAATTACATTAAACGAAAAAATTCATTAGTTAAGTAAGTAAGAAATGAAGTAGTTAAGTGAGAATGAGATTCTTATTAGTAAAATCTTTACTTGGTCCAACAGGGTTGACTTGATTTGAAAAGTGCAAATCTATTAACTTAAAAAAATAATTTTTTAAAAGAAAGGCAGATTACCATGCAATACTTTCTGAGTTTTTTGTTATAAATTCCTTGTTTATAATTAATTCGGTAGATTCCCGCGCATTAAAATAATGTGCTTGTGTAAAAAGTGAATATAGTAATATGTAGCAAGAGAAAAAACTACGGGACACAAATTAATGTCTCACGGAGCAAAAAATGATGTAGAATTAAGGTGTTATGTTCAGTCGCTTCCAAAAGTTTTAGGACCGAGGTCGTGGCGCCACTTCTGCTTCTCGAGAAATTTTAGTTTCCATTACTCTTTTTGTTTTCCTTGGTTACTCACCGAAAATATTTCGTTTACGCATGAAGATATATTCACTCAGTGAGAGATGTTACTTGCAAACTTATCACTCTGTTTCGATTCATGGCGGATTTAATTGTTATTTCGTGTGAATTAACTGCGTACTAGTTCCAGTTTTCTCTGTTGATTTGTATTCTACGTAAATAAAATAAAAAATAAAACTTTTGTGGCAATCAGCTGCGGTAGCCTAGAGGAGTAAACGTGCGACTGATATGGTGGTGACTGTGACGACGCCGTGGAAAACGAGCGAAAGATCCTCAGAGAAAAAATCATCCGCCTTGACCGGGATGCGAACCCGGATCCCCCGATTTCCGGTCGAGTGCTTTAACCAGTTAAGCTACCGAAGCGTCATTATTCCCTGTGGATATTTGACGCCAATTATTCCTTATTCGGTAGCTTAATTGGCTAAAGCACTCGACCGGAAATCGGGGAATCCGGGTTCGAATCCCGGTCAAGGCGGATGATTTTTTTCTCTGTGGATCTTTCGCACCATTGTGTATTGCGTGTGACTCCCGCAAAAGTTATCACCGCGGCCAGTCCTGTATACTTTAAACTAGACGTGGAAAACATTGCTCATGTTTTCTTTCAAGTCGTATGACTTATCATCGTGAAAAAAGTGTATAAAGCTGCTGCAGCGAATTTAAAATGATTTGAAATTCATAAAGAGATACAAAATGAGTGAACTGTGTGAGTGAAATAAATATAAGCGAAATAACCATTTCTTGAGTTATATCTCAACAACAAACAATGGGAAGCAATTTGGAAGTATGAAAATAAATTTCACGATGGAGCCAAAACAATTCCGTCCATGTGAGCAGAGGGAGCAAAACAACTTTCGAGTTGGCCCAAAGCCAGCACATGAATACAAATGCATGCCTATCTCATAGGATTAGGCGACTGCTATATGCATGCAAACATGCATGTATATCGCGAAATGAAGCTTTTTTTTGGCAAAATATGAGCGCGAATCACGGTAAACATTTGGTTGCTTGTGTTGTTTTCACAAGGACACGGTTGTTTGGTGGTTTTAAATTCCATTTAACTCAATTTGAGGTAAAAAAAACTTAGCTGGTGGATTATAAAGGTATGCAACTTTATGGTATGCCAGAATCTCATGCACTGGAGGTGATAGAGGGCGGGGAAAGGCATCATCTTCCACTTGGTACATCCCTTACAGCTATGTAGTGATGTGATTAGCTATTAGCTGTGAAGTCATGTTCAAAACAAAGCTTCGTTTTATTGCGCATTTCACGTATTTGTTAATAATAGATGTAACAGTTGGCAATTTCCAACATTTAGTTAAAGAATCCATCGCCAAAAAATATTAATTCGTTCAATACTGGAATTTTCTGCTTCAATGTATAGTGATTGCTAAAGATTCAATTTTAACAAAATTTCCAAGATTATTAAATTGGTTGCTGGTGATGATTCTCATCAACTATCACGACTTAATTGTAGTATTTGTGGGCGATATGATACAAAATGGCATTGGTTGTCAGTGCCATAGGTTTTAACATTCTGAATTTCGAAGGAAAATTTAATGCGGGCAATTTTTGAGAAATTTACTCAACTTTGAGGTCATGTATTTCATTTAAAAAAGTAAACTATTAAAAACGGTTTGCGTCTACAACTTTGCGGAGATTCAACTTCCATATTAAAAACATTGAGGTTTTGTCCAACCTTTTTCGATATCAGCCAACTGTGCGGCGTGTCCTTCCTTCCTCTTGTCCTCCTGAGGTTCAAGTGTAAAAAAAATAAGCATAGAATTTACAATAGTACCCAAAGCGCCGAAGTCATGAAATATGATCATTAGGTATCACCACCGTTGGAATTAGTTCGTTAATTGCCATATGTACTCGTTGTTCTATGTCACCACGTAACCTCGAAATCAAGTTAACTTGATTATGGGCGCTTCCGAACGCGCCCCAAATTATTGAATATTGTTTTATTCGTGAAAAATTTTCAGGCTTGACTTGGTGGAAATGCGATATATCCATGATAAAATATAAACCACAAATGGTAATTCCCACACTTAAAAATATACATACATAACTCCTCTACCGACGATGGTTTCGACTCTATCATTTTCGAGGTGATCTTGTAAATGACATAATATGTTGAAACCATGGTAATATATTAATGATTAAATAATATATCAAAGTGTGTAGTATATATTAAAGTAAGGAGTAGTATATTAAAGTGTGAAAATTACTGCTAAAGTGCTGTTAATATTTATCATGGTTAAATCGAAACTCGAAGCTTTTACGTGATGGAAGGGCTCCATATTAATAATGAAATACACTTTGTTATTTCCACAAAATTCACAGAGTTTCTATTTTATTACCGGTTTCGGCTATCTTAATATCATTTTCAAATATTTTTGAAAATGGTGTAAGTAACAAAGTGTATTTCATTATTAATTTATCATGGTTGTTTGATTTACCTCCCTATCTCGTTTCCTTACATTGTCTGTCATATAAAACGAGACGTTAACAACATATTACACAGTTTTATATCTACAATGGCACTCCGTGCATAACAACGGTTGATCGCTTACTGCGTATCGTCAGTGGGTCACGAAGCACAGTTTTTGGCAATGCCCACGAAGGAGTCTGTTGGCCACTTGGACATTTTCAAGAGAATTCAAAGAACTCGCAGTTGTTCACTTGGGTGTCGGAGTCCTACGTGCCCCTGGAAAGGATCTGAAACGGTACTTTGCCTGTGTTTTCCGATCCGTTATGAGTGCACCATGTAGGCGCTTGCCAAGTTGATCACAAGCCAGGTTAACATCACCGACTGGAGATTATGCAGCCGCTAGCAAGGCTGCGCACGTCGCACGGCAAATTTTTTTCCGTCTCAGGGGCGATAGCTGTCTCTTGCATCGAACTGAATCGTGAAAAGATGTCCCAAGTTCAAATCATAAGGGATGAGCTCAGAGGCATCCTTTCTGATGCGATAATATATTTTGAAAGTGCTTAAATTTAGCTTGAAATGGCCTGATATTTGTTTTGAAAACTTTACCATAATGGTGGCATGTAGGCAGTACATAATATTACCGCCATGAATGAATTTGCGTGTCTCTGAAAATTATTTACTTCATTTTTATTTTATTTTATTCTCAAAACCACCGAATACAGCTCGTATTGGCTATTTTACATCGGGGTATTCAACAAATATAACAAGTAAGCGTACACGAACAACCATGTCCTGGACAGGGGAAACCTATCCAGGCGGAACTCGAACCCGCGACCTCTTGTTTGGAAGGGGAGAACGTTACCCCGCCGCCACCGAGGCCGGAAAAATATCTGTAAGATAAAAATAGGTCAGTGGAAAAATATTAGATAGAAGTACCGTTTAAAGCCAAAGGCCTCACTGCAAAAAAGAGTATGTTAAACTGTAAAAGAGTGTGGTGCAATCTAAAAAAGATAAACCTCAGTATGGAGAATAAACTGTATATTTTTAATTTGGCAAATAACCTGTGTGTAACGAGAGAAAAACTAAAAAAAAATTGGTAAAGAAACATCAGAAAACTGTGAAATTTGTAAGGTAGAGGAAGATCTTCAACACAAATTTTTTCTATGTGATAAAGTGAAAGATACTTGGTGTACAGTGAAAAAGATGTTTAAACGGCTAAATTTTTTTGGCGAAAGTGAGATAAGTGATTTAAAAAAATTATGTCTGGATTACAATCTTTTCCCCAGTTTTAAGACTGATGCTATGGGGCTAATAACAGCATATTATATTCAACAAGTTATGAAAAATAATGGAAAATTTGTTAATAAATTTGAAAATATGGACTTGAAATTATTATGTGAAGACGCAAGAAAAATTCTGCAAGGATACACCAATAACTGAATTGTATGTAACTTTTAAAAATTTTGCCTTGTTTTCAGAAAAAAAATTGTTCTATAAAAAAATGTACTTGTAAAAATGTACTTGTAATCAAAGAGTTCTAAATGCAGTGACCAATAAAATGCATGGAGAAAAAAAAGTAGGGCGTGAATAAGTCTTTCTCTGGTTTTAAAGTCGTACATTTGTTTATTTCCGTGGTCCTGTTGACGATTGGGCGATTATACAAATGGAAACTTTAATAAATTTAGATAGAAGTACGTGATAAATATAATAGGGAGTGAAAAAAGACTATTCCCGGGTTTTTTAATTCGTACGTAAACGGATAAATAGTAACAGATTCTTTTTCTTAAGTCAAATGACCTGAACCACATTTCAGTTTCTATGGATTGAGTAACTTTTGCCTGTTGTATTTGTGAAAAGTTTTTTTTCAAGCGCAGATCTTTTTTAAATGTTATGATGGAAGCTCTGCTCCCTCTCCCGCAGAAGAATATTCAAAGCAACGAAAAAATGAGGAAACTGGGGTGAAGATCACATTCAATTTTCCGCATCGGTTCTCCGCAGAATGGCTTCGTGTTATCTTCCCGGTATTTTATTTCTTTCATCACTTTTCCCCCTTTTCCAAGAGGAAAAAAGACAATTTCCGCTCGAACTAATTTGAAAAAGAAAAGACTTCATTCTACATTTTAGTTGATTATATTCTTGCGTCCATTTCTTACGCTCTTCATATCAGAAATATCATTTAAATGAAAAGGACTCGTTTGTGCGGCTGTTATGTGTACCGTTCGTGTTTTTGCTTTAGCGATGATAGTGATCCTATATATATCTTCGGAAAAAGCAATGTGTTACACCTGTAAGCACTCTACCGTTTAGTGTAGCCTTCGGATCTTCGGAAAAAGCAATGTGTTACACCTGTAAGCACTCTACCGTTTAGTGTAGCCTGAGGGAGCCATTTCTCATCAAGAAGTAGTAATAAAAAAGTATTTTTCTTTCCACTTATTAGAAAATAATTCGATCAAAGTATCAAGTACGGAATGAATTTGCTTCCAATATTGATTATTATTAGTTATTAGTTCTTATAATTGTATGTGGTTTTTAGTGACAATATCATGGCATCGATTACCTGGGTGAAACAAATTATGTATTTCATTTATTGGGGCGATGCTTCTTTGGTGGTAGCTGATTCCAATTAGCTGCGCACGCATACACATGTTTGAATGCGTTTTCTTCCTTTTATCTCTACACCCATTAAGTTCACGTGCATTGAATTATATTGTGCGTTTTGGTGAAAAATAATCCCCAGCCAAATACTCTAGAGGTTGCTAGCATTGTGTTATGTAGATGCCCCAAAGAATTACACATCCATCAGATATAGGGATCCGTTTTAAGGTCATTTTTTCAGAGAAAATTAGCGATAAATTATGACCTTAAGTAGCACTAAAAGTGAAATTACAGTGTCCTTACGTCATTGAATCAAGTTCATTGAAATTATTCGCATAAGAACCACTTGAATTAACGGGAAGATTAGCTCAAAGGCAGACTTACAGAAAGCATTAAAGTAAGCCTCAAGGGAAAAATTCGCTTCATGTTTCTGTGGCATTTATAAAAAATGAATGCGTATTAGACACCATATGTAATCCTTCTAAAGAATTAACTGTAAACCTCTGCATGCATTGTATTAAAATCGAGTTGAGTTATTCCTAAGCTACCTCTATGTCTATTCCGCTGATAATCTCTCCATTACATTGTGCATTATTCGTGCTAATTATCATCCTATGATGTCTATGGTTCATGGTTTTCATTAAAATAACACAGAAGAAATGGGCATGAAACAAATGAAGAGAACAATGCGCCTTCCAAAATTTTCACCAGAATTCAACGTCGACCGAACCGATGCTGATTTTTCCGGTCAATCAGTCAGATTCCAGGATAATTTTTCTATGAAAATTGTCATTGACTAATGGAAACTGGATTCCCACGCTATTTTTTTCCATTGATTAATGTGTTAAATTTTTTCTTTAAGCCGGTCTAAAGTACGTGCATGACAATTTTTTTATTGACGAGATGTTTCTTCGCAGTGGTTTAGTCATTTGTTTCAATGTTTTTTCTGTCTTTTATGAATTGAAACAGTGAATTATTGAAGAGGGCCCATCGGAATTATCGTAGATATTACTGGTGCAATGGAGAAATAATCTCCAACTCAAAGTAACCTAGCAACATCTCAGCGCAATTTTTATTCATAGCTTGCGATAGCTCGCTGTTAGTTCCTATAACAGCAATAGTTGGCTTTCGATATGCGAAATAAGTTCGCTTCAGTGTTGAAGAGCTAATTTTTCGCTAATATTTTAAATGAGCTATAGACATAATGATAATGATTCTTATTATTTTCGCATATAAATTAACTGCACAATCAATTAACGTGGGTTTTGTGAAATTAGGAACCTCAGGCGAAACCCTGAGTTGGGGCTTCAAAACGGGAAGGATAAGGGGAGAGAATGAAATAATGGATAAGATGAAATAGGGGTCGTATTTCAGTAGAAATGGAGACCTGGTTTTCATTTAGGCTGCCTGTTTTCTCATTTTCTCCCCACTGTACGTCTGTCTTCCAATCCTTTCTAGTGATGAGCAGAGCTGTGATTTTCATTTCGTTACCGGTGACTCCTACCCATCAGTAACGGTGATTTTTAACTGTGATTGCGATCACCGAGAAGAATCACTCATAAAAGTCAGCCGTGATTTTTGGCGCTGCTATTCCTGCTACTTTGTCCCATTCCATTGAATGAGCTCCCCGCAATAGGAACGAGTAAACTTATAGAAAATTAGGCAAACTATTTTTTTGAGGAAATAGTTCTGATTCTGAGTTTATATTACGACAATTAGGTAAATTTGTTATGGTAAAGGAATTGATAAGTGGCTATCATTAAATCCCGTCGGCATTTTTTAAGATATTTTATATTTAAACCGTTTGCTGTGTAATTCGTAAAGGATGTCTTATTCATCATAAAAAGATGAATGTGACATCCTTTATTATACGTAACATTTCTGCAGTTGGTAGCAGCCGAAGCTATATTTACCGTATTCACTGTCGCAGTGATTTCGAGTAGTCAGTGATTTAATCACCGGCAGTGATAGGCTACTTCTCTTCAATCACAGGTCGCGATATATCGCTTATCATTTCTGTGCTATCTTCACCGAATCTAGTAATCCAATCACAGTGATTTCGAGTATTAAGTCACCGACAGTGACTATTCAGTAACGGTGATTCCATCACAGCGATATATCGCTCATCAATACTCCTTTCTCAAACTTGTCAAATCCTCCCCCATCTCTACCTAAAACCTAATAATGTGATCTTATCATGTACTGTGATGCCTTGTACTAGGTGATGACTTGGTTAGCTGAAACGCGTCGTATTAAAACAATCGTGAAAAATACCAATTACATGTTATTTCCAAATCATCATTTCGGGCAAGTACGCTAAGAGAATGTCAGGACCGATGCAGAAAAGCCGGCAAGGCAGTCTGATAAGGAAAGTCCCTCGAGTGTCACCACCAGATTTCGTTCAAATTTTGCTAAATGATAGGAAATGGAAACAAATGAGATGTAGTTTTGTTTCTGCCGCCAAATCTTAATACTTTTTGAGTTATTAGTTACGGAAAGTAACAGGAAGACGGCTAAACACGGCAGCGCAAGATAAACCTTTAAGGCCATTTTGCAAGGGGCACGTCATTGCGCAATTTGACGTATATGCAAAGGCGCAATCAAAATTGAGTCATGTAAAGCGGTGAATTGCTAGAACGTAAGCGAGAATGCGTGGATGTGAGACGGCAAAATAGAGCCCCTGCTCTTATTCCAAGCTCGCATTTTCGCAATTTCAACATGTTTTCAGTGCTAACCTGCGCAATGACGTGTCACGTGCGAAAAGGCCTTTATTTCGTTGCTAGGGCGAAGAGCACTGACGGTGTATTGTTGTGCTGTGGGCTGCGTAAATTGACGCGTTACCCTGATAATTTCCGTCGCTATTATCTCGAAAAGTATTGAGCGTTGGCGGCTGAAACAAAAACTGCACCTCATGTGTATCCATTTGCTGTCAGATAGCAAAATTTGAACGAGATCTGCAAGAGCACACTTGAGGGGATTCCCTCGTGAGTTGTTCGCCTGTTAGATATTCACTTCTGTAATCCAAAATTTCTGGCCCATTGTTGATTACGTATGGGATGCGTCGAAGGAAAAGTGTGTGCCATCGTGCAGATCCCTCCCATCTGCTAGCTTCCCGCTATCTCTCCTTGGAAACTTTTCATTGCTTTCCTCTCCAGCCTCGCGTTTATTCTGAGAGCAGACCCTTGGGGGAATCCCCACAAATCCTCCTTCCTCTCCTTCCTTTTCTTATTCTCCTTCTCAGAGGCTGTAAACTCACCCCCTTCCGTTTATTTCCCGTATTATGGTCAGTTATAACCAGCGGTGAAAACTTTCGCTATGAAGATCACTCATTCAGTGATTCAACCCGATGGTTGGTGGGAATAGGTGAGGCTAGAGCTCACTCTAACAAAGCAAAAGGCCACATCTACATTGAACCCTTATTTTGATAGGTGTTTCCTCAGGCTATTATACTTCTTTGAGGTTTTCCTGGCTCCAAGTCAACTGAAGCTAACTACTTTTCAGATATAATTAAACAATTTTGTTAAATATTACGAAGAATAGGAGTGCGAATCCATTATTAGAGTATTAGTTCAAAAAATAATGTATCCACATCGAAACACAAAGAAAACAGAAAGTGCAGGAAGATCCCAAGAAAGTAGGTACTATTGTGTGGAATCAATATAAAGTTTAAGAGGCACTTTGTCAGCCCGGAGGTTGGTTCGAACACGTGGCGGTAGAGGTCACCCCGGACTGAGCCGCAGCCGTGTGAAATTGACGCATTCAGGGTAGGGGCTCAGTACCTTTCCTCGAGCCACCTCGCACTTGGAGTATTTTTTTGGGGACTGTCCGAGATTTGAACCCTTTACGCTTTGATCAACCACTCTGCAGACCAGCCATTGTAATAATACGTGAAGCAAGGAAAGTTTTTCCACGAGATGGCCATCATTTCTCGTAATCCAGAAAAAATTGTGTATTACGTGGGGCTTGGGTATTTCGTAAAATGTTCTCGGGATCGCCACCGGGTCAGGAACTGCATAACTGCCGAAATTTCGATGCCCGACAATATTATTTGCTGGAATCTCAAAATTTGAAAATTTGATCCCAGTATTTTCTCGGAGAATATTTCATTATATTTCAAGAACGGGCAAATTCTAAAAAAAACTCAGCTCCACTCAAGTAGATCGTTTCAAGATGATTGTGTTCCGTAGAGATGAGTGAGTGATTGCCGCAAAAGAATACTTAAAATTGTCTCCCCTACGACGTCCTGAAGTATTGCAGATTCTTGTGTATATATCTTTTATATTACCTTCTGTGTCAGGGTTAATTTAATTTTTGATTAATTAGTTGTGGTTTATTCAGTATTTTATGAGAACTAGCTGAAGGATTGTTTTTTTATTGAAACAAAATTACCTATCTGTAACATTTTTAGTGGAAAAATTTCATTTGTTTGTAAGGGTTTCTGGCGCAGTTGATAGGTTCGGTGCGTGAATTACCTATTCCTCGGCTCTGCTGCGTGGAGTTCCTTGACCTCGTTCCGTTGCCCTCTCCTTCTCCCTTGTCGGCAGAGATGTGTGCGTCACTTGGGACAGCAGTGGAGAAGAAGTGTCCCGAACTTCGTGTGTGCGCAGCGAACGTGTCTCTGTCGCCTGTGACCGATTTCGGATTCGCCGCCACTGACTCCGGCCTTGTCCGACTAGAGACTCCACTCTTCCATACGCTGAATGCTTCTGGAAGAATCTGTACTGAACCAATCAGCATAATATGCCAGTTTTAAGCCTAGAAAATATCAATTACATATCACCAATATCACTCAGTCACTGATATAAAAGTGGTATCATTTAAAGATTTCTTTGAGTAATAAAATTTGTGAACACTGCCAGTGACGAAAAGTGATCTAAAAAAATAAACCTTCGAAACAAAATTTGATAAAGCCGCAGCTGATGAAAAAGCGTCCCCAAAGAAATATCACATGGTTTAGTGAAAGTAACTGGCTAGGCTGTTGGATAACAACATTTGTTAACACTAATAATGACGAAAAGTGATTTTAAGCAATAAAGCTTTTTGATTTGATACATTTGATAAATTTGATAAAAAATTTGATATAACGCAATTGATGAAAAAGTGTCTCCAAGTAAATATAACATGGCTAAGTAATAGTAAATGCCAAACTGGGTCCTAATCACTCATGCGCATTCTCTTTGCTTGCTTCATTGATGAAATTTTCCTGCTATGGACTAAACTGACCGTAAAATTAATAATAGGGCAGGTGCATGATTCGTCAAAAGCCGTTGCGAGCAACCAGAGATTCTTACATAATTCTTACGTGAATCAGGACGGGAGCTTGTAGAGTCTCGGAGCTACATGCTTATCTTAGATTTATTCAGTAATTAATAGTTATTTTTCAGGAGTGACAGAGAGAACACCCTCATGATATTCCTAGGTCCTACGTAAGCGATTAAGCAAGGGAAATATTTTTCCAAACGGATAGGAATATAAGAATTACTTTTTCCTCCTCACAATGAAGGACATCCCCAAGACCAGCCGGGAATCGAAACGAGGGTTTAAATATCTTGTGCCTTTGGGAAAAAGAACACTATGATTATAGGATTCCGTGATTCGCATGTTAATTTAAGGCAGTTCTAATGACAGTTTCAAGGACCCTGGAAGGTGGTCTGCGCAGTGGCCTGGAAAGACAAGCTTCGTCCTTAGATTTCCAGTATGAGAATTTTTTCCTATGACTATGAATATTAATTTCTTTCCCTCTCACGCTTTCGTTTTGAAATAAGTCATATAAGTCATTATTATTAATAAAGTATTCTCCTGATTTTACCGATTAAGGTAGGTTTCCATGGAGTACATAAGAAGTACCTATCTTGTACCCTTCCCTTCTTTCATGTATGTACTTCCCTCCTCAATTTTACGATAAGGGCTGCCCCCTTTCATTGTATCTAAAAATCCTATTGTCTTCCTATTATCCTCTCCATCGTTAAGCCAGCATTCCACCCTCTAACACTATTTTCAACATCCCCTCCCCGCTAAGTACTCCCTCCATCCATACCTTCTGTCTTCTCCGTATCTCATCTAAAACCTGCCTCTCCTCACCCACCATCTCCAGTACTTCGTCGTTCCACTTCCTCTACGTCCACTTTATCTTCTTCATTCCCCGTCTCACCCACATCTCGCTCTAACGCCTGCAGTCTTCTCTCGTCCTCCTTCAGAAATGTCCACGTTTCCGCACCGTAAAGTGCTACACTCCAGATTCATACCCCTTTTAAATTAATTTGTTAATATTGATTGAAAGTTATTTAGGATTCATCTTTTTATAACTTTGTCGGCCTCGGTGGCGGCGGGGATAAGCCCTTGCCTACCATACTGAAGGTCGCGGGTTCGAGTCCCGCCCGAATGGGTTTCCCCTTCCAGGATATGTGTGTGTGAGATCGTCTGTTGTCGATTGTTTGAACTCCCGATGTAAAGGCCACATGGTGCTGTTTTCGGGGGTAATTGAGATAAATAAATACATAAACTTCAAAAGTTACGGAAAAAATGGGAAAACCTTGAATTTCATCGCATATAATCGGTAGGCGCCATGGAACACATTCAGCGATGACACTTGCAACATTTGTAGTACTTCGGAGGATCCCCTGAGGATGATCAGCAAGTCGCGGATCGAAACTTCGGAAGACATGGACGACATCAACCGGTGGAAAACCCGAGAAACTTTTCTGCATTTGCAACATTTAGTTCGTATTCGCGAAAGTTGTAAATTAAAATATTTCTTTTATGGCCTGCTGTTTTTTTTAAATTTGCGGCTTGAAAAATACATTGGGTTATCCATGGAGGCTCTGTATCAAAGCTTGAAGAGGTCTTGAGTATTAATTCACGAGGATAACCAGTCGAGTGCCGATACGCGATGTGGTTTGGTGCGCTGGTCTCGAGGGAAAATACGAGGAAATAGGGATTACACTCTAATTAACGACTACGATCCTCTCTCGGCGTATGGAGAAATTTTTTTATTCATTCGGCGAGGGTTTTTTTTTGCTTTCCCAGTTTGCAAAAAAAAAGAGATTTTCACTACTCTCTCCCTCTTTTTATTCTTTTCGAAAATGAAACCGGTGCGTGCACATAGCCTTAGGGTACACATTACGGCCGTACGCGAACTCTGTATTATTTTTTTGCGTCGGAGAGCCAGACGGCTGCAACCCCTCGCTCGTATCCTCCAGCCTTTTCATTTGCGTGCGCCAACCCCAACCCTTAAGAGAAGGGAACGCAATGAATGCCGGGAAATGAAGGGAGAATGCGAGCGAGGAACGCATCGGTGGAAAAATTACTATTGCGTAAGGACGATAGTATTCGTTCCCTGCGATTAATTAATTTCCGTCCTGTTCGTATGTAGTTACTACCTTTCAAAACCATACAGCTTTTTTTCTCTCTTCCAACGGTTAAAATTGGCATCTAAATGGTAAACAACCAATTTTATCCGGAGTCGCGGTTGGATGTAGAATAAATTCTAGTAAAATATTTGAAGTATTTTAGGACACGGTCTCCATCGTTACTTTGTGGAACTGGTTGCTTATTAAATAAAAAGACTTTATTCTATTCCACACTTAATTTTAAATAGCACGACTCGAGTTTCTGCATTTATTGCTATCACCTGATGATAGCATGATATGCAGAAACCCGGGTCGTACTATTTAAAATAAATTGTGGAATAGAACAAAGTATTTTTGTTTTATATATGTGAAGTATTGTTTGTAACACTGTACTAGTGCATGGAAATCTGTGACAACCACCTGGTAGACACTACCAATTTAACGCGTGCAACTATAGCAGATGAATAGGATTGATTTTATGAAGGCTGTGTTAAAGTTAAGTCTCTCTGTTAAAAATATACTATATCAAGGTAGCTGAATACGTTTCTAAATTCTGAACAGACAAATTACACCAAAATTACAAACAGTTTAATTAATTAATAATTGTCTAATTAAATTACAAACAGTTTGTAAATTCTGAGGTGGCATGCTATCGCAAGACTCACTATATGAGTGCCATAGGCCACTTTAATGAGTATACCGTACTTAATATGTCTCGATTAAATTGCCTATACCGCTTTGAAAATGAAAATTTCTCAATTGTATACATACACATATATTCGATGTTTAATCTGTTTTCTCATTTATAGAAGGCGGAAATGAGGTTTTGAGGATAATTTTTGCGGATTGTTGTACTAACTTCTTCCCATCACCAAGCAGTTATTAATGCTCTTAAAAATATTTTCGCCACTTGCAAAAATACCTCAAATATGGTGAGCCTACATGGAAAGTTGAAGTTTTGTAATTGTCATGTTTTTGTGATACGAGACTAAAATTCTAGTTGTTACTATGAAATCAGCAACATTTGATTTATAAAAGGCACCTGTGATGCTATTAACAAAACTTTTTGTAATTTCATCGTTGGAATGTGAAATCGAACTGCAAAACCATGACTGAGATACTGATGGTATCGGCGTTGACGTAATAGGTTTTTAATGATTCATTTTCAATTTTTTTCAAAAATTCTGTGGAGATTTACGAAGTTCTTTAGCTTAAATAGCAAAATATTGGTCTGAAACGCAACTTGATGTACTTATTTAGACTCACTGTTTCATCTACTTTTTATTATAAGACACAGTCTCAGGCGTTATTTTGTGGAATTGCTTCATTATAGATTAAAATAAAATAACTTCACTTCGTTTTATTCCACACTTTATTTTAAATGGCACGACCCGGGTTTCAGCATCTAGTGCTATATTTTCATAGTGATATATATGCATCAGGGGATCTATCATGCTAGCAACGGGGGGACCGGGAAATGTTTGAAAAACGACATGCCCGAAATACATTTTACATCATTTTGTCACTAAAAATCTAACTTAAAGCAGTTTGATTTCATTTCAGCTGATGATAGCACTAGATGCTGAGACCCGGGTCGTGCTATTTAAAATAAAATGTGGAACAAAACAAAGTTATTTTATATTATTCAGTAATCTACTTTTTAAACTACTGAAGCAGATTCAACAGCATAAATTTAAGTTTTTAAATTTACAAATGCATTTATAGTTAGTCTCTTTCAATCACGGGTCGTTTTCTCTCAAATACCAACTGATCCAAGCACATTTTATTTCGAGCTTGTATTTTGAATGTTTAATTTTTGGCCGAGTATTTATTTTGAAGTAGGATATTACCTGTTTTTTTTAAGCAGAAAAATACAGCCTCAAGACTATTTTTTCACTTGAACCCCTCCTGAATTGCATTCATTCAATGGGATCCGAGGGACACTTACGTTTCCCTTTATTTCATCTCTGACTCTCTCTTTCATTCTGAGTGCTGAAGTACTGCAGATGCACTCGATGTATTGAAGAGTCGTCGGTCGTGCATGCACTGATGCACCATTCTGAAGTGCCCAGAGATTTTTTTTTAGACTCAATTGCAGCTCTGATGGAGCAGCAAGTGGTCTTGTGATCATGAAAAAGTGAATTCCCTGGAAGATTCCCCCTTTTATTTTATACTTTCCATTTCGATGCCCTTCATGAGCCTCCTCGAGTCGAAAAAGAATGATGCACATATTTCTCTTTATTTTTCCTTGCGTACTTTAATTTTTTACGCTGACATTAGCGCTGATTATGAAAAAGTGAATTCCCTGGAAAAGTCCCCTTTATTTTATACTTCCAATTTCGATGCCCTTCATGAGCGTACTAGAGTCGAAAAAGAATGATGTACATATTTCGCTATATTTTTCCTTGCATACTTTAATTTTTTAAATGCTGATATTAACTATTTGGACCGTAAATTAGAGTTCAATCCTATTCGGAGAGTTATGGCGGAGCAATACATTGAGTTAAAATAAAATAAAGTAAACATTTTTGTACTCTCCGCTGCTTTTAAAGACGAATGTTAACCAGCAACGCGTTACGACGCCTGTCGTCAGCATCTGGTCAAGTTAATGATGCTGACAATTATTAATTTGAACTAATAAAGACAATATACGTCTAAAATAGTGGACAATAACGTTTCCTATTGAAAATAGGGAACGATAAAATAGTTTTATTTTATTTCGAGCATATTTTACAATATCGAACCTCGTGGTTGTTGCGTTCGTATAGGAGGTGCTTGAGCTGATGAGGGAAACGCCATATAAATTATTTACGTATATATTGCGATTTTTAAAGTAAAGGTTGATGAACAGTATGATCAAGTGCTGCATACTTTTCGGTACATCTATGTGCTACCCCTAATGCCGCCTCAATAGGTGTGTAACGGGTATTGTTAGGACACCAGTCGTAAACAAATGAAAAGTAAATGCGCCCACGAAGCTACACATAGCATTTACTGAAGTCCTTAACTTTTCGGGGGAACAAAGAATTTCTATACTTATCCATTCGGTGAAAATTTTATCTCCATTTATCATTTATGTCCGACCTGGTAATATAGTGAGGTTCTAATATGATTTCGATAAAAAAGTGTTTACGTTGAAAACTGTTGGAGGACAAAAATGCTTGGTAAAAGAGGAAGGGGAAGGGTGAGAATAAGATTTATGGATAGAATGAAAGGGAGTAGGTCTAATTGTAATTTGAAGAACCTACATTGACCAATAGAGTTCTGTAATAATAATACAACTTGTTTCTGCATAATCGATGCAGTAGAAGAAATTTTTTTAGAAATGCGAATTTTTCTGGTTTTTTATTTGCAAAACCAGAAAACCAGATTGTGCTCTACGGTGGCGTCAAAGATGTAGAAAAGGATAATACTCAGGTGGCCCGCAGCTCGCCCACCTTGGAAGTAACAATAGGGTGGTTTCCTGTTATTTTATTATCATATAAATCGAAAGATTATTACTCCTGGAGTACGCATTTCACGCTTTTAGATTGCTAAATGACGATATCTATTTTTCGCGATTAAATGATAAGTGAAAATTTTCAAGTGCGTGAAAACGCGACGGCTAAGTATGAATGCTGGGAAAAGCCCGTGTGACGTCATTATGGTTCCCGCTACCGCCTTGTGAGGTGATCGTGGGGCGAGGATATTGTGCGCCGCATCGATGCTGGCTGCTAGCGGGTAGCGCTTGGCTTAAATAAGGATTATTAATACCTTATCAAACGAAGGAAACTTTCCGACCCTAGGCAGTTTATTAAGAGATGCTTCCCTAAAGTCTGTGCCTCATGCATGCATTGGTAATCTCAGACGATGTAAAACTCCTATCTACTCGTATAGAAACTAGGTCCCTGTGACGTCACGTGGAGTGGCATCGCATGGGCGCCTATCTGGCCTTTTTCAAATGAGGTTATAATTGACCATTGCCATTCGTCTATACTGGGATTTCTGAAACCAAATAATTTGTATATTATGAATACACTAATGGTGGGCAATGAACCGCAATCAATGCCTATCGTTTTCTTTGATGAGGGAAACTACCCTATTTTCACTGTGTTGGTGTGCGGGAAGGGATGAGATTCACCGCAGGGACCAGCCTCTCAACCAAAATAGCCCAGAACATCACACACACATCCACTCAGAACAAACAATCAAAACAAGACCCTTTGTGAGGGCTGTAGGGGACCTCCACTATGGCTTCTTGTTCCAAAAAAAACCGGGAATCTTCACAGGAAAGGCCTGCTAAGGATAACCAGTGGTTTGTGGATACACATGCACTCAATAACCAGTCACACACAATTTCACTCACCCACAGATGGCTTCACACTTCCATCCAGGTGAATCTCTCCCCTTCCCGTATACCAACACAGTGAGAATTTTTACTTGCAAGGTAAACGAGCTGTGGGATTATTTTATACGGCCATTTAGGTATCTTCCTTTTCTTCATGGTTTTGTATGGTTGACAATCCTGTTTGTAACCTTCCTCGTCACCATTAGGTCAGATGTAATGTCGGCATGCATTGTCAAAACCCGAATCTTCAATGAATTATAAACTATACCGAAGTAATTTAAATATCGTTTAGCATCAATATTGGATATCTCTTGTCATTATTTGTTCAAATATATGTGGGATAGATTTATGTGTCCATAGATTGCAGGAGAAGAAAATTGCTGCGGAAGAAAATTGCTGTTTTCCTTTTGTATTGACCGGAGGTATGTAGATGCCGCAAGAGAATATACGACTTTGGGATAGAATACTCGGCCATTGATTAAAGGCTCGCTCAGAACATTAATAGGGGCGCTTTTATCAATTTCGCTTTTGTCGACCTTGGCACGGAGGAAGGAGGGAAGTGGGGCACTTGGAGATTACGAAACGATTGAAGAACGTCATGCGCAGTAAATCACGAGAGAGCGCGAACATTCTCATCATTCCATTGTTCCCCAACTCTGTCACCATGGAGATCAACAGCTGCACGCCATTTCCGCGAGTAGGAAGGAGGTGGGCGCCACCTATTTTTTTGCTTTCAGGTATTTTGGGAAGTTTAATGAAACGAAATTTAGGTTATTAGAGAGAGTAAATAAATGCAGTAATGTCTTATTCGTAAGCTGTAAAAATGCCGTTTTTCTGGTGTAAAATTATATTTTTTTATTGCCACAAATAAAAATAATTTCGTTATAAATTTATCTTACCACTGCGCTTGAACCTTGTAAGTGGAAGATAAGATGGGCAGAAAGAGGTATTAGTAAGGCGCAGAGGTGGATTCAGATATTGATTTGAGAGCATGAGATATTCTGCGGTCGCATATAGCATGTAAATATTGTAAAGTGGAAAATTGGAGTGATAAATGTAAGGTATTGGATCCTCGATGCTCGGTGTAGAGTAACATTAAAAGCCCTCTAAAATAAATATATTTTCCAAGTCGCTACCTCATGCGGAATGTATGAACTGAGAGAAAATATCAATATTGTGCGATTTCCTATGTATTTAAATGGATTCCAACTGAAGAGATATTTAAGGTATTGGATCCTCGACGCTCGGTGTACAGTGACATTAAAAGGCCTTTTGAAATAAATATATCTTTCAAGTTGTTACCTCATCCGGAATGTATGAACTGAGAGATAATACCAAAGTTGTGCGATTTTTAATGCATTTTCAACTGAAGATCCTTTTTAAGATTGCCAGATGCGAAATTTCTTGGCCTCTCTAAGGAAGGGGATATTAAAATTCAATTATTTATAGTTTGGTGAATGGATATTAGGTCTGATGTATGATTGGCGGATTATTTCAGCTGTTGACATGGGCCGTAATAAAGCGAAGATTCGCTTAGTTTAGTGGATAGACTACCTGAGGCGTCGAAGTCGCGCGTGTAACTTTTCCGGTGAGCTTTTTGCTTCACTGCATTGAGACATATTTATATGGTTTATGCATTCAAATTTCTAGGGAAGGGTGTTATTTGTGTGAAATTAGAAGCTTAAATCTATTTTAAAAGGAAACTTAAAACCATAGAAAACAATAAAAAATTAGAATGCATAGAACACATATTTTTAAACAATTTTTATATTCCAATAAACGGTAAAAGTCAAGTTGTCGTAAGCGAGAATTTTCTCAACGCGGCATATTAGTAAATACTCTGTACTTACCGTTGGTGAAGAGGGATGAAAGTTGGATGTAATGAGTGACGGAAAATCAAGACAACGATTAAGATACGAAGAGAGAAACAAACATTGAGAAAAGGATGTTGAGGAAACTGGATTAATAAACTCAAATACCAAGGCTATAAGCTAGAATGAAGAGAGACATCTTCAAAAATACTAAAGGATTCACAAACTTTTTAGGGGGTTTTCAGCCGGGTCAATGCCTCCGTGGGAAATGAGTGACTCCCGTTTACCCGAAGAAGTTGTCCGAGTCAGGAGCCGGAGCTTTGGAAGCCATGGAGACATTGGCCCGGACGAAAATCCGAGTGAAGTTCCTGAATATCATTCACCGAGATCACCAAGTCATATTTCAATACTGTAGATTCCGTTTAATGGGTCCACCGGTTAGTTGGGGCAGCCGCTTGATTGGGGCAGATCTTGAAGAACAGAACCCAATAGAGGAATATCCCAGAGTATTCTCCGCTTAATTGGGACAGCATGCCGCTTTATTGGGCCATGAGTCGGCGACATAGACTCTATACTCGCGATGAAATTAAAATTTTTTGTTTTCAGAATACTATTTTTTTATATTTTCATCCTTTGATTCAATCATATTTTCCATAAATGTTCTTATTCTTGCCCTATTTTGAAAGCTCTTGTTGTCTATCCGCAAGAGGATAGGACTTTTCTTCAATAGGACTTAGTAAAAGCCATTCATTCAGCGTCGCCCGAGGCTGTGAAAAATATTTTTAACAAAAATGTTATAGAAACTATTATATATAAGCTCGCAGATTCATTAATCAAATAAATTGATTAATATACTTATGTTGCATTATAAACATTCTTTAGTCTTCTTTCTGTCATTTCAACGTTTGTTTATGCCCGTATACAAGAGAGTTCGCCTAATTGGGACAGCCGCTTAATTGGGGCAAAGTGCACAAGTCCCAACATGTCCCAATTAACCGGAATTTACTTACTAAAGGAGTACATAATGAGGTACAGGGGGTAAAATGAGAGTAAAACAATTACCGAAGCATGAAGTCTCGGCTTTGTATTTAAACAATACCACGACACATATTTCAACCCCGTAAATTTCTTAAAAATGGCTTTACATTTTTAGGGTCTTTTTTCGACCTCTTACTTATTAATTCATTCAAGATCGTTAAATATATTTGAAACAACTCTTCTCAGCCAATGAATCTTATGTCTTTGGCAATTCGATGTAATAGATATGTTTTGCTTCATTCAAAATATTTTTGTTCGAAATAATTGTATTTATTTATTTAGTAATAATGTCAATTTTCTCTTTCATTGCAGGTGAGTGACACGCTGAAGTCATTTCATAGGGTTATGCAGCCGATGATGGGTTGGTTATGGATCAAATCCCTTCGTCGATTTTTTTGGTTCTTTGCCCTTCTGTAGTTAAGGAAAACAGCAAGGTAAATTTTACAGTTACTTTTGGGATCTCTCCCTGTTAAAAATTTCAATCGGTCAAAATTACCCCACGATTTGTTTGTAAAAAAATTACTTTTCAACGTGTGGAAATTTATTTCGTCTTTGAAAAGGCTTTTTTGTATAGGAGATTTTTTACATTATTTCCTGTTAATGAATTTATACCTCTCGCGTCTCCAATCGGGTTAGGGTCCGCATATTGTAGGCCGACGTTCCGTTGGATGACTTTCCAATTATCTTCAGGTCTAATCATGCCGATTTCAGTAGTGTTCCGGTATATACGTATATCCTTATCCTTCACCTCGCTATTGTTCTGAGTGGTAAGAATCTTTGAATTGATTAACTTCCTTTTCTTTGAATCTTAGTTTTTAATAGCTCTTATATATAACAATAGCAATGGTTATCATTCTACATTTATTAAAAAAATGCTTATACAAAATGTAAGAAGCTTTTGGTAGCCTAGAAGCCGAACCTTTGTTTAGGTTAATATAATTATATAATAATCTCCCATGCATTGGTTTATAAATAGTGAAAAAGAGCATGTACCAACATTAACAAAAATAATATCTTCGTTAATAATATCTTTGTACGTTATGCTTATTTCATAGTTATTTAATTTTTGAGAAAAATATAAACTATACATTAGATTTTTCGCTCTTACGGGTTTCCCAAAGCATTAATAAATTAATCATTCATTTATGTTTTTATTTTGAAGAACTCCTTAGACATTTCCAGTTCCATATTATCTCCATGCTCTCTACATACCGCAATGCCCTTGGCTCTGCGGTGCATTATAGCGCCGACTGCCCCCGGGAGATTCGCAATGCTCCGTCCCCAAAGCCCTTGACCCCCAAAAAACAGGGTAATCGATGCTTTGTAGTAGATGTAATGCCTAGCGCCAGACTGGCGTCCGCTATGACGAGTCCTTCGGGGGGAAACCTATTTTTGAAGTCAATGGGGCAAAATGGGGATCAATATACGAGGGATGTCTATTTGGAAGAAGAAGCTCTTTAAGTCTGAGACGTCGGATGACACCATTGGTATTCATGTCAGTCTTTCTGGACATAGGAAAGAAAATGTCTGAATATTGGAGATTCTTTGATATGGTGGCTACGCCGTGGCCATTGTCAAAGTATAACCGTAAAATATTTTCGTTAGAATTCAGGGGATATTTACAAAAAGTGCACAACATTGTAACGTAATTACCATTTTATATTAAGATTGGTACACTGCAGCTGCCATGTCTTTGTTTCTCAAGCTGATTTCTTCCGTTATCTGGCATTATTTTTATTTTTGTCCTTATATAACCTCTTAATTTGATTCTCATTTTCTTCTTCTTATTGTTATCTTCAATGAAGTTCACTTTCCGAATAGCGTCAGACCTCTGTTATTTCTGTCTCTCATAATATTCGTCTTCGAAGGTGCTGATTTTTCCTCTCTCTGAGTGAGATGTGATAACCCCTACCAAAACGGCGTAGTATTCAAATTTGTTGCGTCTATATCAGCAGGCGAGAATCTTATCACGCCACCTCCAAGAGCAGCTGTGGTTGCTGTTCTTTCGTGCAAACATATATTTATGTCGGAAGATAATTTAAAGGAATACATTCGCTAGGGGTCAACTTAATCCCAAATGCTAAGCGAATTAGGCTGGAAGTCGCTTAGGACTCGGAGGCTGCGCACTAGGCTTAGATTGCTTGAACAATTGAGAATGGATGTACTTAAGAGAGAAACAGAGGACATCATCTTAGAGCCCCAGTATATTTCCAGGTCCGATAGAAGCGATAAATTAAGAGAGATATTTTGCGGAACAGATGGATTTGCGAATTTCTTTTCCCCCGA
Source organism: Ischnura elegans (assembly GCF_921293095.1). Taxonomy (NCBI): domain Eukaryota; kingdom Metazoa; phylum Arthropoda; class Insecta; order Odonata; family Coenagrionidae; genus Ischnura; species Ischnura elegans. Next base: position 20,374,448 of record NC_060253.1, read on the forward strand.
ACCATAATGGACTTTATAAATGCTAGTCTTGATTGAGCATTTGCTTTTTATATGTAGACGGCTGGTGTCCCAACATCCCCTGCCACACGCCTTTTCAGGCGGCTTGCGGGGCAGTATGTACATGTAGATGAACGGTGGATGGTGATATTTGGTGGTATTAGGAAGCATAATGACAGGTATTCTATTATTATATGTTCCACAAATTTTTTAATGGTGTAACCCAGGTTTTGGCTTTATATGCTCTCACCTTTGTAGAATGACATAGTGCAGGGGTCTCCAAACTCCTCATCCGGCCCGACACATAACTTCATCCGGCCAGCCAAACAATTCTCTGTGTGTTTACTTACAATTCTGACAATTGGCTCATCTAATCTGGAACCTGATTTTACTGAAAATTTGAAGTCAAAACGGCAGTATCATTCGTCACACTAATTTGGTTGAATAAAACTAAAGCCAGGAATTAATTTAGTTGACCCTGTTTTTTTAAATGTGATATTTTTTAATGTTACATGTTTTTACTCTAATTTTAAAAAATATTAAATTACTGGCACTCTCACGCAGTCTTTTAATCCTTCGGCCCGCATAAATGTATAATTTAATGATGGCCATACATGTATAGAATAATTTCGCCCTCCAATGAAAAGTTTGGTGACCCCTGACGTAGTATATAGTGTCGAATCCTGAGTCAGGCAATTAAAATTTTGTGGAACACAGTATTATTGAGTCAGTGATTATTTTTTCTGTTAGAAAGTTCCACCAAATTTTTCTATCCACCCTGAAGTTGACTATATTCTCAAAGGTGAGAATGACATAGTGTATAACGTCGAAACTCGAGTCAAACCGTTAAAACAAATGTGTGCAACATACAATTTTTGTGAATCTTTGGTTATGTTTCGAAAGGGTTGCGCAACTTCAGAAATGATCGTTCAGCCCATTTCAATTTCCAACATTTAGAAAATATTTCCGTTCATTTCTTGAATTTCAAAATTAATTTCCACTTATTTTTCTTCCATTTACGTATCCATCAAAAATAAGGAGGCTAGGTCGTCAGTTTGGGTGATCAAAAAACTCATTCTTTGCCAAAACTTCGGTATTTAATGAATTCCGTCATCAGGGCTACATAGAAAGAATCATATTAGAGTACAATACAAACATCTAACGGACCTTTTAACAAAATCGACACAATGCGAAAATCGAAACGAGGGATTATTACCTTAACACTTTGCGCGCTAAGGACGCAATATTAGGTCATACGTCTTTTAAAATCATAGTTTGCCATTCTTTGGCAAAGTGTATTAAATTTAAAATGAGTATATACAAAACCAGACGCAAAATTCATTCTTTAAAATGATACCAAACACCTATTCCTCGCGTCGAAGGTTGGTTGTTAAGAAATAACTCAAAAGTATTGAAACTAGCCACCACAGGCAGATCTATTAATAGGTAGATAGGTTTAATAGGCTGTGAAATATATGTGTTGGCTAAACTATGATTCTTTAGGTGTAGCCATAAAGATGGAATTCATTAAAGGCCGAAACGTAGAAAAAAAAAGTTTTTTTTCATTACCCGAACTGGCGACCTTTACTCGATATGTTTAATGGATATGTACATCAAGAAATCGAAAGGAATATACTGTAGTATTTATGACCAAATTAAGGCGTTTCTAGCCATTTATATCGTAGTCCTTCGTGTAAGAGAAATTTGTCAGCGAGCTTAGGCATGCCATTTCTTGGAGTTTTATATCTCATGCAAGTGATCAAATTTCCAGTTCTTCCATTTAACTACCGTCTCCATCCATTTATTTCATTTTTATATTTATTTTTTGCTACTGGTAAAATTATTCACGATTTCCATTTATTTTTTTATTTTAAAGAAATAGAACCACATACAGCATATACTTGCCATTTTATAGTGGCCAAGTAACAATACATAAATTAGAGGACGAAGACGCAATATAACATGTAGAAAACAATAATTACATTTACAAAAACAAAAGGACAACAAGAAACTGCAGTGACAGACTACTTTGGTGACAGATAGGATAGGGAAAGGCTTATGAAGGATTTCAATGGAAGTGAAAGGGGTCTATGTGTGAAGGGAGTGAGTTCAACACAGAAGTAATGCGGTAGAAAAACAAACGTTTAGTGAGTGAAAGTCTAGGAATGGGCATGTGGATTAGGGGATGAGAACGGGTAGGGCGGGGTGGAACTTTAAAATTGATAAAAGAGAGCAATACAGGGCAGTCGATGGTGGAATTGAGAATCTTATAAATAAGTTTTAAATCAGCTGTGAGCCTATGGGTAGTGAGAATAGGGATGAAGAGGGAGGAGAGAATAGCATTAGTGGACATGTTGCGTAAATGCGGTATTCTATTTTTTACTATGTTAGCAAAGAAATTGCTGACACAGTCCAGGGATGAGAGGTTGGTTTGTGAAGAGATAGACCAGATGGGAAAAGAGTATGTAAGAATTGGAAGAATGATGAAAAAAAAGTTCGAAGTGCTTGGGGGTCCTTAATTTCAGTGAAACGGTACAGGAGGCCTAAGAGGGACATTGCTTTTGACTTGATGGATTGTATGTGCGGAGAAAAATTTAATTTATCGTCAGTGATAATGCCTAGGTCCTTAGATGTTGACACACGGTTCAGAGAGTGATTAAAAATAGTGTAGTCAAATTGATGTGTGATCTTCTTTAGGAAAATAGACATCACACTACATTTATCTGCGTTTAATTTAAGTTTCCAGACATTACACCAATTCGATGTCTGACGTAAAGCATCTTGTAGGTCATGGCAATCGGATGTTTTTTTGAATTTCCTTGAACAGTTTACAATCATCAGCATAAAGGAGAGTTTGAGCTTGGGAAGAAGGTAGCAGAGAGGCAAGATCATCAATATACAAGTTAAACAGGTAAGGACCAAGGACACTCCCCTGAGGAACCCCAGATGTCAGAGGAGACCAAGGAGAAGATGAGCCAGAAAGAATAGCCCTTTGAGTTCGGTTGCTGAGGAAGCTAGTCAGAAGACTTTTGAAATTACCAGAAATATTAAATCGTTCACCTAATTTGTGGAGGAGAAGGCTATGATTGATAGAGTCAAAAGCTTTGGAAAAATCCAGGAAAATGGTGTCTAACTGTGATTTATTATTAATGGAGTTAATGGCGTCATGCTGAAAAACGGATAAGTTGGTCATGCATGAGCGGGATTTATTTCTTTAATTTAAATTACGTTTTCATACATTTCATTTATTAAAGTATTTACCGATTCAGGTTAGTTTCCATGGAGTGTACTTAAGACGTATTCTGGCAGTCTCCCCTTCCTAAATGTACTTCCCTGCTCAATTCACGTTCTAATAAAAATCCTATTATCTTCCTTCTACCCCCTCGTCAATCCGAGATTCTACCATCTATAACTTTTTTTTAACATCCCTACATCGCTCTAAGTACTCTCTCCACCCATATCTAGTGTCTCCTACGTATCTCATCTGGAAGCTGACTCTCCTCAACCACCATATCCAGCACCTCGTCGTTCCTCCTCCTCTCTGTCCATTTCAACTTATCCATTCTTTTCCATACCCACATCTCGAATACCTCCAATCTTCTCTCGTCCTCCTTCCTAAGTGTCCATGTTTCCGCACCATATAGAGCTACACTCCAGATCAGACTCTTCACGAACGTTTTCTTTAAACTCTTACGTAACAATCCTTTCATGCGCTCCTCCCTGTTCATGAACCCCTCCTTTGTTAGCGAAATTTTCTTCCTGTTGTCCTTACTGTTGTATCCGTTTTCACACATTCATGTCGTTAAAATATTTTATCAGTTAAGGTCAGGTTTACATGAATCATTTTTGAAAATCTTCCCCATCGATCTCCCTCCCCCCATAGACCTCCCTTTTCAATTCGCTGCAAGTTTCACCTTTCATTCCATCCATAAACCTTATTCTCTTAAGCTGGTCTCTCCACTTGCCTAACATTCTTTTCTCCCACAGTTTTTCACAAATCCTTCTGAATTTCATAGAATGCTGCATAAATTCCGAATCTGTTGATTTTTTCAAAGTCGGTGATTCAACCTGGAGAATGATTTAGGTAGGTGTGGATAGAGCTCACCCCGCGGTAAGCCATAGACGTTGCACGTCGTACATTCAGGGTATGGAGTGAGGTCAGTTCAATGTTCTTCTTACTTCAAATAAACCAAAAAGACGATAAACCCCCCCCCCCCCGGCAATGCACTCTACCTGAACGAAGATTTTTTTCTTTTTGGTTTATTTTAAGTAAGAAGAACAATATGAACATTTACTTGCACGAAAAGTTTAGAAGTGTTTTCTACATATTGCATTTGTAATTTCAATATTCATCTACTCTTCTAAAACCTCAGAAATTGAAATCTACCTTTCGGCCATTTCAAAAATCGAGGAATGAGTAAAATTTGATTTTAAAAAGCTCTTCGTTATGCAAAAATTTTGTCCTCTCTACAAAAAATACAATGGAATGCACCAATTAAATATTTTTCCCGTGACGAGGTGAAGAAACGACCGTTTCGGCGTCTTCATAGTTTTTCGCGTGTTTTTCTTCACTCCTTAGAATGTAGAAGATTAACGTTTACGTTTAAACAATGTTTGATGATTCATTTTTGTAGCCGAATAAACAATGAGTAATACGATATATGACACGACCCTATGGAGCTTTGGTAGAATTTCGTACAGGTGCTTAAAGGTTAGCGTTGTACTTTTTTTGCGGCGATAGTAGTGGCCCTTGGCTGCTGGTCGCAGGTGCGGATTCAGCATTAAATTCGGGAGAAGTCATGACCTGGGGTCTGAGGAATAGAATGGTGTGAGGGGCGTTCTCCCGCGTAAAAAAAATTAAAATACCATTTTTTACGCATTCTGGAGCCTAAAATTTCATTTGTATTCTTAACAACAAATGAAATTGAACAATTATAGGCATTTGAAAAGTTTAGCAGTGGGGAATAAATAAATAAAATGATAAAAATTAAATGTTTTTTTATAAAATTAGGGGTGTTTCGCCACCCCCAGCTTTGTTTCCTCAACGACCGTTTCGCCATTTCCATAGTTTTTCGCGCGTTCTTATTCACTCCTTAGACCGTACAAGCTAAACGTTTTTGTTTAAACAATGTTTAATGATCTATTGTTGTAGCCGAATGTAGAATAGTGAGTAATACGATGTATGGCATGACCCTATGAAGCTTCGGCAGAAATTCATACAAATGCTTAACCCCTTCCACTTCGATTAACTTTCCGAATATCATGCTCCCATTCTCTATTTATTTTTTCTGTGCTTTTCTTTTAAATGGTAGGTAACGAAATGATATTTTGTAACTTGTAATAAACGTACAACCGTGAAATAAAATGAGATTATTAAACATGGAAAACACAGCTATCGCTACTCGAATAAAATCATTTTAATCCTTCCAATGCATCATGTTTCATGAAATATGAATTAAATGTGTATACTATGAATGTTTTTAACATTTTTAAGCTTTCAAAATAATTATATTATTCCTCTAAACGGTGCGGAAATTATGAAAATCCGATGACGAGATACACTCTTCAATGCGCGGTTTGGCATTGCAAGTTCATGACGAGCTATACTATATATATTAGCCCATTAGTGAATGTCGTCCGATATATCGGACGCGCGTATTTAATTTTTTCTGGGCTCTAATTGACTTGCGCTACATTTTGATGCTATATTAAGTTCAAATGGATGCCTGTCTTCACCGCCCCGCTAACATTTTAGTTGACTCCTCGAATTTATTGACTTGAGAAGCATTTATGTGAGACATGGCATTGAAAGAATTTTCAGTCACCCGCACGGGGTAAGTGAATTATTTTTTACGGTAGTATTTTGCTCAGTATGTTGTTAACTTTTATCTCACTTTTCTTCTAAAGGTTGATATTTTTATATTCTATATTATCAAGTTTTTCCATACTATTTTTAATCTGTAATCAACACTGAAAACTGACCTTCCGATATATCGGAAGGGCTGTATTATTTACTCTATTGATTTAAAAAAAATTAAAAAATGCGGAAATAAGTTAAAATGAACCTTATTAACCGGAATAATTACTTTTGAAATGAACATTTGACAAAAATAACTTTATGCACTAATGGGTTAAAGGCCCGACTGGACGGCGAACATGTCTCCTCCGCTTGATCGCCGCCTTCTTGTGCTTCTCCTATCGCATCGCACTCTCTTGAGTGAGTCCCCGCTGAGACTTGACTGGGAAGTGGGTCGCCCCGCTGAGGAAAGGCCTTAAAGGTGGGGTGTAGCTCTTTAAAGCGGAGAAAGGGAAAGAAGAGATTAGCGAGAGGGTTCGGTAGGGGGCTGAGCCACCTCCCCTCCTCACCCCCTCCCCCGTCCATACGGGAATAACACACTTCCCCCACCCCATCTCCGAACGTGTTACACGTCGGAGGGGAAGTCATAGGCTGAGAGTAGGGGAGGGGGGGGGGGGGGAAGTCCGACCTGCTGTTCCCAGTGGCCAGACACTCAAGTCAGTTCTCCTCTCGGCAGCGAAACGGGAGGTTCACGGTCGTCACTCCAACCGACTCGGTATAATAGACCCTTCTCACGCGCTAACAAAACCTAGCTGAGGAAGGAAGCAACCCGACGCATATTTTCAAAACTCCACAGCAGTATACTATTGTTTTGGTCTTCCTAACCCATGAGAGCCTTCGGATTGCGGAAAGGATGAGGGTTCCAGGGTTTTTGTGCGGAGTTTGGAGGTCATCTCGCACGTGCAAAAACCCTTCCAAAAGAAGGGATTGAAGGAGCCAACCCACAGCTTTGTTTTCTCAACCTCACAAACGGATTTTTTTGTTTATCTCATCCACAACGACGGACCCTTAGTGACCCATCGGAATGCGGAAAGGATAAGGGTTTCAATGGTGTATGTGAGGAGTTTTCCAAGACTTTTTGTGCATTATCGTGGAGTGAATTTTGGATGAGTGCAGCCGCTGTGAGTGGGACAAATTTCTTCTCAAGTTCTTAGTACAATTTTCCCGGGCGAAGACCTAACATCTCCGAGATCGTTGACAATCTACGGTTTTGAGTTGAGGTTCCGAACACTTTTATTCGTCTTTAGTTAAGATGTGGTGGTGTGATTTCGGGAGAGCCTAGCCTCTGATCGAGAGACCACTATAGCAAGATCTTCAAAAGTACCCCTGAAAACTATCGACTCCAATTGAACCCATGAACTGTGCCGGCTGGGGTTCCATGTCTTGAAGAAGAAGCTCGAATGACTTCTTTCCTGTTGTGGTTTCGTGATTTTTACTCAAGTATTCTCCTGTGGAGATTGTGTTTTCCCTATCGAAAGCATAATAATATCCAACGCAACCAGTGACCCTGACCCATCTTAAGTTCCCAGGGTCGCGTGGAAAGTTCCCAATATCCTAGTGGCTTCACCTTGTGCAGTGTTGTGGTTTTGGAAGCATCCTGTTTTCGGAACTCCTTCAAAAACGCACCATCTCCAACAATATCCCCGTTCCCTTCTCTTATCGATTTTCGTGCTCGTATCGATACCTGCGAGTCGGGAAATTGCTCTCGAGACGTCCGTTTCGCGTGTCTAATTCGCCGTACTTTTTTTTAAAATTCTTCTCGCTATCCGTGTTTTAACGCTCGCGTCCCGGTCTGGTCTACGTCGCGTGTGTCGTCTGCCGAAGTGCCCGCGTTCTTTTGTTTACATAGTTCCCACAAGTTATCCTTGACATTGATTCTTCCGTGACGTTTGAGGACTTCTCTCGACTCTTATGCAAGTGTGACGACGCAGTGGCTATTACGTCGATCACCCCACCAACCTTCTTTTCCACGACATTTCCCCTCTTTTCGGCGAGGGAAAAATATCGACGTTTCGACCTAGTGCTGCGGTGACTTCTTTCTCTTTTTTCGGGTCTCCAGTGCCCACGTTTCGCGTGTGTATTCTGGATTACGGGTGCTTTCACGTTATCCCTGCGGTGGCCGACTTTTTCCCTGGAGTGTGGTGCAGCCTCTATGACACACAAGAGGGGTTGGTAGACAGACCCTGGGGGACTCGGCCATCACAATTTTTTTATTATCGTACTCAAGTGTTGTGCTTCGTTCTTTGGATGGAAAGAACGCTCGAACATCGGTGCGTAGCTGATTAGGAGCGTCATTTTATATTGCTGGCTCTTCCCCCATTTCAGTTCAATCCGTATAGGTATAGGTATGTTGAAACGAAATTACGAATTAGACTCACAGTATCCCGTCTAATACTTTTACACCCTCCGTGTTTTGTGAGTTGAAAACACCTGTCAAATCACTCTTGCTTTTGGTGCTTTCAAAAATTTCGCTGTCGTTTTAATATCCAACGAAGCATCCTACTTTCCCTCACCAAGAGGTATTCAGGGATTGTCAGCCCATTCGTCGGTGGGCTTGGACTCTTAGAGGACTCGAAACGCTTGTATGTGCCTGTGAAGTGTCTTGGGATTTCCATAAAAGTTTTCCTGTCGCCTTGTGACTCACCTCGCTCCATGAATGACTTTTTGTGTGAAGGGAGTAGACGTTTTGGAAGGCTGGGTGAAATCGTTTGAATCGAGAGTGACTTTAGGTTGACATTTGTGAGGACGATCCGTCGCTCCTTTGAAGGTGTAATGCCTTGGTGAGCTCACTCGGCGAACGCCTGCCGCATTTTGAAACTTTCCTATCATAATCTCGAAGTTAAAAAAAGTTGTGCTAAAGTTTATTCTTAAAAAAAAGGGGGCGTGCGCTTCACCAGAACTTCATTTAAGCCCCTAACCTCAGTGAGTCATACTTTGAGAGGTATCCTTCGCCGGCTCGTCACCTGAGCGATCTTTTTGTGCCCGGCCCGACTTTTGAACGTGTGAGGCAACGAACGGGAAGCAAATATTTTCCCTCGGACCAAACCCGGCGTTTTCCATTTAACTGTCGGAATCCGCGTCTTTTTTTAATCGCGTCGTGTGAATTCATTTGTTTTTCTGCCGGCCGGCTCTGCTGCCCGCGGGTGTTTACGTCTCACCTCAGGTGTCGCTCAAGCAGGAGGGACTATTTACGCGAACGAGTGAGATAGAAAGGAAAGAAGAACAGCGCTCTTCCATCTCGCGAAGTATTTCTGTATCTTTCCTCAGGAGTGACTACATATCTCAGTCACTCCCATGACGCACCGACCTGACGGATTTCAACAATGGAACGTTTCGGGTCGCTATTGTTGTCGACAATGGCTTAACGACTTACGGCTCGCTGAAGAGGTTTATTGAGTCCACCCCGCCGCCCTCATGCTTAAACCTGGAAGCCACTTGGATGCGATCGAAACGTCTGGCCAAGGCTGCCAACGTGTACCCTTCAACCTGGCGAACTGAGTCGTCTGGCAGTCCGACATGTATCTGCTACAGGTGAGAGTGATCTTTATGTGCCATTTAACGCATTTGCCGCGTTATGTAACTACCTATCTCTTAGAATGGTGAATCATTTATATACTTACGTCTCGCGGAAACTGGTTTATTGCGTGCGCTTCTTACGTGAAATAAATATTCGGTTGGAAACTGGCCTTGCCAACCATGGAGATGAGTGGTATTACTATTTAAATAGATACGAGATATAGACATCGAAGATTTTTTAGAGGTGCCCTATAGTCATTTGACTGCTGTGCAGAGTGCAGTTGTGGTTACAGTGCTCCGCGCGTCAGATGGACGTTAATGTGCTTAATATATACCCCCTGCCAAACACCTCTGTAGATGGCTTACGGGGTAAAATGTATCAAGAGCAGGCAAAAGGTGACGCAGGGTTCTTCTCCATCCCTCTTCCATACTCTATCCTTAAGGCGCTGAATCTATGGGGTACATTTTACGAATACATATATTATTGATGAATCAAAATATTTTCTGGAACTTTTAAAATTACGAGCCGGGATATTAAAAAGTGATTGTGGAATATGAATATAATGTGATAAGTGCTCCATTTTAACCCTGGAGTAATATGTGAATGAAATAAATTCGCAAATTATGCGCATAAAATTGGAATATACTGATAGATATCTCTGAGTTTTTTCACTACATACCTATTTTCAAACAAAGGCGCAAAGAAAATTTGCCTGGTTAATTTTATTTATATTTTATTTATTTTTTGAAATTTTGCAAAGTGAGGGTCGTCAGGAAGAAGACTATCGATTAATGTTCATTGTTGAATGCTTGCTGCTTCGAGTCCAATTATTTCATAGAGCTCAATGAGCATGTTGCATGACAAATAACCACCTCCTATAAGTGTAACGGTTTCTTATATTCTTGTTAACTGTAATTACTCAATGCGTTTTGCGGAGTGGTGTAGGCTATCGACAAGGTCCTCCTCAATTTCCCATGACGAATGAAAAGATGAGCTCTCGTGGATGGGCAAATGTATCATAAGCAAGTAGATCGAAGGTCAATATCAGGTTGAAATCTTTTTCCCGTTAATTTTTTCATGCGCGCACGCGGTGATTAATGACTCTTTTAGGGCAAAGAACAAGCCTCCCCGATTCAAAGCGTGGCGTGAATGGAGGCCTACCGTGCTGTGGTGAACTACGTATAAGAGATAGAGAGAGAGAGAGAGGGTAATGTAGTTGGGGCTGCATGGCTCTTACGAGAGTTTTTTGGAGTGGAAGATTTATGACCCTAAGCGGCTGCGGCGCGCCGCGGCGTGGATCGTCGACAAGACGAGGTGCTCCTTGACCCCCGTGTATCCATCATCGCTAGGCCCGCGGCCGTGACCAGATTCTAAGGACGTCTAAGAGGCATGCATGGGATTGGCGATTTGAAGAACTCGCGATTGAAAACTTATCAACAAAGATGCAGTACATTCCGATTTATTGGCTCACCAATGGTAAGGCCAAATAAGAGAAAATTCTGCTAGTGGAGGGTAAAAAAGTTATGGAATGTCGTGGAAAATGATAAAAAATCCTGAAAAAAAACATGTAGGCTGTAAAAATGTGGCACTAATTATTCTTCGTAATTATATCTTCTTTGACTGAAAATCCAATTCCCAACATGTGGTGCTCCATGGCTGCTGAAATTTATTTTTTTAATACCTGGTTTTACTGAATTTGTTTTAAGTTGAATATTCAACTTTTCTAAATACTTTTTTTTATCTCGTGTGAAAGTCAGTCTTAATACGCAATCTAGCGTCTTAAACGTTTCAAAAATTTTGAAAAAGTCTCGATTCGTCGGGGAAGTTCAGTTTGATATTTGAGTGGCCACCCAGTTACTATTTTGAGAAGGCCTGAAAAGAGATACTGTTTTCCGCAGTTTAAAATTCTTTTTGATTTTTTTCGTAGCGTATCTGTATACTTTGATGGCTTGAAATGTCAATGATAGATACTCCTTTTATGCGGGGCCTAAACCGTTGGCCTCTGTGAGTTGATTTTTACTTGTTGTCTGCGAGGAAATTGATGCCATTAATTCAATGGAGTTCCCTCTGATTTCCTAGATTAGTGTTGAGCCTTAGACTATTTTATGCGTCTCCATGGGCCAAGTATATTACTATGTAACTATCATAGAATCGCCAAGCTTTAACTGTCTTTTAATTTTTCTTGCAGTCGAGACGATAATATTATCATACTGAATCCGGAGAAAGATAATTATGACCGGTCAATTTCATACGAATTACAAATAGATCATTCCACTCTAGCAAGGATATGATGTCGATGTGTTGATGGCTTGGAATGTCATTAATGGATGATCCTTCTATGCGGTGCCTTAATCGCTATCTTCAGTTTCTAGATGCATTGAGTTTTCTTTGTTGTCTGCGAGGAAATTGATTCAGTCAATGGAGTTCCCTCTGTCCTATGTTTGTTCGTATACCAGAAGGAACAGATGTACCCGGCGCGCCGCGGCGGCTCGCGATTCAAGTCACCGATATCCTAGAGCAATGAAAAGCATGAGATTATTTTATGCGTATTCCTGGGCCAAGTATCTAATTCTATGACCGTCACAGTATCATATAAGTTATCGAATCAGAGAGACGTTTTTAATTTTCTTATCATAATCATCATCATCAGTGTTTAACAATGCTAAGATTGGTGTGACGCAGCTCTCCACTCAATTCTGTCAGTCTATCTATTCACACCTACGTATTTCTTCTTCTCTTTCGCAACCTTTTTTACTTTCATTTATTTCATTCGAGGTCTTCCTTTTTCGTTCTTGCCGTGTACTTGTCCCTCGACGTTTGTCTTCATCAGGCCATCGCGCCTAAAAATATGGCCTAACTTTCTTGTGCGGCTTTCAGATCTTTCTTGTACTCGAGACGGCGAAATGATCTTACTGAATCCGGGAAACAGTGGCGTAACTACAGAGATGCTTTGTTGGTGGATAGGATGGCCTGGGGTGGCGACCAGTTCCCCCGGGGAAACGAGGGTTCCAGAAAATTTTTGAAAAATGACATAGTACCTGGACATACATTTTACATCATTTTGGCACTAAATATTTAACTTCAAGCAGATGCAGTTATTACGTGTCAAAACTAGAAAATAGTTTAAAACATTTTTTTAAATTTTTCTGAGGCTTTTGGAGGGGGGGATCTATCCCCTCATCCCCATCCAATAGTTACGCCACTGCGGAGAAAGATAATTTTATGACCGGTAAATTTCATACGAATTCCAAGTGGATCATTCCGCGATAGGGAGGATATTGTGTTTATTCATTCAGTGGAGTTCCCTTTGTTGGTTCGTATCCCAGGGGGAGTACATGTACCTACTCAACGGCGCGCTTTTCAGGTCACCGATTTCATAGAGCTGTGGATAGGGGTCGCTAGGCGTTCTGGCCTTGACCCCGTCCCTGCCGTAGATCAACGTTCCTTGCTCTTCCCTCTCTATGTACACGCAAACCATTCCTCTGTGAGATTTCTGGCCGTTCCTCCCTTGCTGTGGCGCAAGAAACTCCCTGCATGCTGCACTGCGGTAACGCTCTCAGACATGGATGCATTACAAGTCGAAGTTGACCGCTAAAGCAGTATACTTTTACACATGACTCGTACGTGAGGAGAGCTATTGCGAATAGATTACGAGCCAATTGAGGACGAGTCCAATCTTGATTTAAATAAATAAAAGATCGCAGCACTTTTCAACAAGATTTTTTAATGCGTACAACGCATTTTGGCTCACTGAGCCATCGTCTGGTACAAAACCTGATCATCTGGTACAGGTCTTGTATCAGATGATGGCTCAGTGAGCTGAAACGCGTTGTACGCATTAAAAAATCTTGTGGAAAAGTGCTACGATCTTTTATTTATTTAAATGTGTCTAACTTCCACCAATGGAAGCCTGATTCTGTTGAACTTATCCAATCTTGATGATGGATCCATATCGTTGGCTAAGTTCTAACAACACGTGCATCAAAATTTGGCCGGTCTGACTTAATACTGATAATAATGTTAATGCACAATGAAATTCAAGCGAAAAACAACTCTTTGTTTGGAAATGCATGCTTCTTTTTCAGTATTATGTATTTTTTGGTTTTTAATTTCAATTAAAGTTATATACGATTAAAAAAATTGATCGTTTTTTGCTCTCATGAAAAGTTGCTATTTTTGAGATACGTGTTGTTAGAACTTAGCCATTGATATGAGAAGTTGAAGTAGTTCTTTCAATAAAAGATATAATTTCCTCCGTAATTCGCTAAAAAGTCTTTTATATTTTACATAATGGAAGTACTCGTCTTTTTTTATACTTATTTATTTCAACCTACCCATGGTTCGGTACAAATACCTTTTTAAATGTATACGCTTTTGATGAAAATGACAGTATGTGCCGAAACCTGGTCGGTTGAAATAAATAATTGTGGAAAGAGAGAAGTACTTCCATTATGTTAAAAAGTTCTACTTTGGACGCAGTAGTAATTGATGTCATTGGATATTTTTATTCCCACATACCCCTGAAACAGCTCGCTGTTGCCTTTATATCGAGGGTGACAACAATTAAAAACAGCATAGCCCTGGATTTAGGTAAATTAACCAGGCGGGACCCAAACCCGATACCTTCGGATTAGGAGGCGAAGACTTTACCCAGCCGCCACTATATAGCGGAAGCCGAAAAATATTGATTTCACTTTGCAGGAAAATAACCTAGTTTCGGGCAAGAACTACTGGGTCCTTATTTTCTGCGAGTAAAATGATGCATTCCTCTCCGTATCATTTTGTTGGTACATGACTCTTATTTAATCGTTTTTTAGAAACAACGAGTGGTTCTATAATAATATAATTTTTTATATATACCAAGGATGAAGTTTACTATGAAAATGTATTAGGGTTAGACGCTATTCGAACCCGGATCTCCCGATTGCCGGTCAGGCGTGCTAGGATATTACACCAAAAAGTCATAACTTTTTCAAAGTCAAGACTACAACCACTGCACCGACTTCGCCTAAATTACGTAAATGTATTTAGCTTCCCGGCTTTTACACACGTCTTACATATATTTTGTTTACAAATAAATATATTTATTTAAGATTTACCTCATAGGTTTTAAATATTTGGTCATTGTGTGTCTCCTGCAGTTCAGTGTGCAAAAGTTCGAACCAGTTTTGAAACTAGTCCAGTCAATTGCTGTACATACGCTTTTAGAGCTGATAGGAGATCTGAGTGGAGAGCTGCGTCAAACCAATCCTAGAACTGTTGACCAGTGATGATGATGACGCTTTTAGAAATAATTTTTACGTTTGCATTGTGCTGAGGTGTAAAATTGCACTCACATTTCATTCCTAACTATGTTTTCTTTTGCTGATGAAGTCTTCTCGGGAAATCAGCCGGGTCAGGATGGACGTTGCTGCCAACGTTTCGACGGCCATCTCTGCCATCGTCATCAGGGCGAAGGAAGATGGGAGAGAAGGCCATCGAAACATCGGCAATAAGCAAGATTCGCCGGGAAAGCACAAAATCCTTCATTATGTTTTCTTTTGCTTAAATTTTTGCCGACTCTTTAGCGTAAATAATAGGTAGCTCGTGTACATCCCTCGAATTCAGCCGATGCCCCCATAGCTACCTTATAATGAAAATAAGTGATGCATGCAGGAGTTGGAGGAGATGGAGGGATGGGAAGGAATCGAAAGTGAAAGGAAGAGGACGCCCTCTCTGCTGCTGCCTGTTTGCATTCTTCCCATTCTGCTTTTCCTCTCTCTCTCTCCCTCCGAGTCTGGCGTTCGAGGAATCCCAGCAATCCGAAATTTGCACGCCAATTCCTGCCACCGTTTCGGTCGAAAGACGACAGGAAAGTATAAATCATGCATTTGTGAGCTTATTCTGATTCGCGCAGCGATATTAAATTGGATGCTTCTGTCTGAAGAGTCACGCGATCCTTTGCAGTGGCAGCTTCAATGATTTGGCTGGATGTTAGCATGAAAAGTGCCTGCTATCTACGTCTACTTCATTCCATTCGTATCGCTAGGGTATTTGGCAAGGGGTGGTCATAATGTACTTCATTTCAATATGCCGTCCTCGGTGGTGGCGGGGAAAAGTCCTCGCCTGCCAAACCGAGGATCGCGGGTTCGAGTCCCGCCTGGGTAAGTTACTCTTATCCAGGGTATCGATGTTTGTGCACGATTGTTGATTTAGTGTTATCGACCCCGATGTAAAGGCCGAAAAGTGTGAGAAATAAATAAAAAATAAATAAATTTAAGTGTTGCCACGAAATTTCGTGCACCTATGCGGCATAACTTACCCCTCACCACGCTATTATCCTACCTCCGTAAGGTATGTAGATACCGCATCCAGAGCCATAAATATCCTTCCGATAATATCACGTACAAAGCTTCGTAAGTATCAATGTATACACGGTGATCAAAAAAGAATGTTGTGGTTCCAGTACTTCACAGGAAGAAGGTAAGGACAGGGTGTCAGAGATTTTTCAGAGGCTCTCCAATCCCTGTTTTAGTGCCTGAGGTGGGCAGTACAAGTGTAGCACTCCGTCCGTCGGATGGGACGTTAAGCCGTGATCTCCTTGGCGTCTTTCGTTGGAAGTAGACTAATATCGACGGTGGTTTTCTCTTTTCGGGCGTACATATAGAAATTCATTAATTACGTAAAAAAATGTTCGAGTTAATTTAAGTATACTGGAACTAGCCACGGTGATAACTTTATGGAGTCACCCTCAATGGCTAGTCCCGGTATACTTAAATTCGTCAAGAGTGAACATCTCAATGTATTCAAAGTTCGGCCTTTTCTCTCCGGCTATGACGCTGTGCGCGCGATTTGGACTGCTTGTGACATAACATGCTCAGCGGTCCATACCACTTTGTCCGATGTAGTCCTAAAATTTCCACAGGGGAGAATGACGCCTCGGTAGCTTAACACTTACAGCCCGAAGGTAAAAATTTTAACTGCCCAGATCCGAAATCTTTTTAGTAGCGTTATCGGCCGTCTTCTATTGATGACGCTCGAATCTAGGCAGAGTCCGGCGCGTCATCTAAAGATGACGCTCGGTCTCAAAGTGTTAACTGGATGAAGCACTCGACAGGAAATCGGGGGTTCCGGGGACGAATCCAAATGAAGGTAAATCATTGTTTTTCTTTGGATTTTCCGCAAAATCTTTTGACAAATTCGAAAAATAAAAAAGCAGTAAGTAAACTGTAAGTTTTAATTCTGATTTCGTTTGAACCATGTTCAAAACCGCGCCATTTAAAAAAATGATAACCCTGTATTAATTTATTTACGTGGTGGGAAATGAAGGAAAGCGAGAGGTTATCCTACGTGAGAGCGGAAGTGGAGCGTGTCGAAGAACTTCCGGTCCGCCTCGCATTATTATTAGTGAAGACAAGAGAAGTGGAGTGGGTGGGAAGGTTTTGGCGCCTTGTGTTTAAGACGGTTTGGTTGCCGTGGGAACGTTAGCACTCCTGGAATCTCCTTTCGTGAAGAACACCAAGGTTTTGCTTTCCGAGGCCTTGACCTCGACGCTACAACATCGCTCATTCGGTATGGAAAATTTACAACTGCCTGAATATTAGCAATTTTAAGTAGAAAACTTTTTGTCTGATGTTCAAGATATTTTGAGAGAGCTTAATAATTACGGTGTAAACGATCGCAAGGATAAGATTAGGGCAATAGATTGCAGAACCGATGAATTTAAGATGACTCTATTTCCTCGCACAATAAGGGAGCATTATAACTAGAATTTAGGGCTACGATAGCTTAAATCGGACAGGATAAAATAGGCTATGCATGTATAGTTAATAACTTACTAATATAATTTTCCATACTAGCTATGTGCGTGAATTTTTAGCACGTTATTATTCATGCATGAATCACTTACTACGCTTAATGTTCGTTCTCTATTACTAACTGAAAGTTAGTTTTTGAATGGTAGCATGTTCATGTCCTTAGCACTCTCATAGTTTTTTGTCATGCCGCTTGACGTTCCCGCTGTGTGCTTGGCGTGTATCCGGCAAATGAGCGCGTTTCTGATGGGTGCTGCATGTCTAGTGAGAAATCACCCAGTGCTACGTACCCTGGTGGTGGCTTGCGCTGTACCTTATAGATGTAGATATAGGTACTATAGACTCGGAGGCTGAACGGTAGCCTGGGATTGCTTGAGCAATGAGGCCTTTGTAACCCCGTATTGCTGTTAAGAAAAATTAAAATTGTTGATTTGTATTTCAAATTCGTGCGTTTTCACGCAATGATTACTATCAAAGAAGCTACATGTTTGACCATAAAATTTTACAACGCAAGATAGCTCTGGATTCAGATATATCTTTGATAGCCTATTTCATGAGGACCCCGAGCACTGGCTGTGTATTCCAAATGGGGTCTAACGAGGAGTTGATAATTTCTCTCACTTTGTCGTCGCACATTCCTAGCATTCTTTTAACAAAACCCAATTTACGGTAAGCTTGACCTGATTTCTCCCGAATATGTATATTCCACGATCGATGATTATTCAGTCTAACTCCGATATATTTAATGGATTCCATAGCCTCTAATTGGGTACCCTGAATGATACAGCTATGTAGTGGGGCGTTATTTTTTCCAGAAATTCATAACTACGCATAAAAAAATGAATTCTAACTGTTCTAATTAGTTAATGTATTGCTCTTCAATATGATTCAGTCAGTCGTACATTTTATAAATTCGGGTAGTCTTATAATCAGCTGTAATCGGAGCACCCAACTCTGCTATCGATTTCGCAGACCTAACCACGATTATCCATGCTATTACCTGAGCATTTCTCACTTATAATTAGTGTATTATAACCAGGACTCTCTCTCACTGAGTGTCCGAAGACACAGGCATTTGAAAAACATTCACAGGTAATCTTTGTAGCATGTATGAAGCACTCGTTTAAAAAATAGGGATGTTATGGTCGAGGGCTCATTATTTTGTGCTGAGTTTTAGTTTTTTTTATTGGAAATGCTTGATTATAATTTCCAAAGTATGTTTTCCAAGTCGATAAATTTTGCACCATGGTTTTCTACTTAGAAACACACATTTTAAAAGTTATCCGATGAAAATCGGTTAATAAATAGGGATTAAAAGGTCGAGGGCTCATTATATTGTCCTGAGTTTTAGTTTTTTTAAGTGGAAATGGTTGATTATAATTTCCAAAGTAAATCCTCCAAGTCATTTAAATTTTGTACCATGGTTCCTTATATACCTACACACTTTTTAAAAGTTATTCGATGAGAATCGGTTAAGTGTTTCCAACTTAAGTATCAAAGCGCTTTAGATTGAAAATCAGGGGATAATATATATTATATAAATATTATATTCGTTTTGAGTTTGTTAAAACACTGAAGTGATGAGTGGGATTTTCCTTTCAGGTACCTCAAATTTCCTAAGAATGTCGTTAGGAATAAATATTACTAATCGAAGTATTGAATATTCTTCTCCAAGTAAATGTGATATGGTACTCAAATCTTTGTTCGCTGTTCGCCCTTGTCAGCTAAAGTTAATACCCTCTAAGTATTTTACGAATTGTCCATCTTATCACTGTAGTTGTCCACGAGAGTTTGTTCGTATCACCCAAGGCCCCCCCAAGAACACACACTATCTGGCGCGCAGTGCCTCTAAGAATACCAAAAAAAGTGAAAGTGGGGTTGGGCCAACATTTTCTTCGCTGCGGAAATTGCAATGCAAACATGTTTTCCGGAGAGGCCCCGACCACATACCAACAAATTGGCCTCCACAGATTAAAACGCCACCCAAATACCAAACAATGGTCGGTTCAGAATTTCCCTTCGAGGCGCTTGGAGTGCTTCCTTTGTTTATTTTGACTCCGAGAGATAACGCTGCCGCTTGAAATGGCGCAACGTTGCGCGGGGATGTTTTTGAAGACACCCATGTGGAACTCCCTATCTCGGCGTCTTCATCTTCGTCTTTCGGATGAAAGAACTTGCTGTTGAACTCTACTATCTAGTTGGGGGATAAAATTATATCATTGCATCTCTTGTCACAAACAAATCTTTTCATGAGGGTATTCCGAAAAAGTGAAAGGATCATCGGCTTAGAGAGTATGTTCAGGTGTAATTAAGTTTGATTCGGTCATTGTTTTGTGCTTAGGGCAGTATTTTTTACGACCAAGACCTACTCTTAGAATTAAAATTAATTTCATCCCCATCAGTAATCAATCCCAAAGCATTGGCATAACGCAGCTCTCCACTCAATTCCGTATCAGCTAATATACAACAATGACATATTTTTAATGTTTTATATCGGTTTCGGTGGCAACGTGGATAAGCCTTCGGCTGCCATACCGAAGGTTTGAGTCCCGCCTGGATACGTTGCTCCTTCCAGAACATGGCTGTGTGTGATCGTATATTGTTGATTGTTCAAACTCACGAGGTAAAGGCCTCATTGAGCTGTTTTCGGGTGTAATTGAAATAAATAAAATAAATAAATATTCTTCATAAAATACTCAATGTATCTGATGCGAGGCCTTGCACGTTTATATGACATCACTTGTATTTCGTTGTTTCATTTTCCTTTACATTTAATGTTTCCCACTTATGCCAGGAATTATCGATTTCATATTTTATGTCTACGTTTAACAGCATTAATTAATGATAGCCATAGTATGTGTTAGGAGAAAAAATGAGAAAAAATTGACATTATAGCTTCTCAACAGTTTTGGTGAGCTATACAGGTTTTATTCTACTGCTGCTGCAATGTTTGTCTGAAGAGAACGCAAACGCCCCTCTAGACAGGTCTTCTTTCGTTCTGGTTAACTCACGGAAAACGTACGCAAACTTATTGAAAATTCCAGGCTAAGCATAGCAAACCACGTTCAAAATTAGAATATTAAAAGTGTATATCTGAGGAAGTAATTGAAAGGTTGGTGTCAAATATTACTCAATTTGAGATACAGGCAAATGCTGACAACGGTCTGTTTTATACACCCTGAATATTTGAATATGGAAGCACAAGTATTTCACGAGTACTACTCTATGTCTACATCAGCGAGGTACCGTGTAGGACGTGTGGCACGGGGTGATTCCACACCAGGCATGCCGCACGCATGTTGGTATGGTATGGTAAATGGAGGAGGCGACCGACAGCTGAGGTCATTTGCGCCATTAGGGAAGTGTAGGGAAGGAAGGGTGGATAGAAACCCGGCGTCGGCATCAGCCTGATTTTTACGAAAGGCGCCAAGGGGACCACGGCTCAACGTCCTATCCGAGGGACGGTATGCTGCACTTGAGATGTCCTCCACACAACATTCAAGCAGGGTTCGGGCATTCTCTGAGAATTCTCTGCCACTGCCGGGATTTGAATTCGGGCCCGCCGGGTGGGAAGCCAACACTCTAGCCACCACACTTACCCGATCTCCAGCACGCATGTTAGCCCTAATCAGACTCGCGCTCGCTTGTCGGGCATAGGCACTGCGGACCGCGGCACTCGGTCTGACCAGAAACTAGGGGAGTGCTGAGAAAACGAACATGCTACCATGCAAATAAAACTACTAGTTGGTGATAGAAAACCGTCACCAATAATGATTGACCGAGCAGGATGGATGCGTTCTCTTGACTTAAAACGTTTATTAGATCGAGAGCCCGCGTTATGATCACACTACGGGATAAATTTTCCAGGTGCGATTTCCGTCTCAGTTAATATAAAGTCCCATTTTGTTCTGTGTCGTATTATATGTGTCTACGTGGGTGTATTTATTAGTTTCCCTATAGAGCATGACTTTCTGACTTTCTGTGGGGCACAAGAATCATTCCTTACCCCTGTTTTTTTTTTTCCTTTTCTGCTCCCGCGATGCAATGCAATATCACTCTGTGCTCGAGGCGTTGGCGGATCGGTTTTTGCGGTTTAACGGCTCCAGATACTCACTCGCCCCTCTATTTTTTTCTATCTCAGTTCGGACCCCGGCAGCCACGCGCCCCGTAATCGATCCCTGGCGATGCTCTTTTGTTTCCCATCGTTCCTTTTTTTCTCCTCCACCCCTTTCACCATCTCACCAAACACTCCCCTTCTTCCGTCGACTGCGGGAAATAAAAAAAAGAAGAACAGAACCGCGTGCTATATGAATTTCTTCCCACCGGGCAAGTTAAGGGAAATTCTCGGGATTATATGTGCTGGTCAGAAAAGGTGATAATATTTTATCATCTATAGGATCTCGAGGTGTGTGTGGCTAGAGTGCTGGCTTCCTTACCTCGGGATCGGGTTCAAATCTTGGCGGTAGCAAAGAATTTTCAGAGACTGTCCGATACCTGCTTGAATGTTGTCGAAGACATTTAAATGGCAGCACTTCGTCCGTCGGAGTTATTCACGCGTCCATTGGGGACTTCAGCTCATTTTCTTAATCTATATACTTACATTCCGGCAGTTTTCGGAGGCCCTGAAGCCATTTTCGGCACCAGTATCCATAAAATTCTGTACCTGTGGTGGGCACCTTAATCGGTAGAATACTATAATAAATAAAAAGGGGTGTTATGGAGGGCCAGAGCATAGAGCCAAATGGCCAAAATCGTATATTTTTAATCGCATTTTTCGCGATGTTCCACCACCTAAAAGTTATATTTTCAATACGCCAGCCGAAAGGAATTAAAAAACACCTCCAGAAAACGTTTTTTTTCTTTTTGGCCCTCTCAAGCATATTTTATGAAAACATGCATTTGAAATTTTCAAATCGACGCTATATCTTCTTGTCCCGCTCAAAGTTCTTGAAAACAATTGAAAATCTGCTCCATGAAATAAGGATTCAAATGTCGCAAACTGCATTAAAATATTTGCATTCTTGACCGAGATATTTAAAAAAGAGTGCAAATCGTATTTTTGATCTAGCCGGCCCTGGTGGGCCTCTAGCGGGCCGGAAATGTGGGGAGGTTTGTCCTATTTGATCTCAAATCGCATACCCTAAGTACGGGAAAAATCCCGGAGGGGGGACTTTTCACCTTCTTATCCGGCTATGCCCTTTCTGGTCCCAATCCATAGGCCCTCGCGTACGGCGGGATCCTTTATATGCACCTTTGGCCGCTCATTTAACGCCCTGTCGGATGACCTGAGACGCGACAAGACGAAGGCCGAAGGTGATGCGAAAGCTGGCAAAAAAATACAACGTGGCCCAGCTGCATAGTAATATAAATTATCTACCATCAGATTAATTTTTTACTGATGCGTGTATTCCTCTATTTCCGTATTGATAACCTTGTAAAGAGAGCCTTTGTAGAAAGAAAAGGCCCAAAGGAAGAGGGGGCCGGATTGTGGCCTGGTCTGGGCCAAGTGAAAGTAATAAATCAAATCAAATCGGATGGGACGTTAAGCCATGGTCCCATTGGCGCCTATCGTTAATATCAGGCTAATGCCGACGCCGCGGCGCGCCGGGTTTCTCTCCCCCCTTCCTTCCATACCCTTCCCTCAAGGCGCAAATGACCTCAGTTGTCGATCGCCTCCTGCAAATACCATACTACTAGTAGTTGGTGGAATAAAAGAGTTTCATTCGTGACTTAGCTACCTAGCATTCCCTAATACCATATTTCGTACCTAGGTCAGTCTGCACCTGTTGGGGTAGGCTTAAGGTGGGCAAGTGTTGCTGAAAATTTGGGACAAGCTCCTCCATTAAAGTAATTGTATTAGAATGCAGAATGTATTTCTTAGGATACAGGAACATTGAATATTGCGGTAAAGTTACCAAAAATCCAACACTTAAACCTCGGCTTCAGTATTGAAACGGGAAATAGAAAAGCTAGGAGAGTAAATTATTGTTTATAGAATTTATTAAAAGTTTGATGCATCTTGCTAAACGTGAGTGTTAAATTTGATGGAAATAACAATTGTTATCGAAAATAAGTACATGATTATTATGAACTACTTATGTATCATATTAAAGGAAAACGGACCCAACAGGTAGGATATCCGAAGTTCTCTACTTCCGACCAAGGTGAAAATACTTTCTTTTGTTTAAGGCCATCATTCGTCTTTGTGCATCACCGTTGTGCTCAGTGTTGTGTTAACTATAGTTGATTGTGGTCAAAGCTTTTAATGATGATGGAGGCATATTTAAAAGGAATATTTTGCGAATTACAGTATGTGTGTAATCCAATTGTAGCAACAAACGAAATTTTTTTACGTTTTATTTTAAAGGTGCTAGGCGCTAAGAAAGAATCCATACCTTACCCACGAGGACTCTTCCACTAAAGCAATGCAAGGCTGGTCTTCAGACTCGAGAGTAAGTTATGGCATCCCGTGGCTAACGGACTTTCGACTTGAGATGCTCAATGGACGGGTGATTGCGCTAAGGAGACATGTATACGATCGATTTGAAGACGCTCCAATCATGATCCTGTTCGAACCAAGGCTGACAAGTGAAGATTTACGGAGACCCTTGAATTATCCCGATGTGACCTTCACGGAGCTATCTACTCCCTCCGAGAGTGAAAGTAATGCCGTCGAATCAAATGTAATAAAATTGAAATTGAATGTCGGGCAATTTGCGTGAGCACCATAGTCACGAATCCAAAGATTGGTTTGACGCAGCTCTCCACTCAGTACTCTTATTTGGTGATGATGAAAATTTCTATATGGGTCGGCTTTTATCGACTGTGGCAGTGAATGTATTTAAAGGACACATCAATCCCACACAGTGTGTACTGACATTCATTTGTTACAAATTTCAGCTTTCATCTTAGAAATGTAGTGGTATAAAAAGTGGATTATTGCTAACGTTTACTTTTTTTATTATGAAAATTTTAACTCCATGATAGAATCAAAAATGAACTTTGTTATATTCCACACAGTATTTACAAAAAAACTACTGGTTTCGACATTTTCAGGTCATTATCAAGAGGTTACGAAACAATTCTGTGTCCACTTGATCGTCACCTGAAAAGGTCGAAACCGATAGAGTTTTTAACAAATACTTAGTGGAATATTTCGCATTTTATTTTTGATTCAGTCATCCCACCTTTCCACGATGGGAACTCAACGATGTTCACTCATTCCCTATTCTTTTTCTCAAATTACACATTCTTATTTGAGATGTAGATGATTCCGAATCCGATTCTTCCCGAGAGCCAACCTTTTCGACTCAAACTTATAGCTATCATCTAAAGTATTTTCAGGTATAAGGAGTGGACTCTTGTCAATTTCTGTCAATGTTTCTATCATAAATTTTTTAAAAAATCATTCCATTTTACCCTGTTTTTTCCTCAACATAACCTTTATATGATAGGTATAGGTGATTCTTGCTGAGAGCCTATTTTCGTTCATACCCTGACAAGTTTAGATGAGAGAGTGAGTTATCATTATCAGTCACCGATCCTAATGTCGGTTAGACCCAGATCTTTACTCAGTCCTCTTATCAGTTCTCCTTCTAGTTAGGTATTCTTTTAATATCTACGAAATTCCTCCACTTTTCATCTCCTTCCCTATGCATGCAATATTTGATTCATATAATGTTTTCGCGGGATATTAATTATGGTGCGGTTCCTTGTGGCCGTATTAAAATTTCATGAACGAATATATCGTGAATAAAATTTTACTAACCGTAGCATTTTGACGCATCTAAGTTGTCACTGATTAGAAAGGGATACTTTTATTTTTCATTTTAGTTGGTATTTTTCTTTGAATGAACGTAGCAATTCATTCTGCTAAATATTTGCTCGGAAGTCCTTTCGTTGGGAAATATTCATTTATCTTCTGCTGAAGTCTGGATGGTGCATTATGTGGCTCAGTAATATTTGCAATTAGTTAATTGTCACATTATTATTACAAGCAGTGTCAAAGATTTCCTTATAAAATGGATTTCTATCTTGAATTCGAATCCGATGCCTCCCACTTTAAAAGATTCTAGTCTGTTGAGTGTAACCAATGAGTTCATTAGTTGGGTGATTATTTTTTCGTGGCTCGAAATTTATTACGACCATGCTAACATGATTAAGAAAAAGTTGATTGCGAGTGAAGTCCATGCACCACTGTTGTTTTTGTAATCGCCGAGTAATTGATTATCCGTCGTTCTCGTCTGTTTACGTCTGAGAGTTAATTATACGTTCTAAGTCAACGATTGGCGGAGACAAATAATTCCATTGATGACTGACAGGGAGGAAAACAAATCAATTAAGTTAGCTGGGGCCTTCATCGTGCGGCTCCAAGGACCGAAGTGTGCCCTGGGGTCAAAGTGATGAATAGTGAAAACGTCCTCCTTCGATCACGGCCAAGATGGAGCCGCCGAATCGCCAAACAAGTGACGGCTGCGATCCGCACCTCCCTCGGCAGGGATATGAACCCAGGGCTTTTATTCCGATTCTTTCATCGCCCGGCCGGTCAATGGAAAAAATATCGATAAATATAAGTAAGGATTAAAAAATAAAAAATTAGCTTCACTTCTTTGAGACGTTTATAAAAAAAATTTGCCAAGACTGGATGCCACCTATTGTTCTTCCGCAGAGCTACGACAGCAAACTACCGCGCATATCGTGTAAATTTATTTTTTCTTTCTTTTGACCTCTATGGTTAGTACCATGGAGTATAGGTCTTGAAGAATTTTAAACGTATATTTTGTCAACGTTTCCGTCACGCCATCATAAGGGCTATGAATTAATGTGACCACATAGTTTTGATACATAAAAGGTTGTAACAATATTTTTTTAAATAATAAAATAAAAAGAAAGAGAATTCAGTTTTAAATTAATTTTAAAAAATGCTAGAATTTTGACAAAAAAATACTAATAACAAAAACTAATACACCCAATCGTAGGAGCAACCTACCTAAATATCTTCACAAGCGGTATCAGAAAGTTTTGTGGGCGGAAAAGGGGTCAATGACTTCGTTACTATGGTTTCTATTGTTTATTCAATGTTCATTTTTTAAACTCCGCTATGACCGCAAGATGTCTCCTCCATTGGAGGTAGTTATTAAATTTTCCCATAAGATCTTAACCCTACGTCATAAATTGGGCATCTGAATCAAGTTAACTCGATGATAGACGGCGACCATGGGGTTCTGTGCCTGCCAACGACAATTGACAAGATATGAGCGATTGAAAAAAAAGTGATCAATGGCTACAGTCTCTATGCATCGACGTAAAAATCCACCATCGCGTCGTCAATGAAAAAAAGCACTGGTAACAGTTTTAAACTTGAACCATAGATCAATTCTAAAAGTATGGCATTTTTCTATGCCTTACACATGCGCAGGAGAAGGAATTGAAAAAGAACACAGTAAGGGAGGATCGAAATTCCGAAACGTATAAGGGAACATGAAGTGAAAGAGAAGATAGAAATAAAAGAAGTACCTGCGAAAGAATTCCAGTCGAAATTGAAACACGTGAATTCACGTGCGCCAGTGATTAACGGGTGCCGTTTCCCACTCCGAAAAAAAGCAATCATATTCCAGAATAAACAGAAAACTCAGCCACTATATTAAAAAAAAGACACGGATGAAAAGGAATAGGTGGAAAAGGTCTGAGGTAAGGAAGTATCAACGTATATTAATAATATTGTGTAAAATAGGCTGTGATGGTAATTAAGCTGCCAGGGCTTGTCGTAAGATCTCTTGCTATGGACTCGTTGATTATTTTGTTTTCGATTGTGATATTTTAGTATTCTACCGGTTAAGTAAGGTTTTCATGAGGAACATAAGATGGGTTCTGGCGGACTCCCCTTTCTTCATGAATTTCCCTCTTAAATACACAATAAGGCCTACTCCCTTTCACTATATCCTAAAATTCTATTCTCTTCCTTCATCTCCCTCGTTGACCCAACATTCTATCGTCTAACCTTGTTTTCAACGTCCTTTTCTCGCTCGGTACTCGCTCTATTCATACCTTAATTGCGCGAATGTATGAACGAAATTAGAACAGGGGCTATTTTGCCGTCTCGCATCCACGCATTCTCGCATGTGTTCTAGCAATTCACCGCTTTACACGACGCAATTCTGACTGCGCCTTTGCACGTACGTCAGATTGCGCAATTCCGTGTACCGTGTAAAACGGCCTTTAGAAGCTGCCATGCCTCTCTTCACTCACCATGTCCAGCTCTTCATCGTGTCTCCTACGTCGAAAAAAAATATTTCCCATGCAACCTTGCTTTTTTAAGTTTGAAAAACGAGTATCAGGCCAAGATGTCCTCTTCCATGACTCACGATAGTATAAGTAGTATAGTAATGCCGGCCGGCCGATAAAAATGTTGTAGAAAAAGTATTGTATTGGGTGTATAGGTCTCGGTGACGGCGGGGAAAAGTCCTTGCCTACCAAGCAGGAGAATACGGGATCGAGTCCTGTCTGGGTAAGTTACCCTTATCCGGGGCATGGTTGTTTGTGTACGTTGAACCTGTGCACATGTTAATAACCCTGGTGTATAGAGCTGTTTTCGGCGTTTTGGACATAAATCTAAATCAAAATATAAATAAAAAAATAATAAATATTGAATGATTCACGGTTTGAATAAACAAAAGACGATTAAAAGCGCACGAAATACTTAACAAATGACTGCGACAATGCGCTTTCCTAATATTTCAATCTCCCGCATAGCTAAAATTTTGCTAATTTTCGCGCAATTTTTTTCTATGAAGGCCGTCATTGACGCATAAGTCCTGGAATCACTCACTAAATGCTCCAAACAGATAATTTATTCCTATTTACATTTATTTTTAAACCGGCCGTATGAGACCGTGCGAGCGGGAGTGATGAGTCATCTTAAGCGCAAGGGTTAGTCTTAAGATGACCTATTCCTTCTCTCTCTCTCCCCCCCTCCTTCTCTTGGGCCCTTCGTGTGGACCCCCCACGAGACTCACGACCCCGCCCCCTTCCCCTTCGGTTCCCAATTATCGCCTCGCCCACACACGAACCGTCCCGAATCGACTCCCGCGCCGAGAACTCCTCGCAATCACTGGCCCATCCTCCTCCGCCCATCTACAACGACTTCTATTCCATCTCATTTCTTTCGAGAGAGTTTCCCTCGCTTCCAAAGCCCCGTTCTTCCTCGCTTGCGAGCCTCGTACGTAGATGGCCCACTCTGCCAGCCTCTTGCAGGCCTCGTTGACGCCGAGGTATCGTACCCAACCCGGTTACACTATGCACGTACCGATCACGGTCGGAACCACTCGCGCGTTTACATGTGTAAAAGTTACCATCGTAACTCAGTGCTACCAGATGGACCTCGTAATAGTTCTAGAAATCCTCCCCCGATTGTTGTTAATGGCCGTAGAACAAATTATGCCTTCAGTTCCCCGCAAACCAGAATGATAAGGTAAAACTAAAACTAGACCAAGCTGTCGGTAAAGCCTTAAACAATCTAGGATTCATCAAGATAATATGTCAAAAATTAAACTGTATTCACACATTAAAGGCAATACATATTTTTCTTGTTATTAAAAAAGGATAAGCATGCATAGATTGAACATCTAGGTTTAAATATTGACTTCTCCATATCTTTATCTAAGTGTAACTGTTGTTTATGACAAATTTTATCATGCAATCCTACATAAAGCGACTTTAATTGGTTTATACTATATTTGTTTTTATTACTTTAAATCATCTGCGAAGTTTAATATGAGAGTATGGTTAATGGTTATCCCGAAAATAGAGAAATAGATAAAACTTTTTTTTAGTAGCACATCCGCTATCATTTACTAAATAGAACATCGAAAAAACTTTCCCCTTATGTCCTTCCATTACCTGCTCGATGATTTCTTCAAATGTTTCCATAGACCTTTGATATACTTGATTTGTTTATGAAATATCTATTATCGTATCAAGATTGCAACGGCGCGAAAGAATTGTACATGCATCGATCATCATTTCCTCACTCTTTTTTCTCGGCGCAATAGAGCTAACTATCGTAAGATGGCAAGGTTAGGCACTAAGGCCTATCATAGTAACTCTTCGCGTTTACGCGACGTTTTTAGGGTACCATGGTGCGGACCGGGGTCAGTACGTGCGTAGTGTAAATGGGGCACTAGAGGCGCGTATCCCGACCCCTTGACGAATGACTGGGGAAATACGCTATCCTAAAATTTCAGTCTCCCGTAAAACTAAAATCTTGGTAATTTTCGCGTAATTATTTTTCTATGAAGGCCGTTTATCCCTCTTTATTATCCCTCGCGCTTAAGATGACGCATCACTCTTGCTCGAATGGTCTTACGGCCGATTTAAAATAAAGAGCAAAAAATTATCCGTGCGAAGCATTTAGCGTGTGATTCCAGGACTTAAATGAATCCGTTGCGGGTGTGAATCCCGACTGGGTAGATATTTATTTATTTTATCTCATTGAAAATGTCCACTTCCATCTATATTGCCCATTAACAGTGGCCCAAATACAAGCAATTACATAAAGTATAACGAGAATCAAATCTGGAGATTTTTTCCTTTCCTTCCATTAATATTCCGCGTTACTACTGTATCTCATTATTTGGTCAATACACCGTTTTTTTTCTTCGGCGCACGTATCTCAGTGATGGCATTCTCACCCTATCCATCCATTTTATCTTCACCCAGCGAAGTACCAAGTGGATTTCCATTCTCCATTTTATAGTCCCACAAAGTAAATTCTCAAGTGCAACACAATTATCACAAATGCAGAATAAGATTTACTCGGGTTTCCAGTCGCGTGATAGTGTGTATTTTCTGCACCGTTTCGAGGTCTGGTAAGTACGTTTGAGTAAATAAACGTTATCACCTGGGAACACGTTATTCAGTCTATTCGTTTTGAAAACAGAAGATGTTTCTTCTTCACAAATGCAGTCGTCTTACGCATCCTCACATTTTTTGCGACGATTTTTTTAAAATTGAGGCATGTTGGCGATGACGGCGTATTACCTTTTTTCACCGTGGGGGAATTGGTGGGTTAAGGACGAAAGAAAACCCTTTTCCCGACCCTTAATTTAATGTTAGGCTTTCCCGTAGACTAATTTTCTGTTTCCTGGGTTAGGTCTCTTTCCCTTACCCTTCCTCTCCCTTGCCCACCCGCATTACCCTGACCGAGACTCTGCCGAAAGGTCGCGTCGTGTTACCCTTTCCACAAGGGATCAGCATTAAGCCCTTTAAAGGTCCCGCCCCCACAGTCCCCAAACCTTCTCCGCCACGTTTCTCTCTCAGCCCTACACATCTAATTAGGAATTTAGAATGGGGAAGTCTAACTGATCGAAGGGAAAATTTTAGATTTAAGCTTTTGCAGAAATTTAAAGTAGAATACGAGGGTTATTCCAAAAGTAAGGTCCTGTTGAGAAAAAAAATCAAAAACCAAAATTTTTTCCAGAACAATTGCTTTATTTACATTCCTTTACATTTTTATCTATTTTTCTATATAATTTCCATAGTTATTTAAACATTTTTCACATCGTTCAACAAGCTTTTGAATGCCTAAGTTATGGAAATCGCACTCCTACGAAGATAACCAGTCTCTAGCTGCTTTTTTCACCTCATCATCTCACTCGAAGCTCGCACCCACTTGCGCTCTTTACTGTCACTCATTATGTCAGGTCCGTAAGCTTCAGTAATCTGCTGATGAATTTCTGCCGCTGAAACGTTTCTTGCAAGCAAAAACCGTATCACTGCCCTTGCTTCACAATCGGCGGGATGATCAACTGTCTTTAACACTGTAAACTGATAAATTTAATCGTGTCAGGCGAAACACGATGGAACTCCTTCATTATGCATCAGAAAGGAAAGACAATGGCAGGTTCCATAATTTACAATCATAATGATGTGTTCAATCAAATTCAAAACTTTGCATTACTATTCCTTGCAATTACAAGCATCACAATGCAAAATATTGGTAAAAAAAAATGATCGCATTGCACTCATCACCGCGCCGCGGACATTTAAAAAAACCGATTAAAATGCAACCAAGATGGCAACAGAAATCAACATTCTGTGCGATGGAATTGGGCCTCCTCTATGCAGTCTCCTTGGATTGGTCTGAGTCCGGCTAACGAGCGCCTTTCTGACTAGGGATAGGATGATTGCTGCATGCCTCACACGTCGGTCATACCTAATCACTCCGTACCAAACACCTCCGTGATGGCTTGCTCGTTACCTCGTAGATGTATGTGTACATACTTACCTGCAAGCCGCCTGAATATGTGTGGCGATATATTAAGAAACCAACCGATTTCTGTTAGAAAAAAAACTGGAAGAAAATAAAGAATTGCTGCACGTTTTTACTTATATAGTTTATACTATGCAAAGTTTTAACTGGAAATTTTAAATCCGGTCCTATGAATTGAAGTATACTGGGACTAGCCACGGTTATAACTTTACTGTTGTCACCCGCAATAATGATTGATCGATTGATTTTTTCTCTGTGGATTTTTCGCGCAATCTGTCCTATGAATTCGAATGGTGAGCATTTGGGCATCCTTCTGCAGCATGCTGGTGATTGGTCAACTTCTGCCATACACCCTGGAGGTGGGATATTCTGTAGATGTGTGATTTCAAGAGTAGGCTCCTTGCTGTTGCCGGGCAACCCTCCTGCCGTCACGTGGTTTATCTTGGTGTCATTTGGTTTCGTTAGCGACGCGCCCTCTACCGATATCACTGCGCAATGATTTCATTGTTCACGTGTTCGTTGGGAAGTCGGGAAGATAATTCGACGATCGCAGCGCCTCTCTGAACTTCGGCCCGAGCTGCCTTTTTTTCGTCTGCCAAATCCGATTAGCTGGAGAAACCCGCGCGGGGACTTCCAATGGATGAGGTGGAAAATGAGTCGTACCCCGCGTCGGTTGGTTTTTGGTGAGCTGAATTTGAGCTGAACTAAGTAGGTGTGAGCGGTATGTGGTCGCCTAAAGCTGGAAAACGGAAACAAATCGTGAAACAGAGATGGAGATTTTTTGCATTACTATGCCTCGCTCTTTGATTCCATCGGATTCAGTGATTCATTCAAATAGGCTACCATGTTAAACTGTACGGTTTCCCTGTGTTGCCATATTTATTTATCTCCCTTCAACTACGTCTTTTATGGAAAATGCCAATAGGCGTGATTCATGACGTAAGGAAAGTTTGCCATAAATTTCAGCTTAGCTATACAATCAGTAGAGGCCTTTATTTTTATTTCTGTTGTTAGATCCTACTTATTATTTTCCTTCGCAAATGCTTTTGATTCCCGTCTGATTTTTTTTGCTCTCATAGCTATTATTTATTTTTTCTGGCATTCAGGAATAAATATTCCATTTATATGAGACGAAAGTAGAATGAACTTTTGTGTCGGTCGCTCCAGTAAATCTGGAATAAATGATAACGATTTGTTTTGCCAGATGTCATGTTTGGCTTGATAACGTGAGTCTTTTCATCTGGACAATTACGGTGTATTATGCCTAGGTCAGGGGCGCAGCTAGGAATTAAGGCTAGGGGGTGGGGGGGTTTAGGCGCAAGTGATACTTACGGGTGTGGGGGTATTGCATACCCACCAGGGTAAGCAGGAGTTGCGGGGACCCTCCTCCAGAAAAATTTGAAGAATAATGGTTCAAAATGGTAAGTTTTACGGCTTTCTGAGGGATATTTGATAAATCCTAGCACAATTCTATAAGTAATACTGATCCAAATAAGTAAAATCTTCAAAATTTCTCTGAGCTCTGGGGGGAGGGGGTTTATCCCCCAAAACCCCCCCTCGCTGCGCCACTGGCCTAGGTAACGTCTTTAACCCGTAATAACTAATGTGCTCCTACAAAATTTAATCGAAAGCACCTACTTACGTTGGTATTTTACATGCTTAAAATATTTGATCCGTAATTTTTTAAGCCCATTTCATACTTTAGGTAGATTCAGGCTTTTTAGAAATTCTATACAGTTGCATGCGATATAGTTATATTCGATACAGCAACATAGTATTACGGTAAATGGAGAGGAACTATTTAATTTGTATGGTTAAATAGGCTTTGCTTGTATTTGGCAAAAATTATCCATGCCGTGAATTAGTTCGTCAAATGATAGTATGCTGATTTCAATGGAAATTTTATGACTGAAGTGTTACAAATGGCTTACTTGAATTGAAAAACTCAGCAAGAATTCGTAGCTGCCGTATAATCGATTACTGTAATCAGAAAGAGAGATGTCATTTTAAAAAATCTCGTTTATTCTATGAAGAATATTTTGCCACTGAGCCCTTTTAGAATTATATTTGCCGCGTCTATAATTATTTTTCTGTAATTGTGAGTGGACTTTACATGGCGATCAGGTAGTGTAATAAAGTGTTCAAGGGATTAATGATACTCAGCCAAAAGCTGTTTACCATTCATCGTCTTCTCGCTTTGCGTCAGGCGCTGTGTCGAGGACTTTAAAAATCCCCAAGACCTCTCATGAATACTTAATAAGCTCAAGGGATATTAAATGACTTCGCGGTAGTGCTCCAAATTACATCGCTAACGGAACCATTCATTGCAATTTATGGAACTGAGACAAGTCACCGGTGATGGCTGGGCGACTAAAATTTGATCGTTAAAACTTTTAAATTGGAATTTATCGATAAGGGAATGGGTATGAGGGACCCTCCGTTTTAACATCGTTACCTCTTGGGTATAAATTTCTCAGCTAGGAACATAATTCTGAAGTGTATTGAAACCGCTACAAGGAGTTGTACCGAGCTCTATAGTAGTCTTAGATGTAAGCTCCATGATCAATAATTAAGCTAGACATATTTGGAATCATCAGGCTTTATCCATCGAATATAGAGTTTTTTTACCCAGCGATTAAAACTTATAAACTCAGTGTTTACAAAGTTTTTGTGAAGATAAATTTTTAAGGATGTGGTTATCTTAGTAATAGTAGACTTAAAAATTTTACAAAAAAATTAAGAAAACAGTATGAAAGTTTATTTTTTTAAAAGTTTAATTGGAAATTTTGTTTTCATTGAAAAATTAATTTTTAATATTTGGCCACTTACATATTTTTTGGATCTCTCGCCTTTTCATGCACTAATCCTTTAAATAAGAAATAAATTTGTAAAAAGTTTGAAAAAATTCTTTTTATAAATGACCCAATCCTCAAGAATTCATAGTTAGATAAAAACTAAAGATCAAGAACAAAAGAAATGTAAACATTTATACTGCAATAAAAAAAAGGAATCTAGAAGCTAGTTCCAGTGAGAAACTTTATTCACTGCATGACGAGTTTCGTTGGTTTCACAGCATTTTCAAGTAAAAACACACACTTAAATACGTTGTGAATGCAGCGAGACAATTCCTGTAATGCAGTGGTTGATGCTTTGAAGTGGAACTCGTAAGAACTTCTTCATTTATGATTGATCGGTTCTACTGCATCTCATCCAAAACTTCGGATTTCTTTCGTAATTTATTATTATTTTTAATATCATTTTTTGTCCTCAGATTATTACATCCGATTGGAACATTGTTTATAAACAGTTTAAAGCTCATGTTTCAGTTGATTATAATG
Source organism: Ischnura elegans (assembly GCF_921293095.1). Taxonomy (NCBI): domain Eukaryota; kingdom Metazoa; phylum Arthropoda; class Insecta; order Odonata; family Coenagrionidae; genus Ischnura; species Ischnura elegans. Next base: position 20,409,219 of record NC_060253.1, read on the forward strand.
GCATGATAATTATTTGAAATCAATATCAAAGGAAAGTATTCAAAAACTATACGGACCACACATGCACGATTATACAGCTATGAAGTAGTGAGTTAGGTTCGGCTAGTTAGGAATAAGTAATTTTTCTGAATTTTAGCAGGGAATCTTTGATTGGTCTAGGAAGGTTGTTCCATGTTTGTGAGGCAGCAACGGAAAATAATTTTTGAAAAGTTGTGCACCGATAATGGGATTTATGTAAATAGTTGGGTTCATTTGTAGTGACAACATTAGACAATGTTTCTCTCGCGGGACATGAGTCAATTATGTATTATTTGTAAGTAAGGAATATCTAGAACAGAACAATTTAAATTTCCTTCTTGTTTTTGATGTCCATCGAGGAGAGTTTGTCTATGTAAGGCAGTTTATGTTCATATTTACGCAAGTTATATTCGTATCTTACTGAGGAATTTACCTGGCGTTGAAGCTTAATATTAAGTCCTGCTGTGATATCATAAAATACCCGGCAGCAGAAGTCAAAGTGTGGAAAATTTATTGTGAGGAGACAGGTTGACTTAGTACATAAGCAGGCAGTAGATTTTTGCTTTTTTTATTTTTATTCAGTAGAGTTTCAACTGATCGAGTATAAAATTCATTTAAACGTATAAAATGTGATCTTTCAAAGATTGAGTATTGCTGAAGATGACCCCTAAGGTTTTAGCCGTCTTGTAGTAAGGTAGGGACATTTCCTGAGCCTCAATCGTTGGAATATAGGCAGTAATTAGTATAGCATTAATCCTTTTTGTGCTCTATTCCTCGCAAATTTTGCGTGGTTTATCCTCCAAATTGCATACTATTAATTGGTAACAGAGATGCCAGATGTAAAAAGTTTAAACTTACCTCTCAGTTTATTTCTCTCTATTCTTTGCCATAAGAATTCAGAGAATCTTTCTTGGAAGTCGCTCCCAGATCTCAGACGTTCGCGCCCGTGGGAATTATGATGCAATCTAAGTCCAGATACCTCTTTTAGTCTTTCTAGCTTCTGATTCGGCGTCTCAACGGAGAAAAGTGAGTGTTAATGATGTGTACTCAGACCTTGCCTTTGCTGCCATAAAAGAATCACGCAAGCGTAGTCGGCGCATCATGATGCGAGTTTTCTCAGCTCATTTAGGTGGGTATCTCTGTATAATCTCATAATCAATGGGAGGGGGCATTAAGAAACAATTATCATGTCATTCCTAGATTCTCCCTACTTTCTCTGAGCCCATACCGTGCCTCTAACATTTCTATTCATGTTATTCGCACGTTTTTACATCATTTCTGGGTAGATTTTATGTCTTTTATCGGGATCCTCATCAAGATAACTTTTTCCGGCTTCTAACGGCTGAAATCAGGAGTATACCAAGCTATAGTCTGAAAAAGCTGGTTGAGGTTAGATTCTATCTTGTCCTTATTCTTTTGTATCCTTTTTGCCTAATACGTATTTCATTTAGTGCACTGTGAATGTATAAGCTTATGCCCAGCAGGTTGAAGTTTCAATACTTGGCCCTGGATGCAGAATATAATTTATCTATCCACGATAAATGCTTCGCGGTATTATTTATTAGTATTATTAAGTATTTAACTTATCCTAATGATCATTATGTTTTTGTCAGGCCCTCACCAAGATTGTTGAAATTGTAATTCTGATTATATTAAATGCTCATATGATTGCACTAGGAAAAAGCCACAAATCCGTTTTTTCCAAAATTTTCGTTTCAAATTAAAAATTATAATTGGTCATTTTTAAATCTAATACTATTTCCAGCAAATTATGTGTGGCTCCTTTTATAGAATATTTAACGATCATTCAGATTCTGGCTCAGAGGTATTTTTTTCCTTCTGCGCGTGTAATGTTGAGGCTAACCACGGCATAATAACGATTATTTCATCCAGATAGTTCATGCATGTCTCTTTGAAAACTGTGTTAATGGCCACGAGGCCGGCCTTAAAACTAATTGGCAAACTAGGCAGTTATGTTTTGGGTGACCTATAGATTATATCGTCCGTGAAAATGGAACGATAGTTTTCTGCTCTGTCATGCTCGAAATTTGATGAACTGAGGGATAAAACTGTGTCGCTAATTTTAATTAATGGAGAGCTTTCAAGGTATCAGTGCTGTTAGCAAGTAGTGGATCATTTATCACCAAAGTGTTCTGTCTGTTTGGATAATTTTACGTGAAGCACTTTGAGAAACCTCTCCCTGTAGCCCCTTCCTGATCAAACTTTCTTCTTCAATTCACATTTTATTCTCTTATTTTTATTATTTCCGTAAACATTTTTCTCTTCCACCAATTTCCTTGTAAACTTGTTGCTCTTTCTTCGTCGTAATTATTCACCACAGAAAGCAGCTTTATGTAGGCTTTTACTTCGGGGTGTTGTAACTATTCAATAACTTATTATACAAATGTTTTTTTTTCATTAAAAGTTGAAGATTTGGTTTGCGGCCTCCCTCGACCTTAATAGTGGTGGAAAAATTGAAGAATGTATTTTAAACAATTTTTTTGGGATTTTTTCTGCTCTTCAAATATGCATTTTGAGTATTTTCCGAATGAATAATAATAATAATGCTATTAAAATACTTAATTTTTTCGATGAAGACCCATCGATGTTTTTAGATTAATTTATTTTTTTGTCCAAATTTCGATTTTTGTTGAAAAGTCGAACTTTTCATTTCGATTAAAAATCGATTTTGACTGGCATCTTTCCATCACTAGATCGCACTCCCTCGGCGGACTCCTTGTGTTTAGACTTTTCCGTCAGAGTCGCGTGCCACTCCCTTTGAGTTGGTTGACCTGCTTTCTCTCCCCCATCCCCTTCCCCTCCGCTACCCTCCCTTCCCCCCTCCGCCACCTTCTTTTGTTTACCTCCACTCCCTTAGTCGCCTCCTCGGGAAGGGGTTGAGTCCAACTGACGCGGAAAAGTGGACGATCGCTGAAATTCCTCCGCCAAAAAATTAACTCCGAACTACGGAAGCCGCACAACTACTTTGGTAGTCTTTTCACCCCCCGAGGCAGATAATGGAATGGTGTGAAATATCCTATGAGGCGTACGAGAAACGCACGATAGATGCACTAGTAATCAGTTATTCTTATTCATATTTATATAAGAAAATACCAAAGTATCATATCGATGGCTAAGTTCTAACAACACGTACCTCAAAATCTGGCCGGTTTGAGACAGGCATCTTAAACAAAGTGTAACGATATTAACAAAATTAAATTCAAGCTAAATAACAATTCTTTGTTTGCACATGTAGGCTTCTTTTTTAGTTTTATGAATTTTTGGTTTTTAATGTCAGCGTACAATTAAAAATGTAAATCGTTTCTTTTGCTCTCCTGAAAAGTTGCTTTTTTTTAGATACGTGTTGTTAGAACTTGGCCATCGATTTGCTGAAAGAATTACGATAATTTGTGAGATTATTTGATTGTAAACGGCCTTTAAAATTCTGTAAACCACGCAGCTTTGACATATTATTGTGTCCCTGGAACTTTGTCTTTTCATATAACGGATGACATCGGGCTTTACTACAGGGCTATAGTAATGAGAAATACTTCCATGGCGGGAAATAAAAAAATAACTCTTTATAAATATTGTTTCGAATTTTAATTGAAGCGCCCCGGGTTTCATAACTCTGACACTCCTGAACATGTAGCCAAGTCATATAACTCGGTTTTTTGTATTGATATCCGTGAAATGAACCCTAATAATGGTGTTTATTTTTTAAATATTTCCTCCCATTTCATTTAGAAGTAAAACATAAAATAGATGCCATGCCTAATGTTTTTTTTAGTTTTGGCGTTTTAACATTTTGAAAAATTATCGCATAGTTTTCTTGATATATTTGTTGAATTATGATAATGATTAGTAAATGTGTTGCTTTCAAAGACGTGCAAAAATATTTGAATTACTGGTAGATAGAAAGCTGGGTTGCCTCAACGACCTGTGCCGAAGGATATAAGCTAATGCTTATATTTTACCTTTTCAGCGAAAGAAATATTTAAATTAGCAAAAAATTATGCTAAAATTATCAGAAATTACAGTGATTGAGTAAATGTACATAATTGAGTGAATCATTTCTTCGAGGGGGTTTAAGAAAAAAAGACAAATATTAGAAGCCGTCAGATAACCACGTATTCTCTGTTTTCCACAACGGTATCCGTGACTTGGATGGATTTTAGGATATTTTACAATGTTTTTATTTATCCTTCAGCAAAATTTGTGTATATTTGGGACAAAATGAACAAAGAATCTCTTAAAGGTAGGCTAGACTTAACGAGATGTTTACCTAAATTTAATTTCAGATCTTTACTCTTGCTCAAGGGTATGGAAAGCATATGAATACCCTGGATATTAAAAAAGGGAAAGAAAATCTAGTGTTTAGAGGTCTGTTGAACAAAAGTGATTTATTTGTGAGATACGTTGCGATACGCAAAGAACAAAAGAATAATGTTATAGTCAATGTTATGTTATAGTCAAAAGAACAATAGAGGAATAAGTATTGATAGAAAGCCTTCATAATTGACATAGCGCATATACATTTTACACACTCAGCCGTTTTTGACGCTGAAACTTAAACCTTACAATCTTGAAGACTTTATTGAATATAAATAATGAAGCTCTGATGATCATAACATTACAATTTCAGCAAAAAAAACATTATAAGTGCGATGTGGCCTTTTAAATCGGTCAAGCTTAAGATGGTGAAAATATGTGCTCTTTATAACTCCCGGCATGCATGAAGTAATGTGCGCGACCCAGAAAATGATTTCTCACCGATCAAACATGTGTCCTTATTAATATTTTTATGAAGAATGAATAAATCAGTTATATCGCATCCTTTAAATCGCTGATATGATCATTTTAATTCTCAATTTACTCTTCCCAATCGATCTGCGGGGCATAAAAACTCTCGGAACTTATTTTTATGTCTTTTGCCATCACCCATGCATGTGTAAGACCTTAATGGAGCGTTTAATACTTGCAATGCTAAGGCTTCTCAACCTTTCGTCAGACGGGTCGATGGAGAAATGGGTCAGAATACATTTTCTCGGGATTACGAAGGGACGAAGTCATCCCTTCGATCAGCAAGGCGCCATCAGCGTTTCCCGATAAAAAAATATCGACGAAATCAACCACGTGAACCATTTTAGGGTGAATTGCAAGGCGGTTCGCATGATTGCTCTCCTTGGAACCCGTAACTGGGGGGCGCAGCCTGTGCTGCAAATCGGAAAGCCGCCGATATCTTTGCCACACATGAGAAATACATTGCTATGAATTACTGGCCGAGTGGAAAACGTTGCCACAAAGCAGGCACGAAACAAAAAATGTGCTTAGAAGGGAGCTTGGGGTTATGCGGGTTGCATACACAGTGCGATCACGGTAAACCGACTTATATGTAGGCGTGGCATAACCAGATAATCGAAAATGCCGGATTACTAGACGTGTACAGGAAACAAGAACAATGCACAGAAAGCCTTTTTAAGGTATAATTTTGCAATTAAACACATATACTAGCGCCAACTCTCCTTAGTACTTACGGTGTGAATCAAGGTAGATTAGCCAAAATGAGGTCGCCAGCCTTACAGGCAAGATTATTGGGCGTGTCGGATTAACGCAAGGCCAGATTACAGAGTTTGTACTGTAATGATAATATGTTGTCAATTTGCACTCGTCTGAAAACCCTATGTATGATTTAATCGAACATGTAGTTGGTTGGAATAATGCTTAAAGTTAAATTCATCGTTGGTTATTGGCAGACACTGTGAAATTTGACTGTGGATATTGAAAATTGGAGCGTTTGAGGATAGCTTATCCTAGGCCAGTGCTCCTTCATCATATATATCACGGGTAGAAGAAAAATAGAGAAAAATTCTCGGGGGACTGAAATCCTTATACCCCCCTCCTCTGACTGCGCACACTCGTCACAATAAAAGGAAAAAATAAACGGCTGGTCGACTCGAGGTGAATGAATTTGAATGAAAAAACTGCCGCAGAAAAATTTAAAAAGGAGTTAATAATTTTTCTATCGCAAGAAGTAATACAAACTTGCGGAGAGCCAATAAGAGTCGCATATAGTATTCGTTTTTTTGCATCGATTTGATCATCGATTTATAGAAGTTATACCATTTTCGCAAAACTTGATGGACACAATCAACTCTGTTGGCATTAAGGTCAATTTTCAGATTTCAGCATTGAAATTTGTCTGAGTTATTTCAGGGATATCATGGAATCATGATACAAGGGATGTCATGGAATTAATTACTCATGCATGTCTTGATAAAGTAAGCCTACCATCAGTCACCATGGAAAAATTCAACTCTATCTCGCTGGATCTTCGGATTTCATACAATTGCATGAAGCTACTTAAGGCCATCATGCCTCAGAATGTGGTCCACTGAGTTGTCCTGTCTTTTCCTCAATGTTTTTAGAAGACTTCTCTTTCCTCCCGCTCTCCTTAGCACTTCCTCATTACATACTCGGTCTATCCATTTTATCTTCGACCGAATGAAAGTGGGACTCAACCTGCTACTCTGAGTGAGCTTAGCTTCACGTTCAACTGAGCACGTGAAAGAGGCATTCTTTCCCAATTTCGCGATGAATGGGAGCGATCAAGAGGCGCTCTCACCCCATTGAAAAAAAGCCATTTGTAGTTAATTGAGTCATTCAGTTGCGTTGCAAAGGGTGCCGCACTCAGCAGTCCGTGGATGCTGCCCCCATTACGACCGGCAGGATTCGACTCAAGGGGCAAGAAATGGGTGTCGCTGCTCATACAGCGGAAAACATTCGCTAGATGGTTATATGTGTAGCAGGTATCCTCCGTTTAAGTTCATCAGGTGACTTGGTCATTGGATAGAGTTAGAGAAAACTACCTCAGCAGATGGCCCATGCGCTTAGGGTCGGCTGAATGGTCAATAATTAAAACAATTACTAATATCTTGTACGATGTTGGGCACAATATGGTGGAAGTTCTTAATATTAGTAAAATAAGACATTGAAATATTTCCACTGGGTTCTCAGGGGCAATCAGAGTGTGTTCAAAGTGGAAAGCGGAAACTCAGTGGAAATATTACAATGTCTTATTTTACTAAAACAATTACTATTATTATTGAAGTATTCCCCAAATGAGGTAAGTTTCGATGGAGTTTCTAAGAAATATTCCTGCAGTCTCCCCTCACCCTATTCAATTCACAATAATTCATATTACTATCATGCTCCATATGTAATTTCTGATGTATTTTTGCCTTAATTGTAGGATTAAATTTCTCGCTACACTTTGATATTCATTGTTAATGAACGATCTCCTCTCCTGGACTTTTCTACCGATGATTTCCTTTCTGCATCTTCTATCGTTAGTTATCGAATACAAAATTAAGTCTTTTCTTCCAGTTTTAAGTTTCCCTTTTTGATGCTAGTTTTGAGAACTTCTCTTCTGCTGCTAAATGGTATTTTTACTTTCTTGGTACTGATTGTCAGCAGACACCAGCCCATTTTCCTCCCCATATTTGCGAGAATTTTCTTCAAACCCTTCTCTTAAACTAAGTTGATCTCCACTTTACTTAATGGTACTCGAAAGAAACCATTTACACCTATTTAGGCACTATCATGTTACCATTAGATCTGCTTCTCAATGAATCCAATAACTCATGACACCATTGAGTTGAAACATGTGCAGTTTGTTTCCGTGCCTTGAAGTTTTGAGCAGTACTAAACTCCCGAGGTTTAACTTTCTGTGTGTACTTATTCATTTGCCTGAATGACCGTTTTCCTTTCCACATTTACTTACTTCTTTACAATCTTCATCAAATACTCCTTTCCTTCTATTTTGACGTCTATGACATTCGCTAATAGTCATCATCATCATTATCACTGGTCAACAATCCTGATATTTTTTTGACGCAACTCTCCACTTCTATCCGATAATCTTTTTACGCCTACTTATTTCTTCTCTTTCATATCCTTTACTTGTTCCAAGCATATTGTGGGACGTCTTTCTTTTCCATTCTAGCCATCCACTTGTCCGTCGACGGTTTTCATCATCAGGCCATTATGTCTCAAGATGTGGCCTATCAGGTTGTTCCGTCTTCTTAACAAGATTTTCATGAGGCTCCTCTTCTTTGCTACTCTTCTTTGGACTTCCTCATTACTTACTGTGTTGATCTATTTGATCCTCATCATTCCTCTGCAGCACCGCATTTCGCAGGGATCTACCCTTGCTTTCTATGCCGCTGTCATTGTCCATGTCTCACTTCCGTAGAGAAGCATTCTTTAAATGTAAGTTTTGATCAATCGTTTCTTTACTTGAACGTATAAATTTACCGCTGTTAGTAGATCTTTCTGTTGGTGGAAACCTCTCTTCGCTTGGGCTATTCTGCTTATAAATTTTTTCTTGCTTCTCCCGGCGCTAGTTATTTCGCTTCCCAAATAAAAGATTTCATCCAACTCTACCAGTTTTTGTTTCCCTATTTTACTCATTTCCCTTCCCGTATTAACTGATATCTTTTTGAAATCCTTCTCTGTCTCTTCTATGACTGCTATGTCATTTGAAAAACGTAGTATAATAACTTTTTATCCATGGATATTCACTCCCCAAGCCTTCTCTTCGATTTCATTTCGAAAATCATAGCGTGGAATATTCAGGGTGTGGCGATATTGCTTGCACGGTGTATATATGCGTCGGGTACGTCGTATCGAAGTGCAGATTCCGCGGATGCTCGTGAGGAGACGGGCAGTGTGGCGACATAAATTTAGGGATGGGGGGCGACTATTTCTGGACCACGCCCCTGCACTTCCGTCCCGCCCGTATCTTGGAGTGCACTGATCCTCGCCCAAGGCTCAGGAGTGAGGAGATTACATGGGGGAGGTCCCATTCCATCCCATAGAAGGTTGAATTCTGGTGCCATTTTGGTCGCTTTTCAATCGGTTTTCAAAAATATCCGCAGAGCGGCGATAAGTGCATAGCGATCCACTTTTTCCCCCCCAATATTTCGGGTAATATTTTATTAGCGATTGCGAGGAATAGCACTCAAAATCTATGCAATGGGGAACATGCATGAAATTTGTTCATCATGCTACCTAGTCTCATTGAATAGAAAATTTTCTCACGAGTCCAAATATATAAGCCAAAACTCTCCTAGTACTCCGCAAACGTCAATAAATGCTAATTAAAAATGCTCGATTATCGCTTGAAGTCACGTGACCTGAAACGCCTTCTCATCGTCATCGCACGGTACACCATTCACTTTGCTGAAGAGAGTTGAGTGGTAGAGCCTTTAATGCAAGATATCGAAGGAAACATCTTCGTCGAGCTTTGTAGTAGTTCCTAAAAGGACAAATTGACTTAAGAGGGATTTAAGAAAGTAAAATACCTCAGTTTACATCAGCTCTATTTCGCTATGGCGGCTGATTATTTTTCTTTCCAAATCTCCCCAAACAATCCCCTTTATTTATTTCAACAACGCCTTGGCAACCCAAAATATTCAGTCTGCATTTTGTCGTTACAACAGCAATTATTTTCGCCAAATATTCATTTGAGCCCTCGTAGATCGATTTTCTATCTACTTCCTCAGTCTGTCATCAGTGGAAACCGTGCCGTGACGTCACGCTCCGATGACGTCGTGTTTTCAAGCAGCCGATGAAGATCAATTTTTAAAAGACTCTTAACTCAGCTGAAAAGCATTATTCATACGCGAAATTTTCGGCGAGTACATTTGAGGTGGAGGTCTTCTTATTCCAGTACTTTAAAAAAATTGTGAATGTTCCCCATTACGCATTGCTATTTTGTGACCCGTCTCAAACTAACAAAATTCTCTAAACAAAATATCTAAATATAATGGTCTCTAATCCGCCATATATCGGATAAGAGCACTTCTGGATCACCGAAAACTCCGGATTGCAAGAAATAACTAATACTGACGCAATTAAAGCGAAGAAGCTATGTTTTATTGTATGCATAAATTTCTTTTGGGCCAAAGCAAAGGGAGTTTTCTGTGCATAAACCCCCGCCGAAGTCATGGTAAATCTAAGCGTCCTGGTAGCGGGAGCACCTGGCCGGCAACCAGGAGGTTCTGGGTTCGAGTCCCAGTCAGGCCGCATTTTTACCCTCTGATTTCTGGCTTTTTTCCACCTACCACAGCACCGTTGTCCTCGTCCTTTTTCCATTATATGTTCCTATCCCTTTCTTTCCTTACCTCTGAATTTATTTGTATGTTTGCGCTGAAGGCGCCATGTGAATGAATGAAGTAGTAAATTTATATAATATATAATACTATACACTATATTAGTACATAAAAGCAATTGAAGAGGTAACGTAAAATTAAACTATAATAACTATTTCCCCCCTAATTTTCCATCGCGGGACAATATTTCGTACACCTCTCCCCTCTCAGGAAGCATTCCTTCCCCTATTTCCGAAGTTGGACTAGGCTCACCTGCAAAGTGCCTATATAGCTAAAAAAAAAAGGGGTAACTGCAAGGGCGGGAGAAGTTAAGTGCCGGATTACAGAGGGAGTAATGTTTATCATGAGGATCACAGACATAAATATATACATTTTGATCACGATAAAATGATTGAGCTTACATTTGAAATGAAAATTTATTGGCTTTTCCAAAGTAAATACAATTCCTCAACGTTAGGTAAATTCTCTAGTCATTCTTAGACAAATGCAAAGAAAGAATGATGCTTAATTGGTATAGGAAACTTCTGGTACAAACACTAGTGATACCTTTACATACAAAGGATTCATATCCAGGTTATCTTCGTAAAGATGCATCAAGAAGTGAGCATAAATATTTTTTCATGCGGTTAAAACTGTATCGCCAAGATTTTCCTGCATTACTTAATAAACTTTGTTTTCGTAACTTAGACTTATTTAAAATTTGCTCCGTCTCGTAGATTAGCCCTGGTTGAATATTCACCCTCACTGAAGCACGCTGAAGATTTCACTCCCTTCTCCTAGGGGGTCCATGAGGGGAGTTCCCGCAGACACAATCCATTTTAACACTCACGAGAAGCGACTACTCGGCGCCCCGCGTCGGAATGCATAGAGCACTACTTAGCGTCGGTCCTATTCTGCAGCGCGCCTTTGAAACTGTGAGAACAAGAAGTCCCTCATCTTTCGACTCGAGGAGACAGCTCTCGAACGCCTTCCAAACGGCTCCAATTTTCATGAGAAGACCACTTCATCTTTGTGTAGAGCCCTGAGTTAGCTTCTCCATGTTAATATATGGATGCGTGAGGGTGTTGTACAGTTTGGTGTTTTTGAAAGTGTGACGTACATGATTCAAGAATGTGCTCGTTCGAAAATTTTATTTTCCTGTTGACTGTGGAAGGGTTTTTAAAAAGTAATAAGACTCACTATTTTCCGTTTTTATATCCGTTCACTTACTCAAGTCGAGTTTGAATAAGGGTTTTGTATTTGAGACAATAACTTCAAATCATCTCATTTGAGATATATTAACTGTGGTATAATCGACAAAAAATGTATTTATCTAAATCATTTTTACTAGTGTTCTATTGATCATGGAAAACTAGCATCACTTGAGTACAATATCACACGTGAGGCAAGTTTGATTCGGGATCACGTCTTAGTAACGTTCTGGAATGCGGCGGTCCTTAGGATTGGAAAAACTCTGAAGTCAGTAATTATCTACGTTTATTTAAAAACATTGCGGGAAAGAGGGTGAGGGAATTAAGCCGTGTGTTCAAAACTTCCAATACCGTTTTCATCAGATCTCCGGCTATTGCCTCTTTCACCTACCTCATTTATTTTCAATTGTGGAAATAAAGAACTCTACCGATTTAGGTAAAGTTTCAATGGAGTACTTAAATCGTATTCTGGCAGTGCCCACTTCCCTCAAGCACTTGCATCTTATTTTTTTTATTAAATATTGACTTTCAGTGTGATATTAAACTGTTTTTAATTTTTTTTCATGGAAACATATTTGAAACCAGCAGCATATGTTCGCAATTATGTTAACCTTCAAATTTAACAATCACTCCAAGATTTATCTAAGCTATAAAAGGAGAGTAATGATGTAAGATCATATAAAGCCTCGAATTGACTACAAAATTGATGAATTTCGTTCAGATCAATGGTATGTTTGTTCTTTTTGCCATCAGTAGCCAATTCATTCCGCAGCTAAAACCCTAATAGTATAACGAAATATGTGTGATTGTACTCATTTAAATTCCTGTTCTCGCGTGAATGAGATACAGGACGTGCTGATGTCGTCATGGATAATGAAGGAACGATCTTTCTTATTCTGTACGACTTTCCTCTCCTACGCATTCGTTTAAATTTTTCAGTCGCCATTATTTTTTTTTTTAGAAAGCTTTGGAGATGGAATTAGCGAGCGTATCTGTCTCCCCCGCAGTGTGAAACATTTCTCCCTTCTTTTGTTTGTTTGGCTCTTCCCGTCCTCGTCCGTAGACGACAAAAGCGTCGGAACACGACGCCTCCGCGACGGACAACGGCGTCCTTCTCTTGCTCGGTGCATAACGAACTTCCTTTGTTTGTCCTCTCCTCAAAGACGGCGTTACAGACGCAGCGAAGAGAGACGAGACCAAATTGGAAGGGTGTCCGAAATAGCTCAAAGTCTGCTCAGTTCCCCTCAAACGTGGTGGAAACAGGCTGCCAAACGCTCTTGATATGTTCGCTGTCGTTTTCATGCAAAGCATTAGACTTAGGTATCTACTAGGTGTAAAATAGAAAGTTGACCTTCATGAAGTCACTACTGAACCCTTTCTATTTCAGAGCTCCTTCTGGAAGAGATATCATTCCAAGAAAAGGAGACTTCGTTGATTTCCACTGATTTATTTCGTCCGTACGACATGTTTAAGTTATATATGTTTGCATACCATTCCAATTTTTTGTACTTGATAATGACCTCTATGGTTCGAAACATGTCGTACGGACGAAATAAATCTGTGGAAATCAACGAAGTCTCCTTTTCATTTTCGAGTATTAACTTCCACATAGTTGAGCCTAATACAATTGAACGAATTCATTTCAAGACTTCTAATTTTAAAAATGTGAAATATTTTTACTCAACCACAATCATTGTAGTAGCTGCACATTTCGCCATTAACCTTTATAGCACTGTTCACTGTCGTTTTTATGCAAATAATTAGACTTAGGTACCTACTTGGTATAAAATAAAAAGTTGACTTTCATGAAATCATTACTGAACCCTTTCCATTTCAGAGCTCCTTCTGGGAGAAATTTAATTTCAAGACTTCTAATTTTAAAAATGTGAAATATTTCTATTCAATCATAATTATTGCAGCATCTACATATTTCGCCATCGAAATTTACAGCGCAAAATAGCACGCGGTTTAAATCTTTCCTGAATTAAGATGAAAATGTATAAATTTTTTGTTTCTTTGAAAGCAGTATTGGGTTATAATGGGTTTATAAAGCTTCCGCCTTTCGTTTTCACTTCTTCAGTCAAACTGGAAATGGTTAAATAGGGTTCAATTGCTTCGAGAGTGAACCGGAATCAAGATCATTAACATACTACCTCATAAACTGCCTAGTGTCACATCATTTCAAGAGCATGAAGACTTCGTTCGAAGCCCGAGGAAAAACTTAATCCGGGAATGATCGCAGGCTTTCCCGGCGTATAGAATTGTGGAAGATCACTCGGGATTTCCACCGGGTCAGGTTCTCCAACTCTATCCCGGCCGACGTTTCGATGAACGAGTTGTCCATCGTCATCAGGGCATAATTCTGAAGTATTCATATAAAATTATATAAGTATACCCTGCAATGATGACGATGGACAACTCATTCATCGAAACGTCGACCGAGATGGAGTTGGAGAACCTGACCCGATGGAAATCCCGGGTAACCTTCCAAAATTAACCCGGGAATTTACCGAATGCAGATTGCGAATTATATTTCAATTTTTGAAATGTGGTTGTTTACAATCCACGATCAGGTAATAAGTGTTTCATTAACCTCTGGTATTTAATGCGTAAAATGCTCAGTGTCTGTAAGCCGTGAGGTAGAGACCCGACCCTTCCCAATCTGTGGCAGGAGGGAATGGGAAGTGGCAGGGGGTGTTTGTACAGCAATCGTTTGTAAAAAAAGAAAACAAAAGACTCCCACCAAGCGTTTATTTTTGAGCCATTTATAGTCCGAGAAGAAAACAAATTCCTACAGCTATGCGCTCGGCAAAATATATCTCAAAGTTTATTGTTTTTGTCGGACCTAGTGTCACTTCATTCTCAAAGCTCGAAGTTCCAATGCTTGAAGTTCAAGCATTGGAACTTCGAGCTTTGAAGACTTCATTCGAACTCGAAGAAAAACTTAATCCGGTAATTTTCGTGCGCAGATTGCGAATTATATTTCAATTTTTGAAATGAGGTTATTTACAATCCACGATCAGTTAATAGGTGTTTCATTAACCTCTGGTACAGATATTTTAGCGCGTAATATATATTTAAATATAGGGCTTAAGCTTGAAATCGGGTGAAAAATAGTGCAGGACATTGCTAAAGGTTGCTTTATTTCCTCATGTACAATGATAATATTTTACTATGTTACAGTTGCTCTGACAAAACTCAAAATAATGGCATAAATATTTAAAAAAATAACTTGAAAGGATTACCATGATGACTTCAGGAGTCAACTTGTACAACTTGGAAACGGCACTAAATTGTTTATTTGGCAACAGAGAATATAGATGTCGGTAAATACAATTGTAATCACCAAATACAGTCACTTTAATAACAATAAAACATAAATAACACATTAATGGTTATATATCATTCTCACAATTTTTTTTAAATAACAGGATAACAATAACTATTATAAGAATTATAATGTATAGTAAAATTTTGCCATTTAATAGCCATAATAATTAAAATTCTAATAGTAAATAAAATTAATAAAATATTCTATATAAGTATTTGTATAAAATCATATAAATATAGCTCTACTCAATATTTTGCTATAAAATGAGCATATGCAATTATCGTAAATCTTCAGATTTTACACAAACTGATTACCTATACTCTCTATTTTTGATGGATTTACAAATGAACTATGACGTGAGAGTGGGAGTATGCAGTGCCTGTAAGCCGTGAGGTAGAGGTCCAACCCCTCCCGATCTGTAGATAAGTGGATTTTTATTGCTAAGCGGCTCGGCCTTGAACTAAATTCCCAAGAAATTCTGAGCATAGCCCAATGAATCTCGTTTGCCAAAGAATCCCTTGTGTAGCAGCAGCGAGAAAAGTCCTCGGACATACACGCGACTTCGAGGTGGATTACTGTCGCGCTTTAAGACGATTTACTAAGAAAAAAATTCTTCCCCATAAAAAAACACTAAGAAATCGGAAGGTCAAGCAAAACTATCTAAAATGAGTGGCCTGGGACAATTGAATTTAGATATCCTTTGGTTGAGGTCCGAGGACTGTGGTAGCCTGGTGTGTAGAGATTTTGGTTTCTGACCGAAGGGTCCCAGGTTCAATAATATTCAAACTATCATAATCTTTGTGATAGAGTGGAATTTAATAGCACTGGAAGCATTGTTTTTTAATTAAGGAACACCCAGTTGGGTAAATTACGTTATTTAGTCGCTGAAAAGAAGAATTTGAATAAACGCTCGTATCGTTTGAAAAAAAGGGTCGTAAAAAAATCACGAAATTCATTTGAGAGAAAATCTATAACTTTTATAAAACCTCCAAAATGGTATCAGAGTGTCAACATCATGGTCAGTAGTGGATTTTTATGTTAAAGTGTGAAAATAGCAATTTTTTTTTGTATTCTATCAAGAATACCTCAAATTTCCTCTACGTCAAGCCAAAAACAATTTTATAAGTTCCTAAAAAAATCTAATATGCTTAATTCTATGAATAGCGATGCAAATATTTGTATTTAGTGGCATAACCTTGGTGCGTTCAAAACCCGGAAGAATTGAGACTACATTAACATTGTTTTTCAAAGTGTAAGGTGGCATAAGGATGCCTCTCTTCCCATGCCTTAGTGAAACTCACATGCCTGTGAGATGTGATGTGTGGGAGGAGTAAGGGATGACTTCCACCTTGGCCTATCCATATTAACCTTCAGTTTTAAGTACTCCGCAGTATTTGGCCTATTGATGGAAGTGAGCGCTATATCCTCCCGGCGTCCCGAAGAACAGGTTATTATATACCTTTTATGGAACGCTATTATGGAAATTAGTCCTTGAATGGCGAAGAAAATTCGTCTGTTAACTAGAGCGCAACATCATGCTACGTTCAAGTGTAAGGATATATGAGTCAATTGATGTGTTAATCATGTGAATTCGTGCAGCTAGCATGATGCTCATTCCGTGAGTCAACTCAACAAAATACTTCGGGACACACGTTCATTTTAACCCTTGAATGCTGGACTCACGCATATTAATAGACATATGGCTATATTAGATGCATATTTTTGATGGACTGATTATTATGGAATTAGCAGAAATAAAAAAAATGACCGTGCATTTTACTTCAAACCGTGATGCGGATGAAAATTGAACATGAAATATTCAAAATTCAAAGATCTACTTTTAAAGAATGCACTTGTCGAAAATCCTTTTAACGTAGTTACAGTAGCATGAAATGTTCAGTAACGTAGAACAGTAGTATGAAATGCTATACATTTATCCCTGTATATCATCACGCTGGCTGCAGGGAAAGTCTTCAACTGCCAAACTGAGGATCGTGGGTTCGAGTCCCGTCTAGGTAAGCTCGTTGGATTCCCCCGCAGTGAAAGCCTTCAATATATTATTTAATCTAATACGTCTTTATTGGACGAGATTGGGACTAGAAAGTCCCAGATTCCATATAACGGGGTGATAAGGATACAAATGGTGCTTGAAATGTTGCCCTGATGAAGCGGATTAACTGTTACTCGAGGATGGAAATAAAATACATACATCCGCGCAAAAATAGTGCGGAAATGCTTACACTCTACGAAGCGGGCTGGTATTTTAGGACCCACAAGAGTATTTCTTGCCCCTTTAATTCATTAAGTGCTCTCGCTGAGCGGTAAATTCAGCTCGCCGACAGGGGGGAGAATCGCTTTTTACCGTGGAACACTCCCAAGACGGATCCCCCCATAAAACAGCAGCATTTAACCATAATACATTCATGCCTTTCGACTCCATGACGTGATGGTTGTTCCATCAACATTTCAGGGATATCGACCAATGACTACCCAAGGCCTGATTTAATATCCGAGTCTTCACAATGGGTATCATCGCAATGGGATGGAATCGAGGCGGGAGGCATTGCAGTGATTGCAAATAGAAATGTTGCTTTAAAAACTCAGCCCACTAGCGATTTTATATGTTTTTCATATTTAAAATCATCATTAAAATTTAAACATGCTCAGATTGATACAGCTCTCCATTCCGCTCTGCTACCCGACTTCCATTTTATAATGACATATTTCTTCTCTTTAGCACCATTTATAACCAGTCCAATGTAACTCCTTCTGCGCCGTCCCTTGCCCTTCTTCCCTTCCATCTGTCCGTCTACTATCTTTTTCCCTAGGCATTCATGCCTTAAAATGTGGACAGCTAAGTTGTGCACTCTTCTCCTTAAGGTTTTTAGAAGACTTCTCTTTTCTCCCACTCTTCTTAGTACTTCTGCATTACTAAATAGGTTGATTTATTTTTTTATCTTCATAATTTTTCCTTAGCATCACATTTCGAATACTTCCACTCTTTACTTATATGCTGCTGTCAACGTCCAAGCCTCGATCCCAGATAGAAACATGCTCCATATGTAGCATCTGATGAATTGTTTCCTTACTTCAATTCTTGTATTCTCCGCTGCAATAATATTCTTCTTTTTGTAGAAAGCCATCTTCGCTTGCGCTATTCTACTGACTATTTCTCTCTTGCTTCGTCCATGGCGTAATTCGGCTTCCTAGATAGCATAAAATATATTTTAAATATCTACCTTTTAACGTTACGCGGTCGAAAATCCAGGTTTACGAGAGGTTAGATTTACGATTTCACATGAGTAAAATATTAACAACGTTTCTGACACTCAGGACCCTCAAATAAGGACACTCACACGAGGCCTTTTAAACGTTTCCGTGAGTTATAATACCTAGGAATCGTTCTAGAATCCACGTGCGAGTGTCCTTTCTTGTTTTTCTGTGTTTTAGTAATTTTCTGTATGTAAATACTTATTTTTTACGCGTACAAGATTATATTTTTTAAGTAAATTAATTATTTATCATGAAAGGTAAATTAATAATGTTACTGCGAACACTAAATTTTTTGACCCATTTTCGATCGAATTCTATCGTTACATATCTGTATCTGTGAGCAAAGTCGAAGGTTACGAATGGGAAGGACGACGGAGGAAAGGTAGTTCACCGACCGGCCACGCGATCAATATTAATTACGCGGACAATCTCCGAGGCGGCACGGTCATCTGTTTCTCATGTCGGAGCAGTAAAGATTGGGGTGGAAACACGCCCAGAAGATAAAAGGCTCTGTACGTCGAACAAGCGAAGGCCGTAGCTTGAGAGCACTTTGCGACGGAGTAGATTATACAATCCACAGTTTCAGGCTCTAATTTAGAGAATCGTTAAATATCTACAACCAAAGTATGTTATGCATGGCATCGTGTTATTTTTGGGCAAGTGTATGATAAAAAATTTTGTTACTATCATAAAAAAATTTTATCCTCCATTTTATTTTTCTTCTAGGGTGTTTTAGGGGGGACCTGAAATACTTCAGTAGGCGGTAGGGGAGACAATTTTAAGCATTTTCGTCCATAAACATGAGGTTGAAACTCCTTTGTTACTGATAAATTGCAACGTAAACACTTTTTTGGGTGCACTTTTTGATCACCATGGAAACAGTGTTTCAGCCTTTTCGACATTTTATTTAAAATCTAGTTAATTTAAGGATATAAAATAATTAAGGCTGTACGAGAATGTGCGATTATAATTATCTGAAACAGTTTATCTTTGAGCTTAATTAAATTAGGGCTTTGAGTGAGAACCAACAATGCGATTCCTTAATCTCAACCATTTTGAGATTGATTTAACTTAATCGACCTCATAATGAGACGTGATGGTCTGATGAAGACCATTATCGAAGGACAAGTGGATGGGGAGAAAGGAAGACCCAGAGGAAAGTAACAGAGGATATCAAAGCACTGCAGGAACAAGTGACTTTATACGCGCACGGGTGCAAAGTTAAATACACCAACGGATGAAGTTCGCTATGAAAAAATATTTGACTTTCGGGATTCGGGGAGATCCGGGTTCGAATCCCGGCTAAGTAAAATATTTTTTCATGGCGAACTTCATCCGTTGGTGTATTTAACATAGGATAGTTTGTGAAGGATGTCAAGGAAAAGAAATACGTAAATATGAAAAAGCTAGCTGGTTGAAGTTCGGAATATAACGATTTGATCGTTGGATCCTTCTTCCTCATAGAATGGTCCTCCAAGATTGTTAGAACATTAATTGCGTAAGCTTGGTTTCGCTGTTAGTAGTAGGACCCGCCCGCCTCGGTGACGGTGCGGAATTCCTCGTCCCCTCCCTTCCTTCCCTATCCCCTCCAAGGAGACGTCGCGTCGTCGGGCTCCCATCGCGGCGGCGCCTCCTTCCTTTCACCTTCCAGTCCTCCCCCTTCTGCGGTGCAGAGGTGATAAGCTAACGCTTCAGACCTCGGCCCAGGAGTGTAACCCGCGAGCCCCTCCTAGGGTTTCGTATCCACTGGTTGAAGTTCGGAGTGGAGAGCTAAGTCCCACCGCAATTCGGATTGTAAGCTCATAAAAATGGCCTGTCGCTGAAAGTTATTGCCGAATACTAGGAAAACATGACTTCCATTACTCTGGGTGTAGGTACAAGGAACAAGATGTGGTCGAATTTTCGAGGAAAAAGCAATTAATTGGAAGCCACATCCGGTTTCTCCATTAGGCATAATTTATATTTTTTTTAACCGGGTCAGACGCGCAAAAATTGCCCTGTCGAAAAGGAAGCGTTCGGGGAAGTGTCCGGGTAGTGTTGCGGGAGTGTTCAGGAAGCGTTTAACGGTACGTGAACGCTTCCCGGCAGCTTCCCGAACACTTCCTCAACACTACCTGACTGTCGACCCTTCGCTTGCCGAACACTTCCTCGCCACTTCGTGGTTGAAACACTTCCCGGACGTTTCCCCGACACTCCCGGAACGCTTCCGAAGCGTGGGAAACACTTCCTCGACGCTCGCTGGACGTTTCCCCGACACTCGACCGCGACCGTTGTCGACACTCCCCGAACGCTTCCGAAACACTTCCGCGGAAGCGTTCCAAGTGGGCCATAATCTGCTTCCCGAACACTTCCGCGACACCTCCTCAACGCTACCCCAACACTTGCCCGCCACTTCCCGAACACTCCGTCCGACGCTTCCCCAACACTTCCTCAACACTTCCGTTTCGCCTGGGTGGGTCGCCCATTTTTTGAGAAGGCGAGCGCTATAGTGAGGGCGATATCGGAAGCGCCCCTCCAGCAGTGTATTTTCAGTGGAAAGTTTTCAATTTTGTCCCGAACGATTTGGTGAGATCTCCAAGTGGTCCGAAAATCCTGATTACCGGTTTTGGGGCAGGTACGCTTTAGCGCTTGAAGTGTTTTGAGGATATTAGAATAGTTCTTTTGTGAAGTAATTCAATCGAAGTCCGCGATGGGAAAACAAAGAAATATCTTCTGTCCAGCTTTTGTTATCGTAAAATTTCCTCTGGGTCTGAGAGGGGAACACAGTGATGTTCAAGGCACACAGAGCGCCAAAAATTTTTGGAGGGTTAGTAAAAATGGTTACAGAGTTGCACCCGCTACAGTAATTAGCCGAGGGAAATTTGAATAAATGATAACTACATCTGAGGGCTTTATTGAGACAAAATTAATGCTATACCTTAATAAATAATTCAGAAAATTGGACGACGAAGGCCACCTGCTATAATTAGTCTAGCCGATAGAAATTCTCAGAAATGTTTTTGGAAGGGGGTTGTGTAATGCGTATGTAATCTGCTTTTTGATTATCAGGTTGGGGGTGACAGGTCAGACATCAGCAGGTTCTGGCACTTACGTCTTCCAATTTTTTTATAATGACTTATATTGAGATACTAATAACATTTATACATTAAAAATTAGCTCCCTCGTGTGTGTGTGTGTATGGCTTACTTCATCTAGTTGATATGAAATTTACGTTAAAAATAAGATTTTTATTGTTAACAGCTAAAAGATCGAAGGCTTTCCCAGATAATACAGGAGATAATAACTTCTCGGGTTTGTCACCGGGTTGGGTTGTTTCGCTGATAAATTCCTGATATACTCCTTCGCTTTTGTCACGTTTCGCTGATAAACTCCTGATGACCATGAGGGAGTTTCTCATCGAATCGTTAGGCTTAAAAAGCCTTACTCGGTGCCAAAAGCGAGATGATTTAATCGATTGCTAAAATATATTTGGAAATATTTCAAGTTGCGATTACAATAACTTTCTATAAAAAATACCACTCGAGTAAGTAAAACTGCCTATCGTAGTTGATATTCTATTTTGAAGCACAAAACATTCTCATAAGAAAAGAGTCCAACTCCGATGTGCTACTATTTATTGTGTTCTTTTTTTTGGCTTGATCTGGTCTCTTTTCGTAGTAATTCGGGCATCTCCTCGTGCTGGTCCATACTCTTCGTCTCTGGGAGAATGGGTCGAAAAACGAGGCCTGGCCAATATTAGGTGCTTTCCCCCGCGGGGCATTTACTTCTGCTCGCTCGATTTCACGCGACCAAATGGCCAAAGAGGATGAATCGACAAGACCACCGGCCACTTCAGCGCGAGGCGGCTGCCCTTATTTCGGGAGAAAGGGAGGCTGTTAGACACTTATACCACTGACCTGCTCCACCGCCACGCTGTCTCTTCCGGCTGCATTTCTAGGGCCTTACTGGCTAAACTCTCAACTTTTTCGGGAGAGACATCGAAGAACAGCATATTGTAAATATACTGTTAGCAGGCCATCCGACGTTGCTCGGGAAGGATAGTACCCAGATAAAAGGGAAACTTGGAACGTTTAATTTACGGTCACATGGCAGAATTTTTAGGTAATAGAGCAAAGCAAGAATGATGATGGTAGACATAGGTATGTCACAGCAAACAATGGAAAATACGATTGTCCTATACCGAGCATGGGATCAGCTTATACCTCATTCCACAACATTTATCGTTATGCGTCTCCATAGTTGCGCTTTCCAAAAACGTAGTGTGCACGCACACTACAGCAAAAAGGTTTGCACCAAGACGATTAATAGTTAAGAGTAGAATCATTTGAGTTATGTTTTCCCTTTGATCGCCTCAAGAGGTGTACATACGCGGCAGGGTGTACAACCGTAGAAGTTGTACTTATGACGAGACCTAACAAATGATAGTGAGAAAACGACGCAAAGGACGCGTAGGACACAACCGGAAGTAAGACTACGGACTTCTAAGCATGAGATTTACATACGTACTAACTTAGGCCGCAATCCGTGTCGCCGTATTAAATTGCAAAGTGGACGGAGAAACAGACATCCTATTTTATATATTTAGATCATATCGCACTGACTACTTATTTTAATTTCAGAACTCTACCACTCGTGCTTCAAAGTCTACATCACCTTGAGATACTGCCAAGTATTGAAAATAGTCTATTCTCTACAGGGTGGAAAACAATTGCGGTACGAAATTTGAACCCTGGATAGCTGATGTCAGGTGGAGCCAAAATTACTGATGATGTTTAGGTTAAAAACGCACTATTTTTTAACAACAGAAACTGTGAACCAAGCGCTCCGATTGGCCACGAGTTTGCCCTGTCACCGGATGATTTGGACAGCTCATGACTTCGAATTATTTGCCTGCTAGAGATCTCGAAGTTCCCAAGACATTTCGAACACTGCTTTCGTTTAATACCCATTTAGATGTACAGGTTGATTTTGAGGCATTGAAAGGAAGGTTTATCTAGAATACAGATTACATTTCATATGGCTGTAGATAAATTTTATAGGTTTTATTAAACTTTTGTTCGAGATGATTTCGAATTTGAAGTTCTGTATATAGTTTATTAAGCATTTTATAGAATTTTATTCATTACATTGAGACACCTCATTATTCCTTAATAGGGGCGACCATTAATTACGTGAGATGATTTCGGCGATTTTTGGACCACTCGGATGACATTTTGCACAAAGGACTATTCTTTGCGTTCGCTAATTCCACGTACATTTGCTTATCAAAAATCATTCCTCATTACGTCATCGAAACTTTGGAATTATCCCCTTGATGGCTTACGACCGAGGGAAAACTCCATTACTCCATTCATGCACTTGAAAGAAAATTTTACTCGGCTGTACTCAATGAAAAGCAAGGTTAATCTTATTTTTCTAAATAAATCACAGCCTCAATTTTACAAATGCTGTAAAATTTAAATCCCTTTATAGTTTATTTTTTTATCCTGTCATTGTTTTTGTACCATACTGTCATTAAAATTCCTATTAATGCTTCATCTATTTCTGATTTCTATCTACAGCTATTTCGGTTTTATATTTCATGTACCTAATGACCTTTTTGGTGAGCCAATGTTGCAAACAGTGTTTTGCTCCAAGGGTGATGCACAGGGCATAATGCATACATATAATAGCATATTTACCTTTACTCTTTATCGATTAGATTCATCCTTTTGATGGCAGCATTAGATGTTTTATCTCTATTTAATTTTGTCGCCGATTGGTGGCCCGTTTTTCATGCTCCCTTTCATGCAAATGTTTTGTGATAGAGACAGATTATGTAAAAAAAGTACTGTGCTTACGCAATATGCTTTTCTTTCTCTGCAGGTGAGTAAGCGGCCCCTTGCTCTCACGTTGGTGTGCTGGGCGTGAAACATTCTGTGAGTGGAACCGAGCCTCGAGTGTTGCTGTCTTCCCTCGTCATCTACGTCTGAAAAACAAAAGATTTAGGTGAAGCGCTTATGGTACTCCTTTTTGTGTTTTTTTTTGCGACTCTCGTTCAAGTACGGGTTTCGTCTGAACTTGAAGGTTTAATGGTGTCTTCTAGTGTCTCGTGCACGAATCCGTTTACAGAAATTTTTCTATTTGGCGTGGTGCCCAATTCTTGTTTTTCTCCTATCATTTCTTTTTTTTGTCAAAAACGCTGACGATAGTTGTTGCTGGAGGTGGCGAGCTGTTTTGCTCATAACTATTATTAAGTATTCTGCGAATCTAGAGATGAATTGGAGAAAAATTTTGATACATTTTTGTATCGTCTAAGTTTTGGTTGCTCTTTTTTTCACTTTTCCCGCTGCCTAAGAAAGCGATTAGGTATCCGCTAGTTTTGAAGTATCCAAGAATTTTATTAATTGAGATAACAGGGATTTACAGGGAAAAAATTACAGGGATACGCAGTGCAAAGGGCCGTGATACTAGACAAGATATTTAGATACATAGATGAGACTGGATATTTATTTACAGATCTTTTTCCACTTTTTACTATCACAACTGTTTTTTACACAACTGTTTACTTTTGTTACAAATTTATAGGAAATGATTATTATATATATTTTTGAATAACTGTAAGCATCTTGGCATGAATTAATGCATTTTTTTATATTTATGCCGTTGGAATGAAATAAAAAAAACTACTGCTCCTTTGTAGTTGGCCTGTGTACAGCAAGCGAATGCGTGTCTGATGCAGTAGCCAGGATAAGAGTTTCATTCAGGCTAGGGCGAGTGCTGTGGATGCTTTGTGAGGAATCATTCCGTGCCACTCACCCTGGTGGTGGCTTGTGCAGTAACTTGTAGTTGTAGATGTACACTGTACTCGCCCTACCCCTCTTCAACGCACCACACTCAAAGGCGCGCCTGACACGTTCGACAATCGTCTCTCCACATTGCTGTTGTTTACTTTTAAAACAGCGTTAAATATTGTACGTAATACATAGTTTATATTGTGTATTATATTTTAAACTTAAGGAATAATTATTAAGGAAATGAACTGTACCGTAAATAAAAAAAGGTTAATTTTCTTTTAAAATATTCGTCTCGAAGCTGTTAAGATGTTTGGATTAGCGGAACTCCTCTGTAAAATTTTTTATTTTTTAAATTATATTTTTATATATTTTTTAATTTTATTTTTATTTTTAAAAATTTTATATTTTAAATTTTATTTTATTTTTTTTTTTTATTTTTGTTATTCCCAAACCACCGAATACAGCTCTCATAGGCCATTTTATATCGGGGCATTCAACAAATTTAGCACCTAAACGTACACGAACAACCATGCCCTGAATAGGAGCAACCTACCCAGGCGGAACTCGAACCCGCGTCCTCTTGTTTTGCAGGCGAGGAATTTACCCCGCCGCCACCGAGGCCGACAAGACTGGTTTATCTAAGAGGTGGAAGTGTGGACAGAGGATGTAGATGGAGCGTGTAGTACTACTAGGAGAGAGGAATTACAAGCACCTTGGTGGAGGGTGGTTCGTATCTTAGGTAAACGGGTAACTCTGGTAATTGCCCAACGGAAGACTCGTGTATATAATCGTTGGAGACTTTCGACCAATCACATTGATTAGTATAAAAATGGTTATAATATCATCTTAAAAGTAAAAAAAAACTCTTGTTTGAAACCATGTAATTTAATACTTGAATTTTATACTTACAATTAGCCGTTCGTGGACTCTTAATTTCAATTATTAGTTTATCTTTCCTTTCATAAAATTCTTCTCCATTTTGTCACGCCGTGCGGCACGGTATAAAGCCAAATTAGCGTGAGTGACATTTGGGAAGTGCACGATAGGAGAGTGCTTATAGCGTTAGGCACCCCTCGGTACTTGTTTCTCGATACTGAGATAAATATTCATTGCCTCGTTACGCAGAACGCGTCGTTATAAGTCGTCAGACATCGGACGGATAAAATTGTCCAAGGCTTAACCCTATGAATGAGATTCGAGCGTCGTAAATAAACACATTATTACCTTGTATTTACGATTTTTCCGCGTAATTTCACGGTTTATCACCTTTGGGAACGTTAATGAGGGAGATTTGATCCAAGAAATCATTCCAAGTTCCCCCGCTCAAAGGAAAACCTTACAGGAAACGCGACGTGATCCAGTTTGATTTAGCTTGGCCATCAATATTGCTCACTAATCTGCTCACACTTTCAATAGATTGCTCATCGTTAATAAGGTGGTGTGTGAACAAATTTTAGTACAATTAAAATCATAGACAAATTGTGGATGAGGCTTATGGATATGAAAGTGGTGGAAGAGTACCCAGCTGTCGCGTAGCCACGAATTTGCCTCGGGAAAGCTTATGCGGGTTGCCTCTAATGGCATTCTGCGCCTATTCGGGCGCATCTGAAAAACCATCAATATTATATATTAATTTTTGTAGCGTAGCCTGTCTGCATATTGCGCAGTCACACTTTAGGGTTTATCTCAGTCGTAACAATTGCTACAGGGATGGGGTTTTGTGCAGTGGCGTTACTATTGGGGTAGGGGGGGTTTAAGGGGATAGACCCCCCTCCCTAAAGCCTAGGAAAAATAAAAATAATATTTAGAACAATTGCCTAGTTTCGACGTATAATAACGGCATCGGCTGAAAGTTATAAGTCAAGTCAACCTGGCCGTGGGACAGGCAGGTTGGCTCGGCTAGTATACTTTATTAAATCGCTATTATGTTTCGATTTCATAATGCCGAATGCTAAATTTCATCGTTAGTTACTAATTGAATTTATGAAATGTAAATATGTTAACAGATTTATCGCAGGTAGTTGCCATAGTGGAATAAATTTTATGGTGCGTGAAGGGATTGAAGTCCCAAAAGCACCGCCCTCTGGCTGCGTGCCCGGTATCCTGGCTACTGCGAATACACGATTCCCTACTCTAGACAATCTTCTAATCCTTGTCCATTCGGCGCCACACATGTGCGAATTATACGTGTAAATTAAGCCAAATTAACCCCCTTTCCAGTGCACCTGGCTTTCTTTTACAGCCTCCGGGAGACTGACCTTTCAAAAAAACGCGGAAACGACGAGAAAAAAAGATTTCCTCGTCGCGGCATAATTTCAGCCGCTCAGCGTGACTATTTTTTTTCGGTTCCCATGGAAACGAATTAATTCCATTCGCGAAGTGACCTCTATTATGATATAATAGTGGAACTTGGTTTTTAACCAGAGTCTAAGTCGAATATGAGATACCACTCCGGTTATTTCAGTCACCTATATACTATGAATCTCTTATTTAAAGAAACGTATTTTTAATGAATGACCGATACTCTCCCAGTTTACGCTCAGCCCAAACTACTGAAGATAGTCACTTTTTCAGGATGATTTCCTTGTACCAATGCATAGGGGCACTTAGGCCCCTAAGTAAGAGAAGAATTTTGCGGGAAACAATTGTTGGGGTTGTTTAAATGCTTCTCAAATTAACTTTATGGTTCCAAAGTAAATCATTGAATTGCCTGCATTCCTGTTTCATTTTGCTTCTTTAAGTAACTTAGCTTCTTGATTCAATTGTACGTTGGTATCTTTGTGCAGAAAAAGGAACTTTGCAGTTTAATTATTTTGTTCGATATTTCGAGGCATACGAGTTTAATGTTTTTTTTCTGATTCTTGCGGTTCTGTATTGAATGTATTCATTTTTCTTATATTTCGACAACAGAAATTAACAGTATCAACCGCGCAAATAAATATTCAAAACATTTTTTCATCATCATTATCAGCTTCTGTTCTTCACACATCTTTCACCGCCTGTCCAATGCAACTCATCCGTGACCGACCTCTGCTGTTCTTCCTTCTCATTTAAAGATGATTTTCACTTGACTCTCATGTCTAATTATTCATTTATATATTTTTGCTGTCTCATTATCGATTTTATGCTTGCCTGATTTTAGGGAAAATTCATTACATGCAAATTATATAAATGTATATGTTGATAAATAGTCGCAACCGTTTTAAAGTCTCAGTTATATTAGCCTTAGTAATTGCAGTCCATCGGCAACATGAGATAATAGTTTTTTAAAAATTGCTTCCGTCTAGAAACAGATGAAGTTCACTGCAATATTTATCACTTTTTCCACGCTGTTAATGATGGATATTTGTCAGAATCGTATTTTATTATTAATTAATGCAGTACATCGGCAACATGAGATAGAGTTTAAAAAATTGCTTCCATCTAAAAACAGATGAAGTTCACTGCAATATTTATCACTTTTCTTACACCGCTAATGATGAATATTTGGCAGAATCGTATTTTATTATTAATTAATCCAGTACATCGGCAACACGAGATAGAGTTTTAAAAAATTGCTTCTGAATAGAAACAGATGAAGTTCACCCCAATATTTATTTCTTTTATTACACCACTAATGATGGATATTTGGCAGAATCGAATTTTACATATTTCAAGAATTATAACGACTTGGTTGGATGTAGCCGATTAGCTTGTCCCCATCTTCTATCCAAGGTTTTCAAAAGACTCCTCATCTCTCATACTCTTCTCAGAACTTCTAAATTTCTCACACGATCTAATGATCTGGCTTCATCATTGAAGTGAAAAGACGGAATGTGAACGGGAGTTACACGTTCCCTTAAGATACATATCGATGGCTAAGTTCTAACAACACGTATCTCAAAAATTGCAACTTTTCAGGGTAGCAAAAAAAAAACGATTATTTTTTTTTACTTGTACACTGAAATTGAAAACCAAAAGTTCATAAAACTGAAAAAAAAGCATTCATTTGCAATCACAGAGTTGTTTTTTGATTGGATTTTATTTTTTAATGTTATAAGACTCATTTTAAGAAACCTGTCTCGAACCGGCCGAATTTGAGATAAGCGGTGTTTTAACTTAGCCATCGATATGTAAGTTGCTCCGTGCGATGAGCGTTTCAACCCGTCACAACGTGAGATGTATGCCGAAGGGAGTCTTTTATTTTTTGAGCGCTTATGTTCGGTTTTTTTGTTTGATTTTCCTCAATTCGGCCGTTGCCTCCACTTTCCCCTCTTGCCTCCCGGAATGGAGGTCATCAGACTCGCTGCGAGCGCACATACGATTTTCGGTTTTCCCTCTGAAGCAGTGCTCGATTCACTTTGGCCCCGGGCGGAGAAAAGCCAGCCACACGCCACTGCCCATGCTCACCACGTGAAATATCCCCCCCTTCCCTCCTCCAATGTTTACTGTCCCGGCCTCCTTGTCGATTGCCCATGTCGATGTGAATTGCTTCTCTTAAGATTAGGTCTCTGTAATGAAAAATCCTTAAGGTCTTGGTGTATCAGGTGCGGAAAGGATTCTTGGGTTTTCTACCGGGTAATTGGCTGCATACCTCTCCGCATGGATACCGCCTTGTTTAGGAAGCCATTCATATCCGTGTAATTCCCAACAACATCAACTGAGATTCAAGATTCCATATCAGCAATGCTTATACAGCCATCATGACCCCAATTATGCATAAAAAAGGCGGAATGAGTTGAACATGACAGATCCAATCAGATTACACGTAGCCCATGAAGGGGGGTAAAGATACCGGACCACCATGAGATACGGCATTCAGATGCCCTAAGGATGAAGAACAAGTCTTTCTTCGAAACGTAGGGACACATGGAGCCAATTACATCTACATACTACCCCGTATGCCGCCTAAAAGGCGTGTGGCAGGTGGCTTGTCTGGTGGAGAACCCACGAATCTTTTCTGCTTCGGTTCCAGTAGTTGTTATTGAGCGGTTGAATCTTCGTCTGTTTGAAATTATGGGCAGGGGGTATGAGAAAATTCTTGAATGAAGATGAAAAACCATTGAAAATTTTCACCCATTTATCTTTGGCGCGACGCGTTTCTGCGCTGAAGCGTCATTTCGATTACAGAATATTTTTTTAGCGGACAATCCTCAATATATAGGGTATTTCAGGAGGAATCTTCTATACTTAAGAATGTGGTAGGGGAGGCAATGTTAAGCATTTTTGTCATATTAACATGGGGTCGTAACTCCTTAATTACTGAGCAATGATACGCCAACATTTTTTGAATGCATTTTGCAGCTTCGATGAAAACTGTTTTTCTTAGGTATGCAGCCTTTTCGAAGCTTTATTTAATACTACTCTGCATTTTTTAGGACATTTAATGATTTAGGCTGGATGAAAATGTGCGATAATATTTGCTGGAGACAATTAAACTTTGAGCTAAAATTAGACCTTTGAGCGAACATCAAAAATACGATTGTGCAATGTCACCCGTGTTTTAATTAATTCCGTCGGTTTTTTCATCACGAAGAGCTGGAGAAGTTGGCAATGAATTAGAAAAGCAGAGGAATCTTTATTTTTGAAATTCTATCGCAATCGTAGATTTTAACCCTCTTAGTGCCACCGAAATTCGGGGGCGCTAGCAAAAACTGCCAACGTAAATTCAAGAATATTGTTGCTTTTTACCAACAACATAGTATGAAGGTACTATTTTTATATAAATGTAATGCATTTTATCTTAATAAAAAGGAATTGATTATTGGTTTAAATATTGTGTTGAATTGGAAATAGTATTAAAAATATAGCTATTAGCATATTACGATTTCAAACCCGTTTTCTTGTTCGAGCAAAATATCGACTCCTGCACTTTTTCCCTGTGAAGCAATAGCCGATATATCGGCCAGCGGCACTAACAATAAGATTTTTAAAAAGGGTGGATGAGGTTACGTTATTTTGGCATAATGTGCGCTTCTTTAGTTGCGGCATTTCAGAGATAATCAGCGAGAACTCTTTTTTTTCCTTTTTACTCTCTGTGTGGTTCAGGTGGAATATAAAACGCTTTCCGGCTATCGCTAATGACAGTGCTATTCTTAATGACAGTACGGTAAGAAAGCCCATCTTCATCTGTGCGACCGTCACTCGAGCAGACAGGAAACGTTTGGTTTTTATGGGTTGGCTATCTCCTGATCTTTGCTCGATTAGTGTATATATGGTCCCTATTACCACAGAAAGAGTCACGGTGACACCAAATAAAATCAGGCTTATACTGTTTTTTATTCTGGGTGTCTACTTTAATTGGTGTTTCCTGTTCTCATTCCACCATCCTTAATGGAAACATAGTTAAGTATCTTTCAGTTCGATGTTCGATGTTTGGAGGTAGGTTTCTCACGGTTAGGTTTCATTGAAATTGACATCTCGCCCAAATTTGGTGTGAAATTCAGAGATCGAGCAATAAATTATCTCCTGCAAGAAGCAGGAAAATGGAATAAGTCGAAAAAGGAAGCGCAAGTAATGCAGTGATATTGAAAAAGAATTTGTGCCGTCTGAGAGATGGTGAATTTTTGCATTAGCAGAGC
Source organism: Ischnura elegans (assembly GCF_921293095.1). Taxonomy (NCBI): domain Eukaryota; kingdom Metazoa; phylum Arthropoda; class Insecta; order Odonata; family Coenagrionidae; genus Ischnura; species Ischnura elegans. The sequence goes on from NC_060253.1 coordinate 20,440,542, forward strand.
AAGGTTATTGCCATTTTATTACATTGTCGAAATAGGAATTCCTTACAACAAGATATTTGACCTTAAGTAGGCAATTTATGCCTTATAATTCTCCATAAAGAACTTATACCTGAAGATGAAGGCAGGGAAGAAGGTTTCGTCTTGTGGATGAAAATATTGAGTTTAAAGAGCTGCTTATCTGATGATTTATGATTGGCCTTTTTCTCTTTACGGTAGAATAGAATTTAATTGCTTGAAAACTAGTGTCTCGAATAGGAGAATGGTTTTACTTTTTGTTTTTTGGTGCAGCAAGTAGAAAATATGCAAAATATTTTAGCAACATTCATGGGTATTTCATACCACTGGAAAAATGCATAGTTATTCCTGCATGGGTATGCAAATGCAAACATATGCAAAATATAAATTATACACATCTTCTGATACTACATATTCACAAATGAACATATATTTAGGTATGCACTTGTACAATAAACGTTAAATCACTTTTCATTTAGGTTTACACAAAAAGTAATTGCATACAATATTAGACACATGTTTTCCAATTAAAAATTATTCACATATTCATAATATATTATAAATGTATAAAATATTATACACGTGTACCTACATGTATATATTCACTTTTTATTACTGGAAACTCATTGGAAAAAGGAGAAAATCGTTTTTCATTACGGTTTTCACATTTGATATCCCAGTTTCGGAGCAAATTCATTGAAGGAGAGAGCTTTGATCGGCGGGAAGACTCGGGGTGGCCTTGGATCGTGAACGAGTTTGACAGCTGACAAAGAGATCCGGTTCGATTGGAGTGTGCCCATCGAAAGGAGTTTATGGGACAAGCGGATTATACGGGCGCGATAGACGGGTGTCCCAGCCGGACAGGTGCCCGCCGAAATTGGGCCATCAATTTCTTCTTTTTATTTTTTTTTCAATCCAATTTTGCGGGCGAAAATTTTTCCACATGTGTAGTTTTTTACGACTCTTAGCCTCTTTTGAGAGCAGCTTCTGAAGTTTTTTTTATGCGCGCTCAATTTCGATGGATAGTATGCATATGGACTCCTCTTCACTTTGACAACTTCACTCTCTGTAATAAAAGGCAAATGATTTTAATTTACACGGCAACTTATAGCGCTTGCAAATCGGCAGTATTATTAATTATAGCCTTAAAAATATGAGCTACCAGTGTTTCGCTGCCAGTTTTAGAATATAAGTTAATTCAATCAAACTTAATAGCTGTGCGGTATGTTTGATGATTAATTTTATGATCGATATGGTTTTATTATTGCCCTAAAAATGGAAATTAATCTTTCAGGAATTTTCTCACATGTTGCGCGGATGACTGGAGAATCCTTATTGTAATATAATCGATGATTTCAGGATTAACTTCGTGGAACCCATCCATTGTGGAAAATGAAAGAATGAACTTTGTGAGGTCCACTAATATATTTGAAAAAGCACGACCCGGGTTTCATAAAATGGTTACATCGTCAAGTGTTTCAATCATGCATGCATCTCCTTTTCATCTTGTCCGGTGCGACAGTAAGGACATCTTTGTGCTGGGAAATAGTGGGATTAGTTGGGAGTTAAGGGATAAAAGAGGAAGGTGCGGTCTTAGTTAGGGTAGATTTTTCCCTATTTTGATGAGTTTCTCTATCGTAATCTTTGTGCATTAACCCGGGAAAGGGCGCGCGGGGTGCATTTCACCCCATGGTTCTTCTATATTTAATGAGAATAATTATTAGTATCAATTTAATTCGGTGGGCCTATTTAAAAAATAACACAGCATAACTAAATCATTCCAAGGAAAGAGAAAAAATATTTTCCTTGGGGTGTCGTTGACACCCCACGCACCTTCCAATGTTACATTTCGCCGCGTGCCCTCTCCTGGGTTAATCCCACGGTATTCGACATCCCGGGATTGGATTTTCGAGGGAAAAGTGGTGCTTCCTTGTCATCAGAAACTACTTATGCTGGCGGAATAGCAAGCTTACAGCTATGTTCAGTAACTTTTGCTGAAATAACAAATGAAACACTTTCCTGATACCACTGTACGATTTCTCTTATGCGAAAGATCCACAGAGAAAAAATTATTCGCCTCGACCGGGATTCGAACCCGGATGCCCCGATTTCCGGTCGAGTGTTTAGCCAGTTCAGCTACCGAGTCGTCATTCTTCCCTGTGGATATTTGTGGACACTACCGGACAAGGTGTTGCTGGACTGCTGGGCATATGATGCCACAAGCAGTCCAAATCGTGCGCACAGCGCCACAGCTGGAGAGCAGGCCCGGACATAGAACACAAAGAGGTGTTCGCTCTTGACTAGTTTTAAAGTATACCGGGACTAGCCGCGGTGATAACTTTTACGGGAGTCACCAGCAATGCACAATCGTGCGAAAGAATCGTAGGTTCGAATCCCGGTCAAGGCAAATGATTTTTTCTCTGTGGGTCTTTCGCACGATTGGGCATTGCGGGTGACTCCCGTTAAAGTTATCACCGCGGCTAGTCCCGGTGTACTTTAAAACGATTTCTCTTATCTTGCAGTGGCGTACCAAATTCTTAGAATTTTATATATCGTTGCCGCTCCCAAAATTTGAGGAACGTGACCTTTCCCTCTCGACGGATAAAATGTCTTGCGCCACTGCCTGGAATGAGGGGATGTTATGCAAAAGTTGATATTTACGAATTCCTGTTTTTCTAATTTCGGGTTTGAACTCTGGTAGCGGCAGTTATGTATTGATTGCTCCGGGTACAGACTCTTATGGGCTGACACACAAACATATATGCATCAAAATGTTCGAGATAACCCAGTACAAAAATATAACCACAGTAAAATAAATGCACATCCATGCATCGAAAATTTAAAACTACCCGTATTTCTTTTATTTGTTATTATATTTTTGCGCTTTTTCATCTCAAACATTTTAATTGTATGCCACCAGATAAAAATATCTTTAAAATAAATTGCAAATTTTATATTATTTTTTAAGCACATGTTCCATAGTAATTAAATAAACATGTTAGGCCAATATTTAGGAAATTTATTTTTCTGAAATTAAGCCTTCCATTCAGTAATTTGGTTGTTGTTGAGTAATATTATTTTTATAATAATTTTTTTGATTTTGCTTCTCATTGCATTAAAGTCGTAACAATGGAAAAAATATGTGTTCTAAACATTATCTGAATATTTTTAAATCCATATAAATAAAAGTAGTGCTACAATAATAATTTTATAAATACAATATGAGGCCAAGGAGATATTGATTACATAAATTACAATCATAAAATCATTTTCAAGTATTAGGATAACATAGTGTAAATTGATATAAAAATCAAACTATTTCTCAAGTTGATATTTGATAGCAATGGCGCTTTCTCAAAGTTAGAAAAATTTCATAGATTCTACTTTTGAAAAAACAAATTGATTTTATGATTTATATAATGCAATCAGTCTTATTTGAACACTCTTATATTTTGACCAAGATAGCTTTCAGCTCATGATGCCATTTTCAAGGAAGTGATTACCTTGAATATACCTTCAAAAAGGCTATATATGCTGAAACCTAGATCGGTCAAAGTAAAAGAATGTGGAAATAAGACAAAATTATTTCACTATGTTAAATATTAAAAATGTCCACAGAACTACGCCAAAAACGGTATCTTTCATGACTTTATGCTCTTTAATTGGACCGGCAATGAGGTCCACAGTTTTCAAGTGGTTACGACAAAGAAATTGGGGCATCTCTCCCTATTTCCAAGGAAGTAGAACTTTGAAGAATTGGTCAAGCGATATCCTTTCGAGAACTAGGAAGAGTCTTAATATGTTAATTCATACAGCCATTCTCTATGCATGAAAAAAGCTGACGAAGTACTGCGAATTCCAGAGACTATCTTATAGCATAGATTCAAGTAAGGTGCGCTAGAGCAAAGCGGTGCAAATATTTATTAGGTGTAGCAAAATCCGTATTCTGTCTGTGTTGCCTCAGCAGCTACCACGAAGTCAATATTTCGTCGTCAAAAGTTAGTGGTCTAATTGACCTGATATTGCGTTCCCTTAAGATAGTGCGGGAATTGTCATTTAAGTTTATTGGGGTCTATGGATATTTTCCCATTTAATGAACTTACAGCTATTGAAAACTTAAGTTTAGTAATAAGAATTTTGGACTTATTTGTGAAAACTTTCATCTGTTCATCAGACTGGTACAGTCGCTAATCATTTTTGGGTGCCAAACTTCTCTCTATTCCCATAGTGGTAGTAATTTTCCTAAAAAAATTGACGAATTCATTTTAAAAATATTAAAAGAAAGTTGTCTCATTCACCTTACATTGTCTGTAATTCTTCCAGAATTTTTTTAACAAATAATGTCTTTAATCTCAATCCTTGACTTTATCTAGTTGAAAATAGTCTCATTTTCTGTTTACGCATCTGTCCGTCTGGTTATCTGTGCAACTAGGGCTTCAATGGATCTCAAGGAGAACTACTGCTTTTGATGACGCTCTTCTATAAGTTTGTTTTCGTTTTCAGCGTTGACGGCGTTCGGTTGTCCGGGTTACTCGAAATCAGCCTGACCGAATTCACTTCCACACTATCCTGTTTTCGCTCGCGTTTTACGACCGATAAAAAGGATGTTGCGTCCCTGTTTCGATGTTCTTTTATCTCCGCTGCGATCGTTTTCTTACGCCACGCTGTGTCGCGCATGCGTGCTGAACGGCCGTGTGTTGCGTTTTACTTTGTTCCATCCTCTTTATCCCTCATTCATGTCGACCGATGCTCGCGGAATCATGGTCTACTGCGAGATCGTACTCTCGCACGAATGCCTGTCGGTGTTTTGGAACGTGAAATTCGATCCAAATTGCGTAAAAGACCGCGGGAAGAAAACGCAGGTCGGTCGTCTCTCCCTATGGATGTATTATCAACCTTTTCTCGAGTTATTCGGAATGATAAACCTATGCTGTGGCCCAAATTGTCTCTGCACATGAAAAGTTTTTATGTATTGGGCCAAAAATACCCAAGTAACATTTTTGGTTGGCCCTCTGTTGGCAGATGGTGGGACACAGCGGTTGGCCCATGGTATGATTTGGCCACCTCGCCAACCGTATCCCAACCAACGATTCCCCAACGATGGGCCAACAGAGCATTACAGTCGGGCCTTCGTATTCCCAACCCAAGGCCAACAAATCTCCAACGATATACCGTTGGCCCTTTTACATTCTGCCATCCGTTTCCCAACAAAAGCTATATTTTACTGGCATTTCTCATTTTTATAGAATGAAAGTTAAATTAATTTACCTTCTCACTTGATACGATACCGGTAGATAGAATCTTTACCTTTAACTCCCTATAAATCAAAATGAAATTAAATACATAAACAATCAATGCTATTGGACATAGTAAGGTTACAGTGGTTAAAAGTGGAAAACAAAAAATCAATATCATTTCAGAAGGTCCCCAACTTTTATTTTCACAAATTAGGACAATTTTTATTAGGACAAAATTAGGAAAATTTCAACAGCACCTTTCCATATTACAATATGGCACACACAAAAACTGTCCATTTTCTTTGTAGGGCAACAAAACACACTTAGATAAAATCTGGGTGGACTGTAATTTGCATCCAGGTACTAATTGTTTTACTACAAATATACCAATGGTACCACTTCTAAGAGGTAATTCAAAGAAATCCTCCTTGTCACACTGCAAGATGTACACCCCTGAGTTATTTGATTCAATTGCCTTCACAATTCCTATTCTCTGGTCTTCGGTAACGAAATTTTTAAGTTTAGTCCATTTTACTTAATTGGATCAGTTATAAATTAATTAATCCTAACACAATGCTATATTATTTATAGCATAGTGTTAGGATTAATCAAATATCCCCCAGAAAGCCGTAAAACTCGCCATTTTGAACCATTATTCTTAAAACTTTCCTGGAGGACGACCCCGCAACTCCTGCTTTCCCTGGCGGGTATGCAATACTCCCACACTCCTAAGTATTACTTGCGCCTAAACCCCCCCCCCCATTGGAAAATTCTTATAAGAAAATTTCTTATAAGAAATATGTCTAATAATGTTCTCATAAGAAAATTTCTTATAAATATTTTCTATAAGACAATTTCTTACAACTATCAGTTACAAAATGTTATTAATAAGAAATTTTCTGATGGAAATATTTATTATAAATATCATATCAACATGCTTAAAACACTTGCGCAAACTTCTATAAAAAGCTACATAAGATTTACATCCCTACTGAGAGTACAAAGTTAGCATTATACCTAATTCAATCCAAATGTAGACGCCTATATCTGGTATACAGCAAACCTAATGATTTCCCATGAACCAAATGTAGATGTCTATCATTGGTGTACATCAAAAAGGACACTCAAGCTCTGCAAAGTTCACCTGACTGGCCAGACAAGGCGATATACCATAGAGGTCTTTCAGGGCATGGGTTCTGTATAGAGTTAACGTCCTCACATGCTAAAGGAAACTAAAATCAATGAAACCAATGATAGCCTAGAATGATGGACTGATAATTGAATACGACTTTGGCAATCACTACGCAATGAAAGATACAGGAATCGCAATATGGAATATGATTTAACCTGGAAAATTAAAGAAGCAAATGAAATAAAATTCAAGTTCGACTGGGGATAGGTACTGCAAGAAATTATATGGGAAGGAAAAGTAAAATTTGATAAATCAAATGCATATGAGCGATATTTATTTAAGATACCATAGAGATGAAACCTCTACATGCAGATTTGGATAGATAATGAAAGAAATAAACAAAGCAAAATGGAATTTGATGCCATTTTGGAGAAAAGGATATGTAGAATATGGCTAACAATAAGTGCAAGATTTAGGGATATTAATAGGAATCACAGAAACACTGATTGAGTATAATAGTTGATGTATTTTCCGTAAAATAATAACTGTGCAGATGTTATTTAGGTTTACTCTTATAAATTCAATCTCATTCTCTTCAGAGAGGTCTAAATCACTCACTTTGTCCATTGAAACACTGTTTTCATTAAAACTTCCACTGATACTAGATATGCCACAATCTGAAAAAATATACATATCGATCCATCTAAATTAATGATGAAAAGTTTAAAATTCCACGAAACTATCTGTTTAAGGTAACATGATTTTAGGAATGCCAGTTTTGTAAGACTTACCAAATGAGGTCAATGACTTATTTTTGTTAGAAGCACTCGACTTATTTTATTAACTGCTATCACAAAGACATAGTGAATGATTAACATATAAAAGCAATCCCTAACAACCAAACAAGTTTTGGTTGTTAGGTTGCTAGGGAACCATGTGAACCGCGTATCCTGCAACGTATGCAATCGTACTATAATGGTATGATGTCCCAACGGTGGCCCAATGATAATCCATTTCGTAGGGCCATCGTTGGGGATTTCCGTTGGGCCAACAGCATAAACCGGTTCGTTGGGCCGACGAACAATATCTGCGTTGGGCCAACAGCGGAATTTGGTAGGCATATCCACCCACAATGAGCCAACCGTGACTACGGTTCCCCAACCGAGGCCCAACGGTCAATGTTACTTGGGTATGCATCATTTTACCTTCTGCCCACAAAAAAGCACCTTATCATGCTTTATTTTCGTAAAGAGTGAACAATTGGCTGTCATCCCGTGAAAAAATGGTGTACATATAAACTTCATGAATTGCCAAATGAGAAAAAATTACCCTGAACCGGCAAATTAATAAAAATGGTATGAAGCCTTGCAGTATTCCTGAGCAGATACTGGTTGCTGGGTAACACTAGGGTCTCCCTGAGGAAAAATAATGAAATCTTCACTGTTCAAAATATATCTTTATTCTCCTGTGAAATAGTATGTCTCCATGTAACTACTGATACAACTATTGTAGTAAAATTAAGTATTTGCCAGTTAAATTTGTATGAATACATATTATATCAATGATGAAACATCTTAGTATGCTCCTTACTATTATATTATTTAATGAACTTCGACCATTGAATAATGACGCTTGATTCGTCAACACCTGTGGGTGTGAGTTAAATATTATATAGTAGAATATAAGTTGTTGTAATGTTCATTTACTACATCAATCAGCGTCATCATCTTCACTCATCAATCTGAATGTTGGTTTGACGGTACCCGCCACTTATCCTTGCTCCTATCAGCTAATCTTTTAACGTTAATATAATTACCTTTTCTATAGTACTGGTTATTTTGAAGACGTTTCCTCTCACCCACGTTCCTCGAAGATGGAAAGATTGAAGCTGCGTGAGTGAAACAATATTGAATTAATTTAAATATGAAATGGGGTGGATATGTCACAAATACGAAAGTCCCGCCACTTATCCTTGCTCCTATCAGCTAATATTTTAACGTTAATATAATTAATTTTTCCATAGTACTAGTTTTTTAAAAGACGTTTCCTTTCTCTCACTTTTCTCGCAAGAAGATTAAAGCTACGTGTGTGAAACAGTCTTGAATTAAATGGAATATGGTATGGGATGATATGCCACAGATACGAAAGTCACAGCCGCATACCTTTTGCTGACCGGATGGAACTTATAGGCATATATGGTGAATGAACTCAATGTATAGTGACCCAGATAAATTCTCTATATTGGATTTCTCAATCGACATTGGCTTATTAGATGCAGTTTCAATGGGCAATATGGAAAATCTACTTCTTACGTAAGGCATATCCACTGTGAGACCAGACGAGAATGTCGTGGGTATTTCAGACTTAATAACTGCCTACCTAGTTTAGCTGGCAGATTGCTGCATTTAATTGAATTCTATTGATGAAATGAGTGATGATATAAATTAACTTCATTTTATTGAAAATAAGCAATTACAGGTAAAATAATAGCTCATTTTAAGTAGAAAATCAAAAAGTAAATCTAAGATTTAGTACAAATATAATTCTAATATTATTTCCATTTTGTACTAGTAAAAAAGTGTTATTCTTACCTCTTGAAAGGAATGGCAGGCAAAAATATTCCGTTTTGGGAGGAAATATTTTTATATTAAGATGTTGAGTATATTCTGCCTAAAAAATTGTGTTTGCGAATGGAACGGAGGTTTCCACCGCTATTTAATTACAGTGTATTCTTCCGGTTTTGGCCGATTTGATAGATTTTGAAATGAAAATGAATGAGCGCGGTCAAAACCCGAAGAAAAGTACGATCGTGTACATTTGGTTATTTGATAATGCTAATTTTTGTGGGCACTAATGGCCAATTTGCTTCATATTCCTTTTCATTTCCCCTGCTAATAGTTCTTTTATCTTGTAAAAATCGGCGAGTTTTTCTCGTGGATTTCATCATTTTCAAGTATTTACTTCATATTTTTCCTCTCTTCTCATATGCTCCCGGGTTAGGCAGACCTCTCATTGCCATAAGGAAGCAATTTTCCCTCGGCTATTGTGGTTGGATGAGTTAAGTCCTCGGGAAACGTCCGCGACCGTAATTTTGCGTGAAGAATGAGCAATCCCAGGTGGCTATGGAAACGTTTCCTCGTAAATGCGTGCATTTTTTTTACCCATTCAAGAGCGCAGGAGATTATGAATTGGGTAACTTTCACCCGTTATTCTCATTTAGCCGTTGGTTTGCTGCAAAATGGAAAAAAGTTGAGCCCCTAACTTTTCATCCAACTTCTATGCCTCGCTTTTAATTTGTATATGCTCCAACATTAGGGTGGTCCTTATTTTCCGATTTTTCGAATTTCTTTCGGGACACCCCCGCGTTTACGGCAGGAATACGCAGCAAATCTACGCAGAGCATTCGTATTAGAGGAGCTGGATGCAGCTACCAATTACTTGGACGGAATATTTCTTCCAGCATTGATGGGCAAAAAACTGGTGAATAGACTTCCTGTAATAGCCACCAGTCCGGGAGCTTAGCATTCACTTGGGGTTACAATTTCATAATCAGGCAGTAGGAAATATCAAGCCACTGCCGTGTATCAGATGCTAAAGCAGAGGAACCTACATGAAAATGTCCAAGTATTCTACTACAATACTACTGCGACCAACATTGGGAGACTCAGTTACACATGCGCCTTATTAGAGCAGCTTCTCAAAAAGGATAATCTCCTTCTACCATCCGGCGCTAAATATACAAACTGGTTTTAAAAAGTGTCTTCGACGCGAAGATCGGGAAGTCCGCGGACACTAATGTTCCTCTGTTTTAAATATTTCAAAACCAATGGAGAATAAATCATTAAGTCCAAATGAAAGCCCGTTTTGGCAATAAACAGCGATAAATATAGCATTAAAGGCTATATTGACGAATATTAAAGTTTATCTAAAGAATTTTATGGTTTTACGATGAGTGAGAATGATCAACAAATGTTGACCGTATGTAACCCGCGTGCCACCAAAAAATGTCTGCCTTGGGTGGGGCGCGCTCACTCTTGGGGCCGTATCTCGGTAACCACTGGTCACAATTGGAATATATTTTAGGAGCAGCATGCCAAATGTCCATTGTATCGTTAGTTACCATAGAAAATCAGTTGAAAAGTACCAGCGCCTTCTTATCGCCATTCATATCCGAAAAACAGCCGAAAATACCAAAATTTCTCAACTTTGAGTGCGATGCGGCACGTTTTCCTGTTATCCAATTGCAATAATATTTTACAGGATATGTTTTTACATCAATTGGCATAAAATGAGGGGGTGTCCCGAAAGAAATTCGAAAAATCGAAAAATAAGGACCACCCTACTCCAACATATACCACGGTTACCCGGAGATTTAGTTTTTGTTATAAAATTTTTTTTTAATCTTATAACTTCTAAGAAACTATATATTCTGGGTAGGTAGTCTCAATGCCGATCTTCTAAGAGGCTGCGTAAGGCTTCCTTAATTTTTGTAGGGAATATTTGTGAATATTGTTTTTTTGGCAAGTAATTCAAGCTTATTACTATTATTAATCTTCCAACGGGGATGGCTCAGATTTTGAAGTCTTTGAACTTCTTTCATGATTTTATATCAACCATCCTAAGATAGGTTTGACGTAGCTCTCTCTGCCTGCTAGCCTTTTCATAGCGACGTATTTCTTCTCTTTTACATCCTTTGTAACTCATTCGGGGCCTTCTTTCATTCGACCTGACCTTCTACGATTGTTTTCATTAGGCCACCAGGCCCCATAATGTGGCCAACTAATTTGTCCCGTCTTTTCCTTAAGGTTTCTAGACGACTTCTCATCTCTCCCTCTCTTCTTAGCACTTCCTCATTATTAACTATTTATTTTGAACACTTCTAACTTTATTTATATTGATCCATATTGCAAATAAAAACAGCATGGGTTGGCATTTTAAATCGGCGGTGAGAACAAATTACAATGGACTGCGTGTGCAGGAGGCACCTAAATGGGACTCAAACCCGCGACCTTCGGATTGGCAGACAACGACTACACCTCACTGGTCGGCTCCAGCTGTAGCTCCAGCCAATAATTTTCCATCTTAGTTAACATCCAATTTCCATTCCAAAGTATCAAATGCCCGCCACAATCTATATAACTGAGGTTGGAGGGTTGACACGTTAACTGGTGGATTAGAAATAATAAAAGCTCTCTCTTTACTCTGTCTCTGGTAAAAAATAGTCGAGGATCGTTATAGTGAGGGTTATTATTCTTGGGAGGAGATTAAGGGGGATTTATCGGTAAAATGTGCTCCAAAATCCCATACACGTGAGGCTGAGCCAGTTAATCCTCGTAAAGCCTTTAATTGGATTCGCTAATTACGTTTTTACTCACTCGTGGTGCCATGTGCTTCAGCGCAAGTTACCAGTTACGGTGTTTTCTGCCATATGCGACCCTATGGTGAGCGTGGACTTTGCAAAAAAAAGGAATGCCTTATCCCGTTCTTTTGTTCCCCACGCTACCAGTGGAGACCGCCAGGGCCGAAGGTGGGTCTGTTTCAAATGCCTCTCTCCATTTATCTCTGATTAAAGACTTTGAGCCTTAATTACGAATATTCTTGCGGCGTAGTTCAATCTGGCTTCACGAAGAAAATAGCCAACAAAACCGTGGTTAGTGATTGTGATGCGTGTATTACACTTTTTGAGATGAGAGATGAAAAATAGTTATTTTGTATTCAAAATACAACTATTGAAAAAATCATAAAATATACACTGAGGTTACATAGCCGCATATGTGCACTCAATAGATATACACCAGTACAATCGCCACTACGCGCGTCCAGTGCATACAATAACAAAACTAATAAGCGGGTGTTAAGAAGGATTTGATTCTTTATCGGCGAATATTCCCGACCATGTGGTACCTGTGAATTTTTCTCGGGCTTCCCAACGGTTTAGGCACTCCATTTCTGCCGACGCTTCGATGAAATACTTTTTCATCATCCTCAGGGCTGGTTAACGCCGAGTGCTGGTCGCTGGCTTTATAGTCTGGTGTTGTAAATGTTTAGCCCTGTCTCTATTGAGGTTGGAATTGGCTAATCGTATTTCTATCGCGTCCTTGGTGAATCTATCCCAGAATCCTTTGCAGTGGCAGATTAATTTTGTCTCGTCCCATCTTACGGCGTGCAAGACCGAGGTCAATGGAATATTTATTTATAAATTTAACACAAAAAAAACAGAAATAAGGCCTTTACGTTGGGTTTTATAAACAAAGTAAATGATTTAAATATAATAAAAGCATAATAAATTAATAAATAAAAAAATAATATTCGGCGACTGCTGATTTAGTTCAGTTGGCCCGGCCGGAAGTGGCGTCAGAGCTTTTTAATTCTCGTTTCCACTTTACGGCTCGTTTCTGCAATGTACAGCTTACCACATTCGCGAGGTATCTGGTAAAATCCAGGGGTCTTTATTCTGATTGGATCTTTTGCGTGAATCACGCAGCTACGGAGTTTCTTCGAAGGCATGCGGATGGTGCGTGCATTTTGGCTTGAAAGTATCCTTTGCAGTTTTCCAGATCTCAAAATGGGCGAGAATGCGTAAATCTTATTCTTGATACTCGCTTATGGCTCTGATGTAGTTAAGCTCAAATATTAATCGTTTCATACAATTATATTCGCACATTTTCGCCCAACTTCAATTATTTGATATCATAAAAAATCCAGATTATTTAATAAAATGTCGAAAACGATGCCCAAGAAAAACCGTTTCCAAGGTAACTGCAAAGAGCATCCAAAAAATGTTTGGGTTACCATATCTCAGTAGTTGAGCAGTGGCGACCCTATATTTATGGTAAAAAAATGCTTAAAATTGTCTCCCCTATCACCTTCTGAAGGATTTCAATCATCACATCATCACTGGTCAACAATCCAAGGATTGGTTTGATGCAGCTCTCCACTTAGTTCTCCTATCAGCTAATCTTTTCACACCTACGTATTTCTTCTCTTTCACATCTCTCTTTACTTGTTCCATATATTTTGTTCGAGGCCTTCCTTTTCCATTCTTGCCTTCCACTTGTCCTTCGACGATTGTCTTCATCAGGCCATCATGTCTCAAGATGTGGCCTATAAGGTTGTTCCGTCTTCTTATTAAGGTTTTCATGAGGCTTCTCTTCTCTCCTACCCTTCTTAGGACTTCCTCGTTACTAACTCGGTCGATCCATTTGATTTTCATCATTCTTCTGTAGCACCACATTTCAAAGGCCTCTATCCTTGCTATCTCAGCTGCGGTCATTGTCCATGCCTCACTTCCGTATAGCAGCATACTCGAGATGTAGGTTCTTATAAATTGTTTCTTTACTTCCATATTTAAGTTTCCCGCTGTAAGCAGGTCTCTCTTTTGGTGGAATGCTCTCTTCGCCTGGGCTATTCTGCTGATAATTTCTTTCTTGCTTCTCCCGTCACTAGTTATCTTGCTTCCCAAATAACAGAATTCATCCACCTCTATCAGTTTTTGCCTCCCTATTTTAATGTTGGTCTTGACTTCTTCTCTTCTGCTGCATACTATGATCTTGGTTTTCTCCGTGCTTATTTTCAGTTGATATCTAATTGTGCAGTGGCGACCCTATATTTATGGTCAAAAAAGGCTTAAAATTGTCTCCCCTACCACCTTCTGAAGGATTGCAATCATCACATCATCACTGGTCAACAATACTAGGATTGGTTTGACGCAGCTCTCCACTCAGTTCTCCTATCAGCTAATCTTTTCACACCTAAGTATTTCTTCTCTTTCACATCCATCTTTACTTGTTCTATATATTTTGCTCGAGGTCTTCCTTTTCCGTTCTTGCCTTCCGCTTGTCCCTCGACGATTGTCTTCATCAGGCCATTCATGTCTCAAGATGTGGCCTAAAAGTTTGTTCCGTCTTCTTCTCCCGCTTCTCGTCGGTTTTCATGAGACTTCTCTTCTCTCCTACCCTTCTTAGGACTTCCTCGTTACTAACTCGTTCGATCCATTTGATCTTCAAGGGTTGCAAATTCCTCCTGAAACACCATGTTTGATTCATTTCTTACACAAAGATTCACTCGTCTTGCTGGGAGCCTTATAAAGGGAATGAAAGTTGTGAAACGTTGTGTGGAAAATGAATCAGAGGTAAAATATCGCGGTAGAAACAGTTAAAAATAAGTTAGCCTAGGGAAAACAATCTTTATTCAGCCATTCTCTCATAAGTTTTCACAATATAAAAACGCAAAATATTCATCCCGCACATTTTGCATGAGTTGGTGCCGTCGTTAGATTTCTGGTGTATTAACTCGTTCAAAGAACCGATAATCAAACGGAGGAATCTGTAACCAGCAAGAAAGCGGCATAGAACCAAGCGAGGCCGATGCGAGGGGAGGAGGAGCTGAGAGGCGGTGACACGCTCACCAGTCGTTGGTGACGTCACCAACTCATCAGTGAAAGGGTTAAGGCCCCGATTTTCCGACGTTTACATCTCTAGAAGTAGAATATGGGCTGAAATACAAAAATACTATGCCAATCATAAATTTAAAAATCTTGTTGAACGAGCACGTGGATGAAGGTTATGGTAAACTCCGGTTCTACCCGGAAGTTCGCTGAAAATATCTTAATTTTGAGCATCAATCATATAATTAACCGGTGGTTTCTAGGGGAATGGAAAATACCCAAATTGTTCCATGTTTTCCCAAGTCAGTCGGCCAATCAGAGCATCCCTTATAGCCGTCGTAAGTTCGTCGACATGGTGACACACTTCTCGACTCGGGAAACACAACAGATGGAGTGGTTTTGTCTCTTTTGCGGTTTTGCCCTCGGAGACGAATAAAAACGCCGTCCGCTTTCTTCCTTTTTTTATTTCTTCTCACCGTCATTTTCTCTGTCTTCGCCGGGAGATCACGACATCGTTCGACACGCTCCGCTGATTCCAGAACTCATTGATCGCCAATCTCTTTTCCTCGTCATTCAATTTTTTTTACTGCGCGATATATACTTGAGTGAGACCCGCGGAGATCAATCGTAATGAAAAGTTCTCAACTGTGATAGCTCGTTCTCATTCAGAAAGACGTTGAAGCTGGCAGTAGAACTACATTGTAAGTCATATTCCCCTGCGCATGTTTTTATGGATATATTTGGCAGAGAATTATCTTCCATTGAAGTAAAAGGTAGTTGCGCTGAAATAATCATAGGCGCCGACTCCATGGGGCTTCAGGGGGCCCGAGCCCCCTCAAAAATCCATAATGGGTGTGAGGAAAAAATGTGCCAGGCTTGTCGATTTTCCCTGGAGTGTCCAGATATCGAGATTCGAGTTATAAGGGTTCTAATGTTGATAATATGACTCTTCTAAAATGCTTAAAAAACTTAAAACTCACTACTTAGAAAATTTTCCGGGGCTAGACCCCGGTTTGGGCCCCCCCAATATTTTTTGCAAGTCGGCGTCCCTGCAATAATTTACATTTTTAATACGTACCTACGATGCGTTTTGGCGCGCAGAGCTCGACCAGATTCTGGCTCTGGGAGTCAAAACAAGCCGTACGTAGCAAATAATAGGGTGGTTTCCTATTTTTTTATTTTATTATTCCTGGAGTACGCATTTCTTGCTTTGAGATTTTTAAATGACGATATCTATTTTCGCGTTCAAATGAAAAGTGAAAATTTTCGAGCGCGCGAAAACGCGACGGCTAAGTATGAATGCTGGGATAAGCCCGTGTGACGTCATTCTTTTTCCCGCTGCCGCAAAGTGGGGTGACCTTGGGGCGAGGATGTGTGCGCCGCCGCGATGCAGGCTGCTATAAAAAAGCAGGTAGCAGATAGCAGAGTACCCTGATAGCAGGTAGCGCTTGGATAAGGAATACTAATACCCTAGCAAACGAAGGAAAATTTCCATCCTTGCATTCAGTGGTAATCTCAGACGATATAAAACTCCTGACTACTCGTGTTGCACCTAGGTCCCTGTGACGTCACCTGAAGTGGCATCGCATGAGCGCCAATCTAGCCTTTTTCAAATGAGGTTAAAATTGAGCATTAGCATGCGTCTAAACTGGGATTTGTGGAATGTGCAGTTATCTTTTATTTTAATAAGTCGAACTACCATTTTATCACGACTGAATCGGTTAAATATATTATCTTTTCCTGAGAGTTAAAAATCGACAAATGTCTTGAATTCTGACTAGATAAATTGCTTATTTGCATCGAAAAGAGCCTGCATCATTTAAATGCATTGAGAAAATTGAGAAAAAATTCACTCAACCATCTTGCTTTATTTCAAACTTTGCGATTACTGATGTGCGGATTTTCTTCTGAATTTATAATAACTCGTTTCATCAAAATCCTGCCTTGGAAATTGAAATATTCATTTATATTCATACCCGATAAATTGCCAATACATTATTGTATGCTCAAATTTCTAATTCTCTTTCGAATCGGTACGATCTTGCTGAATCCAATCGCTGTCATTCTTATTGTACGACGAGTGAAATTATCATTGTTCGTCTTGCTTTTCTGATTCTAGTAGTGATTGAATGGCATATTCTTCTCTCGTCATCCAATTTTTTAACCTTATATTCGAGTGAGAAGCAGGAAGATCGCCACATGAATGAAAAGCTCTTCCCTGTGGTCTCGTGTTCCCCTTCTGAAAGTGCATGACATTAATAATCTGCGGCATATGGAGCTGCAATGTAGCTGATGTTCTGGATCTTGTATATTTATAAATATTTTATGCACAGAATTTGATACCCAAGAAGAGAAAGTCTCTCATACCATAAATGCCTTGTTCCGATTATTTTTACTTATTAGCCGAATTTGGATTCCCGCTTATTATAACTATTTTTTTGCTGAATACCGTAAGTGCTTTCCGGTAAGCGAGCCATACATTTTTATTAATAATTTTTTTAAATTCTTTGGTTCCTTGCCAAGTAAGAAATTGTTCTGACATTCTAATGGAGTACTCTTCCGTTGAAACGTCAGCCAAATTGATTTGCCATTGAACGTAGCGTATCAGAAGACCACATCATCTCCTTTGATGTGGGTCAAGTAAGGCGTTATTGTGCCGAAGATACCTTGGACGCACTTTAAAGTACATGTTTTTGTTATGTTATGTACATGTCTTCGGCGAAATACACCATTCCAATTTATAAATAAAATTAAATAAAAATACTTCTATTATGCGTAAATAGTTTCATTTTAGCATTTGCATTCATTACCAATTTCACATTTCTTCAATTACATTTTCACACTTTGTCAGAATTGACATTTAGATAAAGAGAATTTGTCACGTGACCGAGTTCAGTTTGGATTTACAAAACTATTGTATTTTTTTTTTAATATTTCCGTTTCTCCTGTCACTTATTGCATTCTAACCGAATGTGGACATGCTTTTCTCTCTTCACCGTGAGAACGCGTGACGCTTCGCTGATTCCATAACTCATTGATTTCCTGTTTTCTTTACGTGTCATTTATTTTCCTTTACTTCACGGTATTTCAATGGGAAGAAGAGATATCTCCGTAATGAGAGTCTCTTACCTGTGGTCTAACGTTCCCATTCAGGGAGCGGGCGATGGCACTAATACACTGTGACCGCATCGGTACTCATATCCTGAATGCTTTGTGTTCATGAACGAATGCTTCATGAGACCGATTCGTGCTACTGCAAGCTTTCATCACCGGAGTTCCATTTCCATTAGACAACTGAGTTTTGCGAAAATTTTAGAATTTCTTAAAATTATTTTTGAGGCGTCATGTTGTAATTGGGGATTTTTTTATTTTTACCTACGTACATATTTCATTGAAAATCAATCCTATCGTTACTCGCTTTAAGCCTTTAAATTTGAACATTTTTATTCCGCTTCCGTATATTTTTTGGGGAAATTTTTTCACAGAACTAACTTAATTTTATTGATTTATAGTGGATATTTTCGGGTTTTATCCCGTAGAAATCTAATATGTTAAAATAACCTTACCATTCAAATGGATTATGTAAGCGTTAGCTCTTATTCCTTTGTGTCATTGTCTCTATGAAGAAATGCGGAAAGGGCACTTTTTATCATTATGCACTTTCTGTGGATGCAGAAAATGCTTCGTTGCAAATCTATTGAAGGACGTCTGGTGTGTCTTCGAGTCTTGTGATCTATTTCGCGTTTCCTAATGTATTCCGTCTGGTAAATGCATGGCCATTTGTCATAACTTTTGTGTCTTCTCCGAACGGATCCACCTCTTATTTCGTTAGGAGGTGTAATATAATAATAGTAATCCCCTTGATATTCTACGGATTCCCTGTATAGTTCATGAATTATTGCTGATATTATATGTTTCGTCACCTTTTTTTTAGTACTGTGTATTTTCATCAGGAAATCCGCTTTCCCAGACTGAGGAAGGGATTGTATGACTCATGGCATATCAAATTGTTTCACGGTTAGTGCATCAGCCCATCTAAATATATTTAGGAAAACAATTTTTGTGGAAATCACTTGTGCCCCTAAAATGATAAATCAAATTCACTTTCCCGAGAGTGGGGTCTTTTACCCTTTCCAAGATGAGAAAGTAAAAATTTTAATTCGTCGTAAAACACCCGTTACCGATCAATCTACAAAATCAACAAAATATGAGATAACTAATTAAATGCAAGTCTGCAATTTAAGGGATGAAAAAATCTGTTTGTCCATCTTCCGATTATTATTTTAGGACATTTATGTTTTCTTAACTTGTTATGTTTAGGATATTTATGCCTGCTACTTAGACCATTTTCTAATATAAACGACATTAAATTGTCGTATTTAAATTCTTGTTTAAATTAAGTGCGACTAAATGCCAAAATGGGATATAATTGGCCCTGGGTTGGAGTGAGTGTGAGAATGCAAGAAAATGACACTGAACAGTTGAAAACAAGTTCATATTACTGAGTATCGAGGTTACCACTCTATTTCATTGTGAATATTAGCAAATTCCACGGCAAAATCACGCCTAAAACTACTTCTCAAGGGGACTGCATAGAGGAGGCCCAACTCCATCCCAAAGAAGGCTGATTTCTGTTGCCACTTCGGTCGCATTTTAATCGGCTTTCAAAAATATCCGCGGCGCAGTGATGAGTGCAATGCGATCCACTTCTTCCAGTATTTTGAGGAATAATGTTTATCATTGCGTGGAATGGCATTGAAAAGTTATTAATTTGATAGGTCACACCATTATGTATATTAATGTAGGTCTAAACTCCTAATCATATCTTATTTCCCCGTAAAATTCGGATCACTTTGTCCGTCAGCGACGCGAATGGCGACTTTTGTAAACCCATTTAAATACCTGGTAGTTGGCAACACATTTACAACAATTTTTAATTGATCCACTGGTTTCGAAGTTAGCAGAGGTTTGCGATGTTCACAACAACTCCATTAATTTTACTGGTATAAACAATTTGTTTACGGCAAACTTCTAATAATAGATGTGCCTTCTTTATATCAAAATTGCAAGTTATAGGAACAAAAACTACGGGAATGCCAAGTGCTCAAAGTTGGGCAACTTGATTTTACACGCAAAAAACGGGTACTTATTTGAGAAAAAATGAAGTACAGGAAATGCTGTTGAACCGAATATTTTTTAAAGTACATGATACAACGTAGAAATAAATTCTCTTTCGCATGCTTTTTGTTCCATTGAAATTTATTGCTTTGTTTAGACGCTAGAGCTCCTCAAACTCGGGTACCATGATTTGTTTTACAGACAGTAGAGGCCAACTTGACGATGCTCTTTTGTAATATTCGTACTACTTCTTATCATAGGTTTTAGTTGTGCTTTTATTTACTTCGCCATGAAGCAATCCCATAGAGTTAGGCAACACGTAGCTAGAGGGGGACTTAGGGAGCTGCCTTGCACCCCCGAAATGTTTTCCTTACGGCGACTTCCCGAGGTGCATCTGTTGAGGGGTAAACCAGGACTAGCCTAAGGGCATCTTTCTTATGACTCTCCATTTTTTCCATGCAGTGAAATTTCATCATGTCTGCCAGTAACCAGTGATTAATGACTTTCAGAATTAAGCCAACGAAATCAATTGCTTAATTAATTAAACGTATGGTTTCCTTAATTAAATCTAAACTTGAAGCTTGGACGTGGTGGAAGGGCTCCATATGGTCAATAACAGACACCTTGTTACTTCCAAAAAATATGTATAAAAAATTCTATGGCCGGTGTCGGATGTTTGACCATTATTAAATGCAGAATTTGATAATGGTGTAACAGCCGAAACATGTCATAGAAATTTTTATAAATATTTTTTTGATGTAGCAAAGTATCTGTTGTTGATAGCATGGTTTTCTGATGCATACGAATTGACAATAAAATGTCAGAAAAGGCTTAACATCCAAGCACTCCGTGATATAAATGTCTTGCTACATGCCTCTTTACGCCAGCAACGATAAATATCGGAGATTTCTCTCGTTAGCATTTGGGAAGGTGTTGAGTTCATCACATCTGAAGCTGCCGGGAAATGTTGCTTCGGACGATAAAGATCTGCCGTTCAAGACTGTGTTGAGTGAAGTTTCAACGAATTAGATCTCGCATTGCGATACCGCAAGCGAGAAAATTTCACGATTTGACACCGTTTCACGGTCGGAGAGTGTTTTTTTTTCCTTTTCCCAATGCGAATCTTAAGTTCATTTCCTTTTCTTCCTCGCGGTAGATGTGCGAATAAGACTAAACGATCTGCATCGAGCGGATAGCGAGGCACATCTTAATCTTCTATTATTAAGTCTCTCCTGCATTCCACATCTTTCCCTTCTTATGAGTTCATCCATTGTACGTGCCCATTTTATTTTACTCCCGCGTTGGCCTGACACCAAGAAAGCCACTTGCAAGGGCGAATTTCATATAGGGAGCTTTATCTGGTGAGATTAATATATATTCACATACATATAAAACTATAAACTGATTCAATTATTACGGAGGCTTCCGCGGTTAGTTATTTGGTGATGGTTTTCCGGGTTTACACCGCGTTGATACATGTTTTGCGGACGACAGTTTCGGGCAGTAAAAATCAACATCCGTCTGACTAGCTGTAAATAAATAAGGATCACAGATCTGCAAATCATTTGGACCCGAAGACGGGAGCTGGAACGCGCCCGAAACTGTCGTCCGCAAAACATGTATCAACGCGGTGTAAACCCGGAAAACCATCACCATATAAACTGATTCATTGATTGTGTGATTTATGAGTAAATTAAAAGTTGCAAAAGGAAAGAAACTCCATCAGGCGTCACCAGGAGGGAAATTTTCATGGTGAATTCCATAATTCTCTATATATTTTACATATTTTATAAAAAAACGACCGCTGTTTCACCGACTGAGCGCCTTACTCATTATTCAGAAACTTACGGACTACCTTGATGCCCATCAGTGTGTGAACCATAGCTTTGACGCTCAGTCGATGTAACCGCGGTCGATTTTGAATACAATATCTGTGGAATACACTAAGTATGATGTAATTTAAATCAAAAGTTACTGACAATTTTCGAAAAATATTTTAATTTCACGTAACGACCGGTTTCAGTACTTTTTACATTATTTAATTAACTTACACGACAAAAATGATCGAAATTGGTGTTGAAATTGGGGAAATTCCACTATACTGTCTTTTGTTTTGGATCTCTAGTCAGGGAAGAAGTAATACTTGCAAGGATAAGAAGTCTACCTAGAGCCAGACTCCTAAGTAGTGTCGACGCATTGACTCGTGACTTTCTCGCTTCGTCTCGAGTCTCGTCTCAAGTCTCGTCTCGTTTTCCATAGCCATGTTTTGGGTATTCCGAGGGCCGTATTTGAAAATGATACACAAGTCTTGATCGCACCTGAAACTCGATTTAGTTGTCGTTCGCACGCGACGTGGAACGAACGAGTATCACAAAGCGGGCACAACTTGGGGTCCTTGCCAATCCGTCAGTCCATAGATGATGCACTCTTGCAAAGGTTTTAGAATCAGTTTTTATTTTTCAAACTCCACTTACTCCGCTCCACAATCTCACAATCAATTACACAGCTCCCTCTCCACCACTTTCCGCAATGGCATCCCGCACAGCAATCCCCCAACCAAATCAACAACCCCCAGACAACCAGCCATCATCAACATACCCTGGGCCTGCCGAGCCTTCTCCATCCAAACTCGGGAACACCACCCTTCACAACATAGTTACCACGTTGGTATTGGGATTCCTCAGTTGAATCCCAAACTCGCTGAGACAGTTGATAAGTCAAGCCCCAACTCAAATTGAGGCGCTAAGTTTGAAGATGCCGGCCGACCTTCCCTCTTTCTTCTGAAATGAACCATCTCTCGTAAAAATACTTCCACGCGTGATATTGTGCTCCAGGTATGGTAGTGTTTGTCTGAGGGGGTACAGAGAGGGAAAAAAACTATGTAAATGTATTCTTTTGCAAATACTACCAATGAAAGTGGTAGCCAAAAAAAGCCACAATTACTAGAACTCAAGTGAGGTGAGTTAATGTTAGTTTTTAGAATACGAAATCTAATCCCGGCGGTAGCAGAGAATTTTCAGATACTCCCCGATCCCTGCTTGAATATTATGTGGAGGACATTTCAAGTGCAACACTCCGTCCGTCGGATAGGACGCAAAGCCGTGGTCCCCTTGGCGCCTTTCGTTAGGAGGAGTCTAACGCCGACGCCGGGTTTCTCTCCGCCCTTCCTTACCTACCCTACCCTCATGGCGCAAATGACATAAGCTGTCGGTCCCCTCTTTCAAATACCATACCATATACGAAATCTAACTCAAACTCAGTTCAGAGAATCAAAGATCTGAACCACCGCGTAAGAGTGGGGATTCAATATTGAGCCGTGTTCCAGAATACGGCCGTCAGTCACTCTGACTATCCTAATATCCTGGTTATATGATAAATCAGTACAAACGATATACAAGAATTGCCATGAGAAATAAATTCCCCTGGACCGGGAATCGAACCACGGACCTTTTGGATTTCCGGGCCATTGCGCAGACCACTACGCTATCCAGGTTCTTTAATTCCCTTGGCAATTATACCGAGGCTCATGGTACTAGGTGTTAGGCCCTCGCGGTCCATCAAGGATGGCAACGCGAGGGAGAAAGGACTCCCAAGAAGCCACAACCGGTTGAGAGCCTCAAACCTGTGCAAAAGCCGCGCAAAGCGGTATTTGTAATATTTCGAACCCTGCCGCGTGAACGGCGGTGAAATATACAAGAATTGCCATGAGAAAAAAGCAGCAGATACGAGTCACTGTCTTAATGCTCGAACGCGATAAAGAACGCCGAAATGCACCGTGTAACCACCCAGACCGTACGAATGCATGAACAGAAGATTAAACTTGTTCTAATTTGGTTCACGCGTTCGTATATATTCCGCTCCGATCCAGCGAAATCGTTCATGCATTTAGGCATAAACTCGTACAGGTACATCATATGTTTGACACAGCTCGGAATTTTTCCAGTCGGCTACTGATTACCAATGGTTAGAACGGGAATGGAATTAGTTCTCTTTCAAAATTTCCCCGCGAGGGCTCATATTGTCGTCAGAATGAAAATTTTCAAGCATAAAAAAACCCGATCGCGTTGATAACCAATCGGAATCAACCATTCGGAATTATAATCGATCTGAATGATTCCGATCAGCCTCAAGCACATCCCTCCGCCTACAGGCATATAACTTCGGCACTGATCTTTACCAGGAAGGCTTTCTATTGAATAGTAGTTAACTTGCACAAGTCCCGGAACTTATTTGCCATTCTCCGTAGGATGTCGCCGCGGTAAGGGAGAGATAGAGGCTGATGTAAATGAGTGAATCGGATCACTGATGCTAGACGAACGCTCTTTCTCTTCTTCCTAATTATTCCGTATTCGAGGTCGATCGAGGTCACTCGTTGGGTATCCTGGCGACATCTCGACTCCACTGAACGAATTTCCATTGTAGGCGAGACAGCATTCTAATTTGAACAATACAAGAACGGGTTTCCATGGCTACCATTCGGAGAGCATTCGCTATCAAGTTTCGCATTGTTGCAATTCCGCCTCATTTTCTTCGGAATTTTTCAAATATCACAAGTGAAGTCAGGCTCAGAGAAAAAAGATTGGGGCCGAGTTCTTTGCGTCTGCTGCTTTCTTTGTAATTCCACACAGGTTTACTTAAATGAGGACGCACGTTTCGTTATAGGTCAGTGTTAATCATCACGATAAATTTATATTATTGAAAACCCTATTGTGATCTTCTTATCCCAAAAAGCAAGTCATTTGTTGTAAATGGCTATCGGTTCAGGAGGAATAATATGCTTGTCATCATCGCTGGTCAACAATCCTAAGATTGGTTTGACATAGCTCTCCACTCAATTCTCCGATCAACTCACACACCTACGTATTTATTCTTTTTCACATTCTTCCTTACCTGTTCTTTATATTTTATTCGATTTTTTGCTTTTAACCATAGTTATTCATCTTTAGGCAATCCCCATACCCAAGCCTAATAATTTATTTGCTGTTTTCAATTTTCCATTGCCTAACTTCATTCAAGGGGTTCATTTTCCCTTATTTGAGTATTACTTTAAAATTTCTTAGTATTCATCTCATTTGAGATTTTCAATGTTTTTGTTCATTTTTTCATTGTCCTCACCGCGAATTTAAGGCTTTTAAAATGGGGTAATCTAACAAATAAAAAAAATTATAATGCATATTTGATGCACTAATTCTTGGAATTCAATTCTATGTCATCTTCATGAAATTTAAAAATACACCTTGTGCACTAAGTGGGACTTTTCCCTCAATGGGCGGTTCTCTAGTAAGAGTTCAAGAGCATTCTCTCTAATGACGTCTCCAAATCATTAAACGTGAGTAGCAAATTTTGCTTTCTTTTTAAATTTTGAAATTATTAGAGGATAACTGAATGAAGATTTATTCCATTGTTGCCCATATTTCCCATTCCATCTACCTAATTCATTCGAATGATTATGATTGCGAATTTGAGGGAACGACCGCATAAGGATATTGATGAAAGCTGGTATGGTATAGCATTTGGAGTAGACGACCGTCATTTGCGCCATGAGGAAAGGGTACATTAAGGAAAAGCATTAAACTCGGAGAACAAAAGCTGGAAGAGGGGAAAGAGTTTTGTTACCTTGGAAGCCGAATTACCAACAATGGCCTGAACAAGGAAGAAATAGTCTGTAGAATAGCGCAGGCGAGGAGGGCTTTCTACAAAAAAAAGAGAATCTACTTACAGCTGAAAATACAAGTATAGAGGTGAGAAAACAAGCCATCAGATGCTATATATCGATACCTCCCCTGCAAAAACGCTCAATCACCCACTGAACCAAATCTGCTCATCTAGTAGCCCAACGATACGAATCCGCTCAGCTAACAGGGTCCGAAGCATAATCGCTCGTCTCCTATTCTCCAAGCTTGGAGATGAGCGTTTATGCTCCGGACACAGCCATTTGGGCGGATTCGTATTGTTGGGCTACTAGATGAGCGGATTTGGCTCGGTGGGTGATTGCTGAGTGTTTTTGCAGTGGAGGTATCGATATGGAACATGTTTCTCCATGTTAGCGAAGCTTGGACGTTTATCAGATGCAGGGAAGTTTTGCGGAATCATTCCAAGTGTGGTGCTACCGTCGATTTGTGAAAATAAATTGGATCGACTGTTTAAGTAATGAGGAAGTGCTAAGAAGAGTGCGAGAAAAGAGAAGTCTCCTAAAAGCATTAATAAGAAGATGGGACAACTTAGTTGGCCACATTACGAGGCATTACGGCCTGATGAAAACAATCGAAGAAGGACAGGTGGAAGGGAAGAGGGCAAAGCCTCGAATGAGTTACATAGTACAGATTATAAAGGATGTAAAATAGAAGGAATACGTTGCTATGAAAAGGCTAGCGGATAGGAGATAGGAGAGTTTAGTGACACTAATGTTAGCATTGTTGACTTATCTCCATTCTTCCAGCGCTACCGCGTCTGGTTTTTCTTGATGACCCTTGATGTCAAATTTTCTAATTACAGCCATAGATTTTCATGGAAAAGTAACAAAGTTACTTACGGAAAGGAAAAATAGGTGCTGAATCAAAGGTCGCGAGTCTCCGAGGCTCCGAGTTCTGATTGTTTCTTGATAACATCAAGAGTCATCAAGAAATAACCAGACGCGGTAGCACCGGAAGAATGGAGATTTTGGAACCTCGACACCGCGGAAACCTACGCAGTTACATTGTTCACTTATGTTGATTATGAACTTTCCATCCGATAAGGATGCACCCTATTAAAGATTGATGCTTTTATGAGCTGAAAAAATGATAAATTTCCTCGCTGAGTCTTCCATTTCCTACTTATCTGCGATCGCAGTCGCATCGTATCCTCCCGAAGGGCATGTCGTATTTTCCCACACAAATGCATCGAAGCGCTTTGGCGAAAGCTTTCTCGGAACGCGGCTCGCTCTTTGAAACGTTTTCATGTTTTCTCTTCTAATTTTTTCTCGTTTCCCCTCTCCACTCATTGCGTCCCCCTTTCAGAAGATGTCTTTCCGCGTTTCGGGACTTCAAACGCATTCCCTTCTTCCCGTATGCGTGCCGCGGTTTCCGACCGAGGCGACGCGAACGTCTCAACAATGGTTAAGGTTAGACATCTTCCCTCCTCTATGCATCTCTCGATTATTGGTGGATATGGGAACTAAGGAACTATGGATAGACCTGACCATAGCGATAGACCTGATCTAGTAGTGCAAGATAAAATTCACAATGAAACATACTTGATAGACATTGCCGTTCCTAATTCGCATAACATCACGACAGCCTACACCAACAGAATGGAAGAGTATGAAGAACTTAAAGATGAAATTAAGAGATTATGGAAATCAGATAAAGTTCACATAATACCAATAATTATCTCTGCCACAGGAGTAGTGCCTCATTCAATCCACCAAGTTCTTCAAACTAGTGGACTGACGAAAAACTTGTTCATTACAATACATAAAACAGCAATTTTAAATACATGTCGGATTGTCAGAAAATTTTTCAACACAGAGTAAAAAGAAGAGAGTGCTTGGTGATACTCGTACCTTGCCTAAAATCAGCAAAAATGCTGTGAAAAAAAATAAAATAACAATAATAATAATAATTATTGTTATTATTATAGCATTATTTATTATTATTAGACATTGTCCATTAAAACATATTGTGGTTATACGAAAGAGCTCATAATACACAAATTAAAAAATTCATAATTAGAAAATTTAGGCAGAGGCGGATGCATAACAGTGAAAAATGACATTAGAATATACAAGAGAAGAAGAAGCATCAAAAGAAGAGACAGAATCTTATACATTCTTTGGAACACTATTCCATAATCGGGGTATTCCATGGACTGTAAGTGTCCCAGGAAAATTTGTTTAAACTAGCCTCTGAAAACACCATTTTAGGTACTATCTAAGACAAAAATTCATTTAAAATTTTTCTTTTTTCGTTTCCATTATTTAAGAATGCCATAAGTTGTCATGACACCCACAATATCATATTTAACATTCAAAACCTTAAAGCGAGTTCCTCTCGCCAAAGAAAATTTCGTTCATCTACGAATATTTTTGTTGTTCTTTCGAGTTATTTCCTTAGTTTTTCCGCTTCAACTGACAAAAAAATACGGTGGGAGAATAACTTCTTTTCCGATGCTCGTTGGAGTGAAATATGGAGGTTGTTTACCTCGGTCAAGGTCCGTATCTATGTAGGTCATGAAGTGTTATGCCCGCATTGGAATAGTACATATCGGTGGCCGATAGAGGTGATGTTCGGGAGTGGAACGTGTTTTTTTGTTTCACTGACGGTGGCGTAAAAGGGGAGGAGTGAAAGTTGAGAGATAACCGTCGACGGGACAAATAAAAAAAGCGGGCCCAATGTGGTCTTTGCGGGCCGCAGGTTTAAATTGGGCGTGGTGCGTCTTCTGAAGAAACAATGACGAATGCTTTGGTAAACACGGGCCGGGCCGTGTGTTTGTGACTTTTGGGAAGTGGCCAAGCTGTGATTTTGGTTGGGTCATCTTAGCGGGTGAGTAAGTCACTGAAAGACGTAAAGCTATCCTCAAGCCTTTGTTGTGGATAGAGTTGATAGGTTGGTGTCATATAAATTCAAGTATCTGGAAGGAATCAGTGGAAATAACAATAATAATATATTTAAAATTATTATGGAGGCTTCCGCGATGAGTTAATTGGTGATTGTTCGCAAAATATGAGTTAGCGCGGAATGAACCCGAAAAACAATCACCAATAATACATTTATTATTCAAGGACCTAGTCATACGGAACAAAATATATACCTGTATAATAGGAAGGCTGAAGGGTGAAGTGTAAGTTTTCCACATTGAAAGAAATACTTGCAATTTTCCACGACCATAAAATTTATTACGACCTATGTTTCGATATTACTACGTCATATTCAAGGCTATAATGATGCAGTGACATTGAAAAATGCATCGTAATTAATTTTATAACGACGGAAAGTTGCGATTATTTATTCAAATATTAATTGTATACACTATGAGTCGATATGATGAATAAAAAATGGAAGATAAATTTGGAAAAAAAATTTCACCATAGCACAAATTATTGATTATCTCGTGGTTATGAAAACCATTGCAACTTAGCAACATGGTTTTCCTATTGCTTCCTTTTACTAATTATTTAAACAAATATTTATATTTTCTACCCAACTTCAGCATTTAAAAATGAGTGTGAAATGAAGTAAACTCCATGAGTCAATTCTTTTCGCCTTCCGCACTGCATAAGTACTAACTTAATAGTTTTGTTTTTCCCTTAAAAATTTTTATTAATTAATTAAAAATGTGTTGGAATTATTTAAAAACCAAATAAGTCATTTCAATTTTCCAAATTGTGCTTTTTGAGGCACATAAACCTACTGTAAACGAGAGGACTCTCTAAGTTTTCATGGCAATACAATGTCGCCATTAAGGTTTGGAGAAAGTGACTTGTTTTATTCGAGAAAAAAATGAGGTGTAGCTGTCTCCAGGCCGAAATGAGAAAGAAATTTGTGTGGGAAGAAAATGGGTGGCAATATAAGTCATGTTTCGTTTGTTGATGCTGGTGATTCCCTGTTATTTTCTCTGCATTTGTACCGCATTAATGGTTTGATATCCCTTGATGATGGCGATGCGATGAATTTAAGGCCTCAAAGTAGTTCACTATTTACAAGTTCTTTTTCTCACATTGCCCTACTCCTCTCTTCGGCTTGGAACACGGACGATGATGTATGTCCGTAAAAGCTCGCTCAGAACCGCTTCGTCCTTGCCCCTAATTGGACACGGCGCCGATGAATAGAAACGCGGCTGCCAATCCCTGCCTTTTAAAGAGAATTTAGATTTTTTTCTTCCTCTATCCTTTTCTCACCGACATTGACCTCGCATCTATCTTAGACATTACCATATTCATGGTGCGTTGCGCAACGAAGTTTCCTCGTTGGAATAAATCTTAGGGTTGGATCAGGCTGATGCGTTAGGACTTCGCATTCCGTGGGTTCGGGTTCAAATCCCGGCGGATGCGGAGATTTTTCAGGTGATTCTTATTAGAGTTCCGTGTGAGGACACCTCAAGTGCAACACTCCGTCCGTCGGATGGGACGTCAAGCCGTGGTCCCCTTGGTGCCTTTAGTTATGAGCAGGCTAATGCCCGCGCCGGGTTTTTCTCCTTCTGGAGAAGGGTCTAAAAGAACTGACCTGCCACAACAAGCATTTCACTGAAATGAACCATCGTGAAAATGAACAATTCCCTAAAACTCACTGTTCACCGTTCATCGTAATAGCTATAGTAATTTGCCGGCTTGCCGAAACTTACATCTCATTAAAAAAACTTGAATTTTATGATATCAATATAATTTCTACATATCCGTTAGTTTCTTAGCAAATGATGAATCGCTGAAAAGGAAATTTATATCCACAAACACATAAATGTGTGTTTTCATGACTTTATTAAAAAGCAAAATATAACTGAAATTAAGGATACAAAACCATAAACGTAAAAACCATCTAAGGGGAAATAGGAGCGATTCATCACTATTCCCGGGAAATAATATAGTTATGGCATTTGATTTTCAGCGTTTTAGAGGATAAACAATTTTTAATGCCAGTCGTCACGCTTTTCCATTCACGACATCCCTTCACAAGAAATGATTTATTCTAAACGGTTGGGCGATATCATCGGAAATACAGTGATATTACGCAATACATTAGATTTGTCGGTCAAAGTATGGGTGGGGTAAAATTCTCACCAGCTAGTTCAAAGGTCGTGGGTTTGTGTCCCGCCTCGAAAGTTGGTCCCTATCCAGGGCGTGGAGGTTTGTGCCGTGCATTGTTAATGCTGCAAAGGCTGTTATGTGCTGAAGTAGGATCTTATGCAGGGATCGGGTTGGTGTGGTGGTTTGAGTGTTGGCTTTACACCCCGTGGACTTGGGTTCAAATCCCGACGGAGGCAGAGAATTTTCATAGACTAACCGTATCCTGCTCGATTGTTGTGTGGAGGACATTTCAAGCGCAACACTTTCCGTCCGGCGGATGGGACGTTAAGCCGTGGTCCTCTTGGTGGCTCTCGTTGAGAGCAGGCTAATGCGGAGGCCGGGTTTCTCTCTATACTTCCATCTATACCCCACCCTCATGGTGCAAATGATGGGTGTCGTCTCCTTCAAATACCATATCATACCAGATGCAATGCTTTCCGGCGAATATTGTTTTAAAAAAGCTATTCGGGCTTTTAGCCGGGTTATTCCTCTCCATTCGTCAGACGTTTCGGGACCCGAGTTGCGTTCCATCATCAGGTCTGATGGCGAGTGGATGAAGTAATTCTGCTTTTATACTATATATCAGTTTTCACGGGATTGGCCGGTAGTCAGCCCACATAATTCTCCAAAGGGCCAGTTTCCAGGCATTGCTGAGTGAATACCAGGCGTCGCAGATGAGGATGTTCCCTCACGTGACACCTGATAAACAGTATAAAATTCGACCTACTTCATCCATTCATCATCACTACAACCAAATTCCTGGGTGTCACAGTGGATGAGAAGGTCACATGGAGCGCCAAAACCAAGGCGAAAAGTACGCATGCAGCCATTTTCCCCCTCCTGAAACGTCCACACTGAGGACTTCACACTGAGAGAATACTGAGCACGTCCATGATCCGGCCACTTCTTGCATATGGTTATCCTGCCTGGGGTTCTATAGCCAAAACACACTTACATAAACTCATCGTCGTACAGAACAAAACATTAACCCTTTATAACCCAATGTTGCTTCTAAGCAACATGAAAAATGTGTAAACTTTCCGCTCTATTTAGTAAATATATAAAACTAAATGCTATTTTGTAGTGTAAAATTTAATGACGAAATATTTAGCTGACAGGATAATTATCATTGAGTGTAAAATTTTCAAGTTTTCAAAATGAAAAATCTTGAAATTTGATTTCTCCCAGAAACAGCTCTGGGTTAGAGTGGGTTAAGGGCAATCACGGGCGCCGCCTGGTTCGTCCGCAACACGTATATATTACACGAAAACCTAAAGATCAAAACACTGACACGATGCCTGAATGGCAATGCAAAAGCAATCCAAAATTCACTAAAAAATTCACAATACTCTCTTCTGCAACCGCGCTGGCGTTACAGTGACAACTCGCATTTTAAATACAACAGATACAGAAATGCAATAACACTTCTTACACAGTAATACACTAAAAATAGACACATAACAAAATAACGCCACACTGTAATTAAAAGCTATACACCGATTACCAGCAACGGCTTAACATTGAGAAAATAACTGATACAAACAGTTACCATTAATAGCGTAGTGTAGCAATCACCATCAGTCCTGATGATGGAACGCGACACTGTTTCCGAAACGACGACCGAATATAGAGAACCCGGCCAGAAGCCTAAATAGCCTTTTTTTGGCCGTTATATGCTGTCTAATGGAATTTAGTAAAAAAAATTGCATAATACAATCAGGTAGTTACTAAAGTGGTTGAGTCCTCT
Source organism: Ischnura elegans (assembly GCF_921293095.1). Classification (NCBI taxonomy): domain Eukaryota; kingdom Metazoa; phylum Arthropoda; class Insecta; order Odonata; family Coenagrionidae; genus Ischnura; species Ischnura elegans. The sequence goes on from NC_060253.1 coordinate 20,472,936, forward strand.
GTAATTGATCTGGTACTGTTTTTGGACTGCATTAAATAAATAAATAATAAGAATTAATTACGGATTATGACTGAATTTGCGTTTATTATTTTTTAAGCCTTCGACGCATCGTGTATGCTTATTTCATTCTAGTCCCCAATCTCCGTTGTCACATGGCCTTGGTCTACTTCGGGCGATTGACTCGAATCGTGTGCGGCGCTGAGATGGGAGCGTGGAGAAAAAATTGAAAACGCGGCCACGCCAAGGTCGCGTGCCGTTCGTGTTTTGTTTTCGAGGAGCTCTTTAACTCTGTAAGGAGATTCTTTTCCTCTCTACACGTTTCGTGTCGAGTAGGTAATGAATTGACTCGCTGGATCTTAGGAATTTTTTTCAGCGAGCCTGGCGTCTGAGATTCGATTCTTTCGAGTTTATCTAGTATGATGTTGGGCACGATGTGGTGGAAGTTCTTAATATTATTAAAATAAGACATTGCAATATCTCCACTGAGTTTTATTATGACACTACGCGTTCCGTCGTTACAAGCAACATTGACGCACTTGATATTATTGTTTGTAACGACGAAACGCGTAGTGTCATAATAAAACTCAGTGGAAATATTGCGATGTCTAATTTTAATAATCTTTTGAGTTTATTCTAAATGCGGTGATTGTTATATATTAGCGAAGGTTTCGAGTCGATAGTTTCGTACTCATCGCTAAAATTAGGAAAACCGTTGACAGGGCGATCATCTTTCGTCTTAAATTACGTTTTAATCTTTAATACATGCAACATTTCTGTGTACATATTGATAAATTACATAATTATTCCTAGTTTCCCATTTTATCCCTTTGCCTATCTTTGTTGCCTATTTTCTCCCTTCTCCCTACTTCATATTTCCTGGCCCACCGTTATTTCAAATCTAATCAGCTGCTACGAGTTATCATTTTTCCACAACAGAGCCTATTTTTTCATTGTCGGTGCGGTAGACGATGCGGCAAATAAAATTTTCCGCAATTAAAATATTTGTCGGTAATTTAATTGTGAATAATATAATTTCATTCGCTCACTCAGTGTTTCAACCCTTTGATTGGCTTGAATAGTGCACGTATTGAATAGGTGATGGTAGAGCTTACCCCAGACTAACTAATGCGTGAGTGTATAGCCTACAAGGGAAGGGGACCTGTTTCCTTTCCCTGTGCCATCTTGCGCTTTGACTATTTTTGTTGGAGGGGTTTGCCAAGGGTTCTTGTTTTACTTCTCCTGCAACAAAGCTTTTGTCTTTTTCTATGTGACTTCGTGTTACTGAATCAGTCAACATTCCAAATAACGTTATACTCACTTGCATCGTATGCGCTGAGAAAAAAACATTCGGAGAATTAGTTGAGTTCTGATACCAATCATTTTTTTTAAATTGATGTGTGAATAATTATCTTTAAATTGAGACAGTATAAATAAATGATGTACAGCTATCTTGAAATACACGCTCAGAGATTTTTAATGATTAGAAAAGTGACGATAAGAATTAATTGGTGTAGTATTTACATATATTCTCAGAGTTAAATCTGATGTCAGTTAAGGTAATGGAAAAGTAAAACAAGCATTACAATTTATTCCATTCCAACGCACTCGTTTTTTTTAAATGTATTTCAAGGTCAGTGCATTTTTTCAGCCATTGGAAATTATATATTCAGTATTTACAGCCTCCTGTCAGAGGACAATTTATAAAGAGTCAGTGATGTGGTTATTTGTAATACATAGTATTTGATTATCAACTCTCCAATGTACAATTTAATGGACGTAGATTGTGGGGAAGGCATTTAAAATATCACCTCAAATTTACGTGTTTCCTGCTCACCTAATTTGACGTGGATTCCGTGAGACAGACGTTAGTAATCTCTTCGAGTGTGTCACACACTCTGGCTCTATTGTCACTGAACAGCAAAGGGGATTTTTGGTCTCGCTTGCGCGACGGAGTGGAGCAAGCCCACGGAAACTGGGTTGCTTGGTTACCGCGGTGTCTTGCGGATCCGTTCGCATTCTACATGCCCTTAAGGTGGTTCAATGCCTTGGTGTAAAGCAGAACATCACCATTTTCATTTTGTAATTCAACCTTAGACGTGGTGAGCTTAAATTTTACAATATATTCTCAGTTTTGAATGAACTTACGAATCCATGAATGTTTATTTATATTTTCTGAAGGATAACTCATACAAGCGAAAGAAAAATTACATTTGAATATTCTGCTCAGGGGAAAACAGATAGCTTACACACGAAATATTCGGCATCATCAATATCAAATACATGACATTAAATTTTTAAAGGCATAATTTAAGCATAAAATATATTTTTTCTAATTTTTCTCTAGACAACTGTTCGTTTGGTGTGGATTTGATTTTTACCTATAGAGAAATCAAATATTTCGACGCGGTAATTTGGAGATATATATATTAGTACCTACGGGCTTGAGGAATCATTCTGAAGAGTACTGAGCAACCCTAATTAGTCATACAGACAAGACATTGCTTGGGTAGGAAGAAAAAATAGACTAAAACCCAACCCCAGCTTTCCAGCATTCTATCATGCAGGTTAAACCACAAATATGAAGAAATCAATCTCGTAATAACTTATAGTAATTGTATTATTAATTGCTATTGCTATTAGTTAAAAAAATGTTGACTGCGACTGATTTGCTATGGCGGTATATTAATGACTTCATCTCAAACTCAGGTTAAATATTCGTGCGCTACGTCATCTTCGTGGCTAAAAACTCCCGACGACAAGAATACCCAAATTCTAACCGTGGTTGGAAACAATAAATATCTTCGAGACTAGTTTTTCAATTGACTGATAATCGATTTTTCCTACTCGTAAAAAGGGAAGATTTGTGATTATTTTCGTCTTTTACGTTTATCATTACGTTCATTTTACGTTCACTAACATCTCCTCACACTTGGTCAATGGTAACTTTGTTAACTTATAATTTTTTTTGTTGATTGAAAATGGAACTATTTCTTTTTATGCAATTTCTCTGCATGTAATTTCATGAGTAACTTCATTTTGTATTTAACTGCATAAATTTCATACTTGACGAGGGGTTAGATGGAAGATGAGACTTTCTAGTCTCAATCTCGCCCAATAAAGACGTATTATTATTATTTTTAATTATAAGTGCTGAACGTGACATCTGTCGCAGTGTTGCAGGTCAACGCTGGAGTTTGCGAATGACCTCGCGGCAAATAAGTGGCGTAGTACATGGGAGCTTTGGGGGTAATGACCGACCCCGTGCGTCCCCAATAACCCTTTCGCGTAATCCGGGATAGGAGGCAAGGTCGAACCCCTAGACGGAGGGGGATAAGGGAACAGGGGAGGGGACCCAGTTGTTGTGGCGGACAGGAGAGGCGGGAATGTTGGGTCATTTTGCTGATTCGTATCATTTGATTCGGTTCATGGTGATGGCTCGCCTCTAAAAATTGACCCGAATCATTTCAGTCGTCGGCGTTTTGGACTGCCAACACTCCACAGTTAGACCCATAAATACTGTACACCTCTTTGCTTAGACAATTCTCTGCCGCATGAATTCACATAAAACGATAAGTTTCAAAGCAATTGTGGAATGAAGGTCTAGCTCCCGGTTTACAGTTATATTCAACCTCTGGTATTCAAACTGAACGATAGATTTCAAGTTAATTGCGATTGCTGATTAATTATTGCTTATCATCATGACTAATCGATTCATTTGATTCGGTGCACGGCGATGGCTCGCCTCAAATAATTGGCCCGAATCATGTCAGCCTTTGGCGTTTTGGACTTGCAATACCCCACACTTAGGCCATTTTCTGCAACGGGAATTCAAATGTAAATATGAATTTCAAGGTAATTGTGGAATGAAGGTGTAGGTCTAGGTTGGCTGTTAAATAATTTTAATTGTTTGCTTGGAGTCAGGCGATATATAGTCAAATTTTGGCTGGACTTCCTCGACAAATTGAGGAAATTAAAATAAGCGTTTCCCTTCTTTGTATGTATACAAATCTCCCAAACACAACAAAGAAAACCCCAAGTCTCAATCTCCTCTAATTGCTCAAAAATTGAGTGCTATATGAACTCCGGTTGGAGGGATAAAAAAACGTCCGGGATCGCTCTCCTAGAGCAGCCGTTACAAATCATTTCAATTTTTTATTGCTTGGTCCAATCAATTTCAACGTTTCCTCAAACAGGGAGTACTAATATGCAAACCAAAATTTTTATTATTATTTAATGCTATTGCATGAAATAATAATCGAAATGTTTAATTGAGGCACTTAAGCATAAATAAATATTTACCATCAAAAATGTACACCTTTGCATGACATTAACCTAGCTGGCACCGCCTTTCGATAAGCGCGCGTGGAATTCGAAACAACTTTTTTAATTAATAAAATGTAACGATTTTTCGCAAGAGCTTAAGAGGAGATTAGATGTATCGATAACAAGGTTAAATTACAAAAGATATGATCGTCATCAGTTATTAAATTAATTTTACTTTTTTGCATCACTTCTCTGATTATTTTGTATGAAGTGGTTCACAAGTTTCGTAAAAGTCATTTTTTTCTATATTTAATAATTTTTTTTACTCTCTGTTTACTATATTAGATAATATCGTATTTTCGTATGTACTAGGTATTTCATTCGCTGAAGATTTCCTAAACAGTTGAATTCCTGGTTTCATATATGTTTTTCCTTTTAAATTTTTAATTGTGTTTAGCAATTCCTGTCTTCAGACTTATTTAGTCCACGTACTTGAGCGATCGTTCCAAATGAACGGTTCATGTCCGTGATTCGTGCAATTTCCAGTCATGAACGGGACAGCTCTATGTAAGAGAGGGAGAGTGGTAGCAGGTGGAGGGGATGCTGGGAAAGGGTTCAACGACCCCTTTGAGTGCGGTCTGGCCTTCTCCCCCTCCCCCTACTTCAACCCCCATCTGTATCACTTTCATGAGATAGCTACGCTAACCGCTGTCTGAAGCTTAAGGTGTAACTGAAGGCCTTCCATTACCCAAAATGAACGACAGCCATACTGTCTGTCGCACTGGTCCGCGACCTTTATACATGTCGATTTTAATTTTTCTGTTTTTCATAATTTTTATTCAGATGCGGCTTTGAGATACGGAGGTAAGGATGAAGCGAGTACTAAGCGGGGAGGGGATGTTGAGAATAGTGTTACAGTGCAGAACGTTGGATGAAAGAGGGAGAGGAAGGAAGAGAATATGATTTTAGAGAGAGTGAAAGAGAGTTGGCCCTGTGTTGAATATAAGAGGGAAGTCGATCAAGGGACAGGATACCACCAGAATTCTTCTTATTAAAATAAATTCCTTACTTTCGGTAATAATTTGCTAAGTTTGAAAATATCTGGCGATTTGCCTCTGTACTAACCGTTTGATTCGACCCAGTTCAAGTTTTTATGCGCAGCTTGGGTAATTAATATTTTTTATGTCTTCTTTGGAAGATAATATTTCACCAGATTTTTCCGAAAGCGATATATTGTAATAAATATTTTGGTGAACATCTATTAGGTTTCATATCCATTTTTATGCTTTAAGGGAAGTTGATTCTGTTTAGAAAGGAATGCTATTACAATTATTAAAAAAAAGAATTGGTATTGTTAATCAATTCACCAACATCATACTGTTTGAATTCAGTCAAAGTCAAATAGTAGCGCTTAATTGTATTTTACCTTCAATTTTATGCATACCGGAACTGGAAAATGACTGACTGAGTCTTTTGTTTAACTTGTATGCTAATGTGAACAAAATAAAAAATTCGACAGACATAAAATGAACATATTCACAGTGAAGAGTTCTCGGGTCACACACCGGATGAGGTCCTCCATATCTCCTTCCGACGTTTCGATGTGCAACTCGCCCATCGTCCTCAGAGATTCCTGAATGCAATCCTTGAATGCCTGAATCCTTGAGGACGACGATCCTAAGTTTCCCTCCCTTAACGGACTTCCCTCTTCAGGTCACAATAATTTTCTACCTTTCGTTTTAACTAAAAATCCTATTCTCTCTTCTCCACTCCCCAGTTTACTCTACCCTCCAACACTAACACCGTCATTGGATTCCTGAATCCCTGAGGATGATGGTGACTTGCATATCGAAACGTCAGAAGGTTATAAGGTGATACGGAGGAACTCACTCGGTGTAGGACCCGAGAAATCTTCACTGCCATTAATGGCCGGAAAAAACAGGCATTACAAATTAACATATTATTTTTATCACCTATATTTGTGCGAAAATTCCATAGAGAAATAATCATTTGCCTTGACCAGGAACCCGCGATATCCGGTCGAATTCTTTAGCCAGTAATGCTACCGAGGGGTCATTCTTACCTGTGAAGATATTTGGGCACTACCGGACAAGGTGTTATGAACTGCTGAGCATGAGATGCGAATTGCAGTCCAAATCGTGCGCACAGCGCCACAGCCGGAGGGCAAAGCCCGAACTTGACCACATAGAGGCCGTCGCTCGTGACTAATTTAAGAATACCGGGAATAGGTGTTATCTTCACAGAGCCACCCGCAATGCACAAACTGTGCGAAAATTTCACAGAGAAAAAATCATTTGCCTTGACCAGGAGTCGAACCCGATTTCCGGTCGAGTGCTCAGCCAGTTAAGCTACAGAGGCGTCACTCTTCCCTCAGCAGTCCATACCACCTTGTCCGGTATAATCCATATTTCCACAGCGAAGAATGACGCCTCGAAAGCTTAACATGCTGAAGCACTCGACCAGAAATTGGGGGATCCGGGTTCGAATTCTGGTCAAGGTGAATGATTTTTTTTCTGTGGAATATGCGCACGATTTGTGCATTGCAGTTGACTACGTAAAGATATCACCGTGGCTAGTCCCAGTATTCTTAAATTGCCAATAATATTTTAATTGAACTTTTTCCCTTCCATACAATCATTGTTGTAATGTGCGATTTGCAAACTACCTCTCCCCGCCGTGTTCAGTATCATCCACCCCCAACCCTTTCTTCTCTTCCCTGTATATCATCGATTTTCTCCCGGCTGGCGACCTTTCTCCTACTCTCTCTCACTCTCTTTCACATCGTCTTCTCTTCCTCCGCCCGCGGGAGAACTGCACGTGGCGTGGGAGGCCCATAATCCCCGCCGTTCGGGGAAAAAGGAAAAAAAAAATAATCGCCACGTCCCTTCTCTCCTCCAACGACCCCGTCGCGAATTCAATGGGTCCTTGAATTTCTTTTTTATCACGTTAGTTTGCGGCGTAAATTGACCGCACCAAAATGCTAAGGCTTCTGCGGTGGAACGCTACAGTTCGATCGAAAGTTGCTGGTCCTTGAGTGCAAGCAAATTTTTCACTCGCGCATATTTTATTTTCATTATCAATTTACCCCTAACACAGCACAAATGTACCCTTTTTGGGAGGTAAATAGTCAACAATTAACAATGAACGATCATGAGCACTCATGTCCTGGTATGGGGCTACCTACCAGGCAGGACTTGAACCCACGATCTTCGGTTTGGCAGGCGAGGAGTCTATCCCAACGCCGTAGATGCTAACAAGGCTTTTAGTTTATTTAAGATATTTCAGCACTAGAAATGGTCACGGCTGAAAATTGTCTGTGTGTTCCAGGACTAAGTATGCTCAAAATAACTTCTCTAATCGTTCCTAATTCATTATCTCTGCAAAAAAATATCGGAGGGCAATAAAATGACAACGAGTGGAGGCTTGATCCAAGAAATCATTGTAGATTCATCCTTCAGAGAAAAAACTTCCAAGGAATACGACGTGATCCCGTTTGATTTCAGCTTACCCATCACTATTTGTCACTAATATGTCCGCACCTTAATTTGGTCGCTCATTACGTAATTAGGTAGTATGCTGACAAATTTTAGGGCAATTAAAGTCATAAGCAAATAGTGGCTCCTTTGAAATATATTTTCGAAGGACCAAAAACTGAGTGGATATTTGATCCGAGAAATCATTGTAGGTTTCATGTTCAGAGAAAAACCTTCCAAGTAAATGCGAGGTGATCCAGTTTGATTTATCTTCCTCATTAATATTGGTCACTAATCTGACCCCACTTTAGTATGGTTGCTCATTACTTAATAAGGTGGTATGCCAACAAATTTTAGTTCAATTAAAGTCATAAACAAATAGTGGATATGACGTATGAGTACCACGTGGTTGAAGAGTATCCTGCCGGCACGGAGCCAGAAATTCGCTTCGGAGGAGCTTGGAGAGTACGTGGGGAGCGTGCACTGATACTTTGTTGTCGATTCGCGCGCATCGGGAAATCAAACATTCCATCATATCAGCTACATATTATGTTTGCATCGTGGTGAAAGATAAATTCATCATTAGTTGTTGGCAGACATAATTAAATATAAATTTTTCGTAAAATGGAGTGTTCGAAGATAGATACAGAAAGAATTTTTGAGTTCCTTACCGGGAAATTGACTGATTGTCTACTTACGTTTCGGAGAACGACTTGTTTATTTCGAAACATCGGGAGACATGCTGCCAATTACTCGGTGGAGTAACCTAGAATGCTTTCTTCATCTGACATGTCGATAAAATGTAAGATCTTGTATCAGATGATGGATGTCCCAGGCAACTGATCTCCTCACAATAGGTATAGTAGTAGCGCTACTGGGGGCGCAAAAATATTTTCGAATACCTCTCCTCCTGAAGTCTCCTCCTCAAAATTTTCAACATCCTACATCAGAACGTGTACAAATAATATGTAGATATCCTATTTTCTCTCTATAGGTATCGTCAGGTTGGCCGAGCGGTCTAAGGCGCCAGACTTAGTTCTCGTTCTTACATGGGAGCGTGGGTTCGAACTCTACTGTCCTGAATTTCTTTCTTTTACACATACTGTCCTGAGTTCCTTTCTTTTCTTAATTTCCGAGTACCCTCCCGCCGTACGCGCACCCACTCACTGCTCCACACAACAGTTTCCAGATTATCAATTAGTCAACGCTCACTTTTTTCCCGCCTCCCATCATTTCTTGATTCTATTCCTCCGAGCGTTGATCCCTTTTCCCTGGTCCCGAATGTCTTCACAAACTTGGCTCTACCTTACCTCTCAAATCATTCAATAGCATCATTTCTTCTACATGTCATACCATTGTTCCAATTATCTTTATGTTAATGTACTTTTTAAAGTTATTTTTAAGGATTCGATCCTCTTTGTATTTTATGTATTTGATTCTCGTTATATTTCATGTATTTTTTTCTCGTTTTTTTAAATGATATATTTACTTGCTATTGGGTAACTGTAAATTGGCATTATTGGAGTTTCCATGATATAAACACAAATCGTAATTTCCACCCTTTGATTCAAAACTCAAAAACTGACCATAGTTTCAACATATTTATGTTATTTTCAAGGAAAATTGAAAATGACATGTCAATGTGTTGAAAACATGGTCGGTTGTTGAGTTTTGAATCGAAGGGTGGATAATTACATTTGTTTTTTTTTATCATGGATATATCGAACTTCCTAAGCATAAAGCCTGAAATGATTTTGTAATATTGGTCTTTTTTGGCTTTTTCAATGAAATAAAAAAACGAAAATGCCCTCCGACCCCCTTTCCCGACCTGCGAGGAGGAGAACTTAAGGATTCGGTCGCCCACTTCCCACGCACCGAGTCTCTTGATTCAATCCCAGGGTCCGTGCCCTCCTCCCAACCCCCGTCCGTGTGCTTTCCCCATCCACAGCCATCATCCCACGCATCTCCGGCCGCCCCTGGGAGACTCCCTTCACTGAGCAAAAATAGGATAACGGGGAGCTGTGGATACATTCAATACTCACCCTTTCACTCCGAGGATATTATAGGAGGTCCGTCTGAATAATGGTCCCGCGGGAAAACCTCTCGGTTGTTTTATACTATACATCCAAACCCTTCCCATTTTCTTCCAAATTCTACCTACCATGATCACCTCACCCGTTCAAGAAATAACATCCACTCAAACCAGTATTCCAGCTCTCTCCGTCTTAAAGGTCCCAACCACTCTGCCTCGATCCTTTACAATAAAGTTCCCGAAGAAATAATAAATAGCAACTCACTCTACGTATTTAAAAAGAAACTAAAACTTCTCCTAGCTGAAAAATGCTACTACAGTGCTAAGGAATATCTGGAGGATGCATTGTAAGGTAATTTCCTGGATGGCAATTAGAATTGCCTATTTTTTTCCATGCTTCTGTTAGTATTATTTAACCCTCTGGACTCTGTTTTAATGTTGTACATATCATAGTTAAATGATTATCTTGGAAATTCCCAAGAATCTTATCCTGCTAATTTCAATATTCATGTATGTATGCAATTGTTTGTAAATTTTACACTTTATTTATTTATTACTTTTATTACTTATTTATTTCGTCAATCAAAAATAATCCTAGTCTCACGTATTCACTATGTGTTCAACGTTTTCATATTCGTTGGAATTCGGGTGCCTGTATATGAGTCGTGATGGAAAAAGCGATTTCAATTGAGTGGGTGAGACGCCAAGGCGTAAAAGTGATTTCTTTTTTTCTGAACAGAGTTAGGTACGGAAATTAGGTAAAGAAAACAAAGTAGATCAGCTAGATATTTTGTAGTGTATTTGATTTTCCACTGTATATCAGAGGAGAGCAGAGACTCACTCGCATCCCTTGGCAGCCAAGTTTTTGTGATTTTCTTCTAATAATTAACTTTCCATAACTCTGTGGAGAAAAAAATTACTTGTACCCCTTGGCTTCACACCCCCTCAATTAAAATCGACAATCGAGATTTGATTGTCAAAGATCGAGGAAATCGAGATGGAGCCTTAATATTCCAGTTTCGATCCAAATTCGATTTTTCAACTTCGATGTCGACCATTTCATTTGATCTCAGTGGCGTCACTACCGGCCTATAATAACATCTGCCGACTTACGTGAAAAACGTTTCTCTAAGGCCGTTTAAATTGGGAATTTACGCTCTCGTTCATAAAGAATTCATCTCAATCAGTTGGTGTTTTTACTTAAATATTTATTTAAGCCAAATTGTTCTAAGCGGTGTCTCAAATCTTTAAATTGCGTGCATTTATAAATTTCAACTGCTGATAATTCAATCATTCATTATGAGTAGATTTTTTGAGATTTTTTTCTGCTACTCAAATGTGTATTTTGAGTGTTTTTCGAATGAATAAAAAGATTTTTTGTACTAACTGTATTTTTTTGAGCAATAACCGTTGGTTTGTCGATTAATCGATCTTAAGATTAAAATTTAAAATTCGAGCTTTCCATCTCGATTTGAAATCGATCAGTAGAAAAATCGGTTTTGACCGACATTTTTCGATCACTATATAAGTGGTGAATACTGCCCACCTGCAGTAAGAATATATTTTTTCACAGCGAAGCGGGGAACATCATCGAAGAACCTACTATTTTTATTGGCTCGGAAAAAAACATAAATTAAGAGATATATTTCGCCGGAAAGATAAAGACGATGATTCGTTTTTCCCCGAACAATATAGCAGGCGCATTTTCTTTTATTTTTTTTGTTTGCGGCTCGTGTCCTAGCAACCCCCTCCATACACCAATTGAGACAACTTGCGAGGTACTTGTTATATGTAATTAGGTGAGGCTTCTCTTCTGTTCTAATTAACCTGAAAAGTGAGGAAATTTCTCTCTCGAGACGCATGGAATGTCAAGAGAATCAGTGGCGCAGCGAGGGGGGAGTTTGGGGGTTAAACTCCCCCCCCCCTCCCCCAGAGCTCAGAGAAATATTTAAGTTTACCTAATCCATTTTACCTAATTGGATTGATATTACTCGTAGAATACTAATAGATATATACTAATAGAAGGATGAATAAAATATCCCTTATGAAGCCGTAAAACTCACCATTTTGAACCATTTATCTTAAAATGCCGCAATTTATAACTCTCGCACCAACCGCTTATCATGGTGGGTATTCCATACCACCGCACACCCCGGTATTAGTTGCACCTAAACCCCCCCGGCCTTAATTCCTGGCTGCGCTCCTGAAGAGAATGACACAGAATTCTGTAAAAAACGTCATTTTGTGTCCTAAAATTTACTTCCACAGACGCTTTTGCGCTCTTAGATCGATCTATTTCTAGTATTTATTTTTCTATTTTCACTGCCTCCCCATTATTACCGTCTCTATTCACCCCCTTCCACTCCCTTGCCCTCCGTCAACCTTTTGGTGAAGGTCATTCTCGAAGGATAAGTGCAAAGGTCGCGCCGATGGCCCTGACCCCTCATGAACACAATCCCAGGAAATGCTTTTTACAAGCAATGCCTTTGAATTATTTTCATGGTGCGGTTCTGATACGACATTCACCGTGTCGCTCTGAAAGATAGCAATAGGGTGGTTTCCTATTATTTTTTTATTGCCTAAATCGAAAGGTTATTAATCCTGGAGTACATATTTCACGCTTTTAGAATTTTAAATGACGACTTCTATTTTTCGCGATTAAATGAAAAGTGAAACATATCAAGCGCGCGAAAACGCGACGGCTAAGTGTGAATGGTGGGAAAAGCCTGCGTGACGTCTGGCTGCAGCTGTGTGAAGCCACCTGGGTGCAAGTACATGAACGCCGCAACGATGCAAGCTGCTTTTTGCCGAGCATGGCGTTAGCGTAGAGTACCCTGCTAGCAGGTAGCGCTTGGCTTAAATAAGGATTATTATTAATACCCTATCAAACGAAGGAAGTTTTCCGACGATAGGCAAATTTAATAGGTGATTATTAAGAAATGCTTCCCTGAGCTCTGTGCCTCATGCGTGCATTGGTAATCTCAGACGATCTCCTATCTACTCGTATAGAATCTAGGTCCCTGTGAAGTCACGTGGAGTGGCATCGCATGGGCGCCAATCTGGCCTATTTCAAATGAGGTTAAAATTGGCCATTAAAATTCGTCTAAACTGGGATTTCTAAAACAAAATATTTTGTATATTATGAATACACTAATGGCGGGTAACGAATCGCAATCATTGCCTCTTGTTTTCTTAAATGAAGGAGACTACCCTATTCTAAATTGCTCAAGCAATCTGAGCGTGTCACGAAGCCTCCGAGTCTCTTGTGGCTTTCAGCCTAATTCGATTGATATATCCGCGTAACGCTTTCTGCATTCCCGCGGCAGTTTTGGACGAATCACGCACCTTTCCGTTGTATTTTATTAAGTTCGCGGATTAAGTATTTCTGCACCAGATCCCATATGTTCGCTGCATATTCAAGGTGTGGTCGGACAATCGCGAAATGTCGCCTCTCTTTTACTTTCTCGTCCAAAAAAATGGGAGCGGGGTGAGTATTCAAGAGGCTTAAAGGCAGTAATGAGTGAGGTAGATTAATAATTGGCAATGTAAAGAAAATAAAAGGAAAAAGTACATATGCTGGTGAAGGTCATAATACAATCAGCAATAGATGCACATGGCAGGTAAGAATGTTAACATACAAAAGAGGTGGTTGATTCGTATGCACTTCGTCGTTAAAGAGATTATGCGGTCTATTAAAAATATTTCGAATTTCTCGTAAAAGTGAGGCAGTTGAACTCATTTGCAACAGTTTTCATCTGCTCCTTATGCTGGTCCATTTAATTTGGAATGCTCTCCGCGGAGAAGGAATGGGTCTCATTCTGAGAAGAGAAATCATTGCCTCGCCCTTCGCCTGCCCATTTAGTTTTCAGCGGACGGCCGGATTTTCATTTTTTTCCTGATGAGGGGGTCGGATTGGGCTACCAGTCACGATTTTATTCGGAGATAGATTATGGCAGCTAGTTATTTGGTGGAATCAGAGGAAGGAATGAATTAGGGTCGATGGAATCGTGAATTCACTCCCAAAAATTGATTATCGTACAAGTCATTCATTGTATCATTGTTTGGTCACTCACTAATCGGCGATCGTGATATCTTCCTCTCCTTGTAACTCACCTTTAAATGGGCACATTGTGATGGCTAGTGATAAATGCATCTTAATAAAAGGGTGATTGCCGAAAGGCTTCGGTGATTTAGTCGGTGCCTATGTTTCATTTTATTCTAATGGTGCCACAGTTTTCCATTATCGGCTAAAGGACTCAGTTTATAATATATCACATGCCTGATTGATAAATGCAAATTTTAATGATCAAATACATGCTTCTATTAAAGAACAAACAAGACATGCCTTGTTTGTTCTTTAATAGAGGCAAGGCAAATTGTTCAATTTTTAGGGAAATGTCAAGCACAGTTTCAGTGTAAAACGCTAAAATTGCAATATATAAACAACCTATATCCTTTATCATACTTATATTATTAATTCATTGCATATATGAATAAAGTTTGTGGTTTTGCGTATTTATAGCAACTGCTTTTATTTTATTGTAAATTATTATGACTTTAAATGCATAATTGGTGCTTAATATGCATCTCATCGTCAGTATTGTCAAAAACTTGCTATTGCGAACAGTGGAATAGCATGGGCGAAGAGAACATTCTGCAAGGAGAAGAATCTACTTACAGCTGAGAAAACCATAGAATTAAGGAAGTAATTCATCAGATGCTGCTAATTGAGCATCTAAATGTGGTGCTACCGAATAATGATGAAGATAAAATGGATCGACCTTGTGAGTAACGAGGATGTGCTATGTAGAGTGGGAGAAAAGAAAAGTCCCCTAAAAACCTTAAGTAGAAAACGGGACAACTTAGCTGCTCACATAATAAGTCATGATGGCAGGATGTAAACAATCGTCAAAGGAAAGGTTGAAGGGAAGAAGGGCAAGGGACGGCCCCGAATGAGCCACAGAGGACAGGTTATAAAGGATCTAAAAGAGAGGAAATACGTAACTATGAAAAGGTTAGCAGATAGGAGAGAGGAATAGGAATGGAGAGCTGCGTCAAACCAATACCAAGATTGTTGGCTGACTAATGACGATGATTTTTATATTGCAATAATTGTTCTACTGGTAGAAAATCTGTTTCCTTTGATTTATCCATATTTAACTCTCATTTTTCAACGTTCTTATTTCCTAGAAAATAAATCCACTTCCTGATATTAATATTAATGCTTTCTTATAATGTTTCTCGTTCACTAATGTCATTTTTCTTTCATTTTCAGGTGAGTAAATCCTCTCCTTGGTGCTGTGGGTAATCGAATTAGTGTTTGGTGGTGAGTAATAGTTCGCTCATATTTTGATGACTTTTTTCCTTATTGGATTTTGCTGATACTAATCGGCATTAATGATTATAACCATATCGATCGATTATCTTCTGCGTTCAAAATCGTGTGCGACGTTATATCTATATAAAAAACCGACCTGCTCTGTATCCTGGTGGTACCTATTTGGGAAATTTTAATCCGGCAACACAAAATTTGACGTCATCGTGTAAATATGTGAATAAAAAGTCGTTATAATAGAAAAATATTTGATTGCATAAAGATTTTTTCCAACCAATCAGTCGAGTAATTCTCGAATTTAGTTTTTTAATCGCTTGGCAATTTTCGGCCAGCGAATGTTGAGAGAAAGGTAAGCATGTATCTATGGAATGCCGTGTAAGCTGTCTGATAATTCAGTCTCGACGTCAAGAAATTAGGCAAACTGTTTCCACATTGCGAGGAAATTTTCTTTAGCTGTTGATTTTTTTTTTGGAATTCCAATTCGACTTTTCTTTTTTCGTTACCTTTTTTACGTTGATCAAAGGCATCAGCGTAAAAAAGAAATAATACAATTTTTTATACTTGGTAGCGAAAGGCATATTTTGTCTTAAGCTTAGCTGAGAAACCGGATGCCATTGTAAAAATTTCGTCAGACGGTCAAGAATGTTGGGAAACAGATTGGTGGAATTAAAAAAATCTTGATTTACATAAGTTGGCTTCATTCGTGGAAGTAATTTTGAAATGATTTTGGCCTGCTATATTCCACGGCTTTTTTTCACGTAAAAAATACGTCCACTTGGAAAATTTAGCTGTGAAAATGCGATGGAGATATTAGCTTTATTACCTACATGTCTTTTTGAATGATTTATACGAATATAAAGTTTTCCTACAAATTTTATGCCCGGAAACGATGTTTTTCGTGAAAATATCTAAAAATATCGAAGTTTTCTCAGTTTTTTTGCAACAAGCTATTTAGTGCGAAAGTTACTGAAACAGTAAATGCGAATTCCAAATCTAGATACAAATTCGGGATATACTCTTATATAAACTAGCTCTGGTTACCCTCTGACTTCCTCTCAACAACTGAAAGTTGTGGTCTGATATTTATTTATTTATTTCTTTTACCTGGCCCAGATGAGGCCACAATGCAAGAGTCTCAGATCTGAAATTTTCTAAAAATGGGTTAATATGAACTACTATTGCTAACAGACTCCAAAAATTTGATTTTCTGTGAAAAGTCAAGCGGGTTACGGAGACGAACCCCTATTTACACCGAACCACAACTGTAGCTGATTTGGTAAAGACCAATGATGGCTTAAAATTTTAGCTTTGCGCAAATGAAATTTATTGTTGATTATTGGTTTCCGATGCGTTAGAATTAACAACAAATCACCTGTTTATGTAACCCCCCTATCACTCGAGCACAAATGAAATCTTTTCAGGCTTAACTTGGTAGAAATGCGACATATACATGATAAAATAGAAACTGCAAACCTTGATAACGGCATAGAATGTTGACTCAATGGTCGGTAATGGGTTTTTATATTGAAGTATGAAAATTACCATTTATAGTTTATATTTTATCGTGGACTCTCCGAAGCAAATTTATGGCTTTCTGCCTAGTTGGACTTTTGATACTCACAGAGCGCCCTTTTGTTAGTGAATAGGCTTTTTTTATTGGATGCATGATTTCAGGGATGCTGACTTATTGACATAGGACTGAAGTATTGGGGGGGGGGGGCAAACCGGGAATCTTGCCCCGGGAAATTTTATAAGTAGCGAGTTTTAAGTTTTTTAAGCATTTTAGAAGAGTCAAATGATCAATATTAGAACCCTGATAACTCGACTCTCGATATCTGGACACTCCGGGGAAAATCAAATAGCCTAACACATTTTTTCCTCACATCCATAACGAATTTTGAGGGGGCTCGGGCCCCCTCAAACCCCATGGAGTCCCATGATTTTCATATGGAAACGTAGCAACCTATTTGAAGCATTTACCGACTGCGTTTCGACTCAGTTTGCTTTTATCCATTCGTCGGAATCTATCCTACCGATCGTTACTCCCCGTTTCGAAATGCCATCATGGGTGATCCCATGAGGGTGCCTCCACTACCGGCAATTTGTCGCGTCGTGTGGAACGGGTCGGTTGCACAAATCGCCGTCTGTCACGCGAAGTCACGTCGCGCACGCATTGGACGGGGCTTATATCCTGTGGTTACGGGTGCGCACGGCAAGGGACGGTCACGCTTTGGAGACTGACGGGGACAGAGGGGACTCTCCCCGGGTTTTCCCAGAAACCGAATATTTATTTCGGGGCGCATCGCACACGAACTCGCGGGAGGACTTTTTATGAACCCGTTTACCACCAGCATCTCATTCACCTCATTATTCACTTGATCAAAGCTTTCGCACCTCATGATGATTAAAATGTTTAATGCGGTGTATGCCACGTAGTATATCGTATTTTTCCCCGATGTTTGGTGATCGACTGTCGGTCACTTCTTCGTGGAAGTATTGGTGGTGCTTGGCGCTGCTAAATTTGGCTATTGCGAAATAAAAAGTCAGCTGCGCAAACACCTCCGCCATTCCCTTGACGAAGTGACCGGCAGTCGATAACGAAACATCAGGGCAAATGCCGATATACCCCGCACCATACACCCGTATGCTACTTTCTAATAATCATTATTCAATTATTCACATTTACATTTTCTTTTAATTTCATCTTCATGGAAAGCATTTTTACCCCTTAACAGGGAATGGAACAGCGAACTTTGGACTATCCGTGTTTCCATTGGTGGTCTGGGGAAAATTTTTCCCGTCATCCGTCTGCAATCCGAAGGTTGGTTTGATGCAGCTTTCCACTCAACTGTCTTATCGTCTGCTCTTTCAACGCTTGCATTTCTGTAATTCTTTTATTTTGCGCCCTTCTTGACCTGGTCTATGGATCTCTTATGAGGCCTTCAATCTTCCCTTTCACCTGACCTTCAAAGATTATTTTCGTCACACCATGGTATAAACTACACCATCTCTAAGTAAGATCTGATGCTTTCCCGGCGAATATATTCGAAAAAGGATATTGGGGCTTCCAACCGGATGGTCTCTCTCCATTCTCTCTCCATCCTTGGGGCTAATGGTGAGTGTGATATCGTAGCCGAAATTGCGATGACTTTAGTTTGATTCATATGGCAATCTTTACTTCTACTCCTTTCGCTGGTCGATTCAATCTTCAGCATCCTATTTTGGATTATGGTTTTCGTTCTGAGAGGAGAAATCGGAGCGCGCGTTTCCTTAGCCCAGTTAGCAGTGAGCGGTCCGTGTTTCTTTCTTGGAGTGGTTGAGGCTACCGGTGTATATTTCATTGGAAGATAGATTATGGCATCTCTTTCTTTGGCAGAGTAGTAGCAGGAATGGATTATGGTCACTAGATCTTCGGATCTGAGGGACTTCTATCCAGAATTGGATTACAAATAAAGCCATTCAATGACAGTTCAGTCGGTGATTTATCGTTCTGCGTGATATCATTCTCTCAAGAAAAACAAAGCTAACTATTTCTCATATTTTAGTATGGCAATTTGAGGTGACACTTAAGTGCATGAGCGTAAGTCACCTAACCCAGGCGATGATAATTCTTAGTAGTTATTAAATTTCGATAGTTTTATAGAAAAGGCATAATCGATATCTATTGAAAGTGAGCCTACCTAAAATACCAAAGTGCGTCACATGGAAATTCTGAAGATTCATGACTTCATCAACTTTCATTAGTCTAACGGAAATATCTTCGAAGATATACCCATTTAAGTTTTACGGTAAAAATCGAATCGATGACTTAATTTTCTTCCGTCCATTTTCTATCTTTCTACGGAATCACTTTTGATTTCAGATTCAATGGCGAAAAACTTTCCTCATTGATTCCAGACCTCCCTCCCACGCTCACCCCCCAATTCCTCCCGCACCCCCTACTTTCAACCCCACTCCCCTCCCGAAGCCTTAAATTTGTGGACAAGAGAACCCCACCACCGCCCACGGCTTTAATGGCATCATAATGCCCCAAATGATTCCTCCATCGATCCATCATCCTTTCCAGTGCGTGACCTCCGGAAAAAGAATTTAGTAAAGGGTGCGTTTGAACATATAAAAAGGTTGCAGACCACTGTCAATGGTGGGATACAAAAGTGTACTAGAGGTATTTTTTTCAACCTCCGGTCGCTAACAAAAATCGCCAGACCAGCGACAACGGGTACCAAACGTATTGTGCGTTCTCTGTACCACATTCTTAGTCCCTCCTACTTTTTTTCTTAATTCTGCCATCATGCCTCAAAGACCTTAGTTTCTAGTTGCATCCTCTTAATGATGAAATTTTGCCAATATTTTCGGCTTTTGGGGTACTCGCGTCAAGGTTTTAAAGTGGCTAACTTTTTTCTCCCTTACGCTGGACACCTCATCAGTAGAGCTGTGTAATTCATGAATGAATCCGTTGTATTCGGACAATATCAAGGAAATGAAAATTCATGAGGCACGGGAATTTTGTAGAATTTTGCATTCTTCATTCTCAAAATCAAATGGATTCGAGATACACTCTGTTCATTCAGTTCATTATGAATGATTTAAAGAACCGATTCATTGCCACTGATCAAATCCCGAGAAGCGAATCCATAAAATGAACCGAAATTCCCACCCATATTCATCAGGGCTAATGACTAATGGGTGGAAAATGAAAAGCAAAACTTGAATAATAAACTTGAATGAAAACGTCGCGACGTCGTATTATTCAAGTTTTGCTTAAATATAAATCTAAAATGCGTAATTTTTGAAAAAAGTTTCCATTAGAAATGGCTACTTTGGCGCAATATATGTAAGCAAGCAATTTTTTTTATAAAAACGTAAGCATGAAAGGGGATACCCAAGACATATTACTACGTAACTTCTATAGTCTAAGTGAGTTTCAAGAAAGTCGAAAAAATTTTTTTCGTCAACCTTTTTCCGGATCCGGACCACTGTGCGTCGCTACATCGGAACTAGTTGTGCGTGAAAATAAATTTATGGCGCATAACAAAGTTTTTCTTTTCATTTACGATAAAATGAACTCGCGCAAGGTTTTGCCTGAGACGATTGAGACTTATGAGTTATTATCCCTGATGAAGTCTCCTGCATTTCTTTTCCATTCTTTATAACCTGTCATGTGTAACTCATTCGGGGCCGTCCCTCGCTAATGTCACAAATGAAGCGCTGCAGAATCAACTTACGAGTGGAAATGCCATCCCATGAAGCACCATACTCGTGCACAGTGGGCAAACGAGTGCTTTTTCATCAGGAAAAAGGCTACTTTTCATAATTTGAATGCATTACACGACTAATGGGTCTTTAGCCTTGATGAGGTCTCCAGCGTAAGAGAAGAAACGTTGACCATATTAAATACATTACGCGGGTCACTCCAAAAGACATTTATTCAGACGAACATGGACCGAGAAATTTATTGGTACTATGATAACATTTTATTTGAAAATGTACCCTGAATATGTATAAAGTTGTTTACATTTCGATTTTAAATATTCCTGTGAGAGGCATGGCTGTCCCTGTAGGTAACCCAACACTTTTTTACTGTCCACACCAGCTTTATTAGCATCAGCGCAATACAGTTTAATGAACTACTTCTGACTTCTTCGCACTAATTAATAAAAAGAGTGGCATTGTGTTAAATTCATTAGCTGCAGGATTTTAGGAGTTATATAGTCCGAATCAAAATTACTCTGCTGATATGCGATGAATTCTGAAGCACTCCATTTGTTTTATTCAACATATATGACTTATTGTGTAATATTAACAATTGCCTCGAGAATCGCTTTGAATTCCGAAACCCATATCTTTTTTTTGTGCATTAAAGAGTTTACGAGCCTATCAATTAATGCATCAACTAACTTATCCTCCATTAGCGTCATTGCTTGCTTCTCCATCTTCTCGCGTGCTTCAGTTTTGTCCTCGACTCACGCAAATTTTTCCAGTCGTCTTACTCTCCGATAGGATTTGCCGCGTTGCGCCAAAGTTGCCGCCATATTGAAAACGGGGAACAGTGTCACCACTCGTTTTCTACAATTTATCCTAAAAATCACTTTAACCATTGTCTGCCCAAGATGTTAAATGCCCCATGGAGTTGGCGCAACTGACAGCGATATTTAAAAATTGCATCGTAAGTATATGCTATTTATAACTCAACCCATCTCAAACTATCCTTGTATGCTTGATTGATCGTATTCCCGAAATATCATCACCTGAACTCCTGGAGTTGTTGGACCTGGTCTAATTGCAGTACTAATTTCAACTTTAAGTTGTTCTGTGCTTCCGTTGATATGGAAGCTTTCGGGAGATATTGGGACCAGTATCAAAATGTTTCCATTAAGAGTCATGACGAGTTTAGCCTGGATCATGAGCATCACTCGCCTGATTTTTGCTCGACGCCAGATAGCTATGTATCCTTGGAGACGTCACTAGCTATAAACCTTGGTTTTTCTGTTTAAATAAATTAAAAGTGAGCGCGGCCGCTTAGCTGACACCAAAAACTAGTCCAGAATTTGAATTTCCCAGAATGTACTCAGTACCAGTGGCGGATCTATGGGGGGGGGGGGGGGCTAAGGGGGATACCCCTCCCTGGGTATCCGATTTACACTAAATAGAATGGTAATAATGATCCAACCCCCACTACTGATAGAATTTTTAACCCCACTTAACCCCCCCTTGTACCTATCCTGGATCCGCCACTCCTCGGTACCTACCATGGTTCATAACCGATAGTTTAGGCCTGCTATTTTAGCCCTTTAAATGGAATTTTTACTTGGTAATGACTTATTCGCGCCGAAGAGAGCATTGGGATAATAATACATCACCTTACACCGTATGCTTCGTCTGAAATCACTGGTCCCTATGAGTGTCGTATAGAGTTAAAAGCTAATTTTTGAATACATGATGAATTAAGAAATCGTTTCTATAAGGCATAAAGGTTCTTTTCGATCATAATTTCTCGTTTATTTGAATTTGAAGTGAAATTTCAAAACATGCTCCATCTATCTATCCTGGCCAAACCCCCATTTTAGTGATAAAAACACACATGGTAATTTCCACACTATTTCATTTAAAACTCAACGACCGACCATGGTTTCAACTCTTTGTGTCATTTTCAAGGTCAACTTACCTTGAAAATTACACGAAGTGTTGAAACCATGGTCGGCCGTCGAGTGTTGAATTAAATAGTGTGGAAATTACTATTTGCGTTTTTATCATGGATATAGCAAACTTCCACAAAATCAAGCCTGAAACCATTTTATGCCCCATTTGGGTGTTTTGGCCAGGATGCATACGCCACACGCCCGTTAAGGCGGCTCGTGGGGTATGTAAATGAACGTGATTGACAAGTCGTTTGGATGTTTACGATCATGCTCTCCCTTTTGTGTTTTCCCACGGGCCCCAAGAGTCTGCCCGTGTGTGGATGATCAGTGTGGGACGGGAGTGGTCCCCGCCCTTTTTCCTCCTCTTTGATGGCCCTCGGATGTGGGTTTGTAGGACCTTCATTGACGGTTGCTCTCTCGTCTGCCCCCTCGGGCGATCCCGCGTCTGCGGAATAAACGGGGAAGGGGGAGGACGACTGAGTGTGGAGTGGGATTCGGAGAGAGAGTGGTTAGACTACTGCATGGAATAAATTAAGGAGGACGCGCGCCGAGTTAGAGACGGGTGGAGAAATAAAACACTCGGTCCACCTTTGCGGGAATCACCGATCCCTGCCTCCCTAAAATGCCCACTACGATAGGAAACACTCACGGTTGTATTTTTCACATTTATGAAGGTTCACCTGGCTTCAAACCCGGTAAATGACAACGTTTCGGTGTATAATTCTGTCATATATTTATATATACTTCAAGAGGTTCCTCGATGAGGTGTATAACGCGAAATTTTCCAAGGTTGTTGAACACCGTAAAAGACACAATTTAAGATAAAAAGAATAAAAAAACTATATAAATGTTCGGTGGCACTTACCACCTTCCTCAGAGTTAAGGATGAAGGAGAGCTGATTGGTGGAACAATATTTCTATTGTGTGAAATAACTAACTTTGTAATGTTCCACAAAACTTTATCATTCTGACCCTGGGTTTCAACAATTGGATAGCCATTATCAAGGTGATGAATCTATTGATAGTAACTATCTGGTAGTTAAAACCCAGGGTCGGAGTAAAAAAAGTTTTGTGGAACATTATAATGAAACATTATAACATTATAATAAAAACTCTGTAATGTTCCACAAAACTTATCATTCCGACCCTGACTTTCAACAATTAGATAGTCATTATCAAGGTGATGACTATGTTGATAATAACTACCTGAGTACATAGTTAAAACCCAGGGTTGGAATTAAAAAGTTTTGTGGAACTTTATGAAGTGAGTTGTTTCGAATTAGAGATAATTCTGTCACAGTCTTCAGGGAACAAAACGAAATTGAAAAGTAGTGTGAAGCCCGAGAAAATGTGCTTAATGGAGATCTACCAGAATAATATAAAATCATGTGCATTTCTCACAGTCCATGATTGCAAGAATGAAGATTGCCTGTATTTTTGTCCTAGGTAAGGATCTATTTGCTGATCACATTAATGTTCTAGATTATCTCCCAATTTCCGATAATATTGACAATGGCGGTTTTGAATGGAGGATTTTGCGGATTTCGGCTTAATTGATTTTTCTGGATTTCATCAGGCTATTATTGTTTCTCTTTAAAAAATAAATCCTTGGTACTCCTTCCAGCTTCTTCGGACTATCTTAAATGAACTTTCTTTATTTTAAGAAAAAAGCGATAGCTAGATGTAAAAGGTAATAGATAAAGTAAACCTCATTCGTTATAAATTAGCATTATGCGTGGTACAAACAACAGAACGCGAAGCGGCATAATTTCGGTGGATTTATACTTTTTTATTTCGATATTTCGAATTGTATGGCTAGAATTTTCAAGTAATAACCCCTTGTGTACTTGGCTTGATAAAACACAAAATTGTGTAGTCAAAGATTAGCCTACTACGGAGAATAAGCTTTCCTTGACCCGTGATATGCAAAAGAAGTATTTCGAAGCACATTGCCCTATTCGATTGATTGATGTTTATAGACTCTCACGTTCGGCAGCTGCAACTATCCATCGTCATACCTCTGGTGAAATGTGAGGACGTACGTTGTGTCTCAATGAGTTCGCCTATTTCATATCGCAGCTTTCTCTTCAATTCCAGCGGTTTCTTTTCCCTTTGCCCGCGTCTGGATGCCTATATTTTTCCAGAAACGAGAATTCTCCCCGCGAGACAACCCTTTGATTCTTCGCGGAATTCTCTTCAGAATCGTGAATTTCTCAGATTTTCTTCTTGGTTGCCTCATTGAGAATGTAGAGCGAATCGCAATGTAACTGAAAGACGTGTATTTTTCAGAAAACATGGTTTTTTCTAGGCCAATTGTAGCTGTCATACCGCTGTCTAAACAAATGAAAACTTGTGATGGAAGTTATTTACATTAGTTAAACAAAAAGTTGCAATATTTTCACTTAATTCCATGAAAAGTCTATGGAAATATTGCAATATCTTATTTGACTAGTATTTATCCTGTTGCTAGGCTGCTTATAGTTATAACCCTGAGCTAAAATCCTCCTACAATGATGAGGAAAAATTGGCTGACATGCGTTGACGTCACCCTCCTCCGCATATACATGTACTAAGGAGTGATTAAACATTGCTGAGAAAGCTAGTCCTACACTGTCGTGCATAACCTGGAAAATTTTCTAAAGTCACAAATATTATTCCTGAGTGATTCTTTGTTACAACGTAGAAATTTTTAGGCAATTTTCAGCTGAATTGATGGTTCAATTTTGGTTGGTTTATATACTGAACGTTTTTTGTCAATCTCCTCTTAGCCTCCTATTTGCCACGTTTGGCAAATAAAAAGCTATAATGAGAGGAGGCGAGTTGCCAGTTGGTCGGCGTGATCGCTTTTTATTTTTATTTCTTCTTTTTGTGGATTTTATTTTCCCCTGTGAACTTGTTCCTTTAAATCGAATATTTACTTCTTGTGTTAGAACCTACTTCCTTAACATTGGCCACTCTTGTGCAGGTGTGATTCGGAGAACACCTGCTGGCACCTTTAGCTGTGTAAGAGGGTCTCATGGAATTTTGGGACTATTCAGAGTTTGGGGAATTTTAACTTCTCCCTCTTTCTTCTCGAGAAAAAAAAACAGATGGATTTCAGAAATGTATTCAGGTATTCGTAGTGTGGGAGCCTCGTTACGTCATCATTGCTAAATATCTCAAACGAGCAACGATGAGAAGTAATGTATTTTTTCCGTTGCTCCTATATTATTTAAATGATATATTAGGCTAGTTCGATGTTGCGTTTGTAAGTACGAGTTATTAATTTGTGTGAAATTCTGGAGAATTCAAACAATCTAAGATGTTTTCATGAGGTACATTATCATTTTCGGGATGAAATAATTTTAAGAAGAGAAAAATCCCGATGGAGTTTCGCGGATTAATTAAACGGAGTTCTTTTAGATGCTTAAAAGTGTGTGCAAGAAAATGGCTCTATTTTTGCAGATTTTGGAATGGCATTGAAGTTACTAGATTTTCAGAGAGGAGATAGACATATATTCGCTCTCATTTGCTAATTCTACGCTAAAGCGCTCAATAACTTAAGTATATACTCCTAAAACATCTTGCTCCGTCAACTCAAATATTTTCGGACGGCAATTCTACACCTGCACACTGTATGCCTACCCCCTGCCAAATACTCTAGAAGTGTTGTCTCGGAGTCTTCCGTGGCGTACAGAATTTGTGGATTTCTCCATTTCAACGCGGCGATAACCCGGAAAATGGATAAATCCACAAATACTCTAGAAGTGGCTTACAGGGTATCATGTAGATGCAGATTTAGATACATAGAGTTTATATTGTTAAGATACAACCCCACAAGCCGTTACGATTGGGCGTCTGTTAGGACACCAGCCGTTATAAATAGAAGGGCAATGCGCTTAATTAGTTCCGCATCGCATATATTAAACGTTTATTAAATACTATCGCATAAGAATTACATCCGCAAAAAACTCGGCACTTCAAAATTCGGCATAAGAGTCAACAAACAAAAAAATTAAAGTTGAGGAGGTACAAGGAAAACGGTTCATTTTTAGGTAATTAAGGTGAACGCATTTTCGTCGCGCAATAAAACTATGATTCTAGACGCAGCAAGAGCCTAAAACTTATTTTTGGATGCAACTTTTATTGTAAACAGATTCCAAATTTTGGAAATAGATATTACAGAGAAATAGAGATTATAGAGTAATAGAGACTGATTTTCAATTGTACGAAATGAATATTAGTCGATCTATTCAGCGGAAAGGCGGAAGTATCATTGAGTGTTTTTCGCTTCAATTTCCATGACTCTTAACTGCGTTTTTCTTTCAAGTCTTTTAGGAATTCCCTTCATTTAATGCTAGGATTTAGTGCATTTTCTGACTAAAATTCTTCTAAAATTTCTATCGGTAAGTTACAATTCCATGAAAGTGGAATTCGCATTTCACGTTGGCATAGAAAAAAATACACCCCCTGCCAAGCACCCACGAAGTGGGGGGTCAGGGAGTGAATAGATGGGAGGCAGGGAGTAGATGCAGTTTTTCTTCAAATATTTGTGCGGTTTTTTCACTAAGGAACCACCATTTTAATTAATGGGCTTTAATGTTATTTTAGGTGCTTGGCGTCGAGTCACCAAAGATACTATTTAGTTTTTCCGCAATTGATTTTTGTTACACCAGAACACGCGTGGAATTAATTAGTCATAATATCAACCAACCTTACTCTGTCCTGCCGCATAAAAATATTTGTCAGGTGTGGGGTTCGAACCCACGCTCCCATATGGGAACCAGAACTTAAGTCTGGCGCCTTAGACCGCTCGGCCAACCTGACGATGTGATATAGTGGTTGTACGGAGAGCTCACATTCTCAATTTCCTATGCAGAATCTTTATATATATTAGTGTGTAATAGCCATGTTTCATTGGGACTACTTAAATTTTTGTGGATTGGTTGCTATGCCCACTTGTTTTCCTTCGTGGCTTCCACATTTTATTTGAGGGGCTGAGAAGCCAAGGGATAAAAGTGATTTTTTTCTTCTATACAGAGTTAGGTACCATAATTAAATTAAAAGAATACGATATCTGCTAGATATTTAGTAGGTACTAAATGCATTTGATTTTCCTCTCAATGTCTGCATATAACAGAGACACACTCGTATCGCTAGGCTACTAAGCTGTTGTCTATTTCTACTATCAATTTCTGAATCAAACATTGATGAGACAAAAAATCAATTGCACCCCTACTCTTCTCAACCCCTCATTTCTAAATGTGGTTATTTGCGAGGCCATAGGCAGGAAAAATGTTCGGGGATTTTTTTTAAGGGAAAGGGGAAAATTCCGAGGGGAAACTTTGGAGACCATTTCTCCTGAGAATTTCGTTGGAGGATTAAATCCCCATAACCTACGACCTTGGTTATTACATGTAGATGTAATTTTAATAGATTTCATTTTCTTCCTTGCGATAAAATACTATACTGTCATGTCTGTATAGTGACCTATGCTCTAAGAATCAGACGCTGATACGAAATTTGGTAATACTGATCCGGTCTTATTCCTCCTTCAGTCATAATTCTTAAAGAAGTTCCCATTTTTTACGCTTTTATAACTGTCATAATTCGGCCACCCCTTTTAAAATTTATGTATTGTAACCTAACCCCTTCCCTCCCGGATAGATTGATTGGGGGTACACATTCATTACTTGTGGCGTTAAGGGGGAAGAGGGGGTCAATTCTATTCCATTCTAACTTGAGGTAAAGCGGCAGGTCCTGGCAAGTATCACGTAATTTTTTTCCGCAAGAAACAGTGTAAACTGAGTAAAATTGAGCGGAAAGTGTTTCTCTACTAAATATAATTCAACAAATTGGTTTTTTTAATCCAGCACGATGAAGCATTTATTAACGTATTTACACAGAAAATACGCATTTTGGACAGTTTCACGTGAGATTAGAGGAAGGTCGTTGAGCCAAATCTTACGATACCTCACAAACGGAGTACGGGGGGGTCAAAAAATCGCCGCATTCACCTCACGTAATGAATGGCCGTCTTCTACGGAATCTCGACACTAAGGTCAGTACCTAACGGTATGAAATACTGTATGTTGCGATTAAATTATTGTAAAAAATAAATATAAGTACTCTCGTTGAAAGAATCGAAAGAACTTAAAATATTTTAGCGGTCTGTAACTTAGTAGGTATTGCACAATTGCACAACTTTGCACAATTTCTTTATGCGTTTAATATCCTCCTCGGTCCTGTCGTATTGTATACAATACACCATGGGCGTACCCAGAGAAGGGCTGGAGGGGGCAGCTGCCCCCCCTAGAAGCAAAAATCCTTAGTCTTTAAGAAAAATCAGTACTGGATTGAAACGAAAGTTTTAATCAAATTTTCTTTAAACCCACAAAAAATAATATTAGTATAACATATGAATCTAAAATATATTTTTTTAGGCAAATAATTTTAAAAACTAATAAAGAGCTGTTATAGTTTCCTTAAAATGCTGGCTTTTTTAGCATGGATTTACTATTGGAACTCTAACAGCTGAAAAGTTTTGCATTTACATAAATGTGGACTTATTATTTGTAACTACTCGTGACCATGTGGTTTGCATGCGGGGGTCCTCTTCCATGCTGATGTCGGTGACGAAAGTTTTGTCGATGGTGATGGGTGACCCCTTGCCAAACACTCTAGAGGTCGTTGTAAATGCTGCTCGGGTGCCTCACCGGGTAATATCCTACATGACTTCCAACGTTTTGTCGTCGAGTTGCTTTACATCGTCAGGGCTGAATCATTCATCAGCCCTGAGAATGCAGTACGACTCGTACGCCGAAACGTTGGCAGACATGGAGTAGATTACCCGGTGGAACACCCGTGCAGCCTTCACTACCAGCATACGCCGAGAAAGCATCGGATTATTTTCACACCCTAGAGGTCGCTCGCTTGCCTTATGCAGACGTAGATCCTTGCCGAGCCGAGGGTCATCTTCCGCGAGAGAAAGTAGACCCCGCGGCGGATCAAAACGCGGAATCATTCGCGGAGGATCACGGACTGCGGTTTTCTTTTTTTTTCTTTCCTACCCATCCCCACAGCTCTCCTGCCTCTCGCCACGCCCTCTGTCCTTGACCATATTCCGTCCCGACCGGCTTCAACCTCGTTCTTCTCTTCATTCGGCGATTCCCAGCGGTCATTCCCCGCGCGGTGAAACCAGCCGGCGGAGAAATTAAAAGGAAGGCCGCTGTTTTCGTCCTCTTCTTGTGCCCGTTTTTTTCTCAGCACTTTATTTGGTAATGATTTTGATATATACGGATAATTTTATTTGCCGGACTCGGTTGCGGCATGGTAACGTCCTCTCCTGCCAAATTCGGTGGTTTTAGAATAAAATAAGAATTATATAAATTTATTGATTTAGGTAATAAAATATTTAATGCTCTGTGTTCTGGAACTGAATTTGAAGAACCAAATTTTGCACTATTTGCCACCCTTTTTCTGGATTAAACACATAACGATCGAGGGGTTAATTAATCAATACGGAATTCATCTCATTGTTGAAGTTATTTACTCCAACTTTACATATTCAATGTTTATAGCATGAGGTAATGTTTTATAGGCAGTGTTTTCAGGTTTTATCTTGTGGATGCATAGCATGTGATTAAAACCGAACTAAAATTAATAAAAGATAATCCTTCCACATGGTGATAATGCAAGGTGCGTTGAAACCGGTTTTGTAAGTGAACTTTGGGTAGAAATCTTTCGGTCAATTTTAAACAATATTTCAGTAATTTTCTGAAGAGAAAATAGCCAATGGAAAGATTAGATGGAATACCGATATTTTAGTTCTCAGATGCGTGAATATTCAGTGACTAATTTGATATTGAATCTGATGATTAAAACGTTATTTGTGAAATGTGTGATTTTGATGTTTTTAGTAGGATATTGGAAACATTTAGAGCATGAAAGCGACCTCTCTGGAGGCTGTCTGAAGTTCTGTCCGACCCTTATTTTTCGTATTTGCTGGCTTAAGATGGAATGGATGTGCAATAGGAATTCTCAACGTCGAAAGCTTTTGCATTTACATGAATGTGGACGTATTATTTGTAACTGCACTTGACCGTGTGGTTTGCATGCTGGGATCCTCATCCATGCTGCTTGCTGGTGACGAAATTTTTCGTCGATGGTGATGGGTGACCCCCTGCCAAACACCCTTGAATTAACTTTGGTGCCTGGGAGTGGTGGAAGAGATATCAAATATGAGAAGAGGCTTCAAAAATCTTTTCGACGTTTCAGGTAAATTGAATCTCTACTGCGAAATAATGACGCGCACGTACATATATAGTTTTCAGTGCCATATATCAAGCTTAGGCATGTAAGATAAGTAGCTTTTACGAAGGAAAAAAATCGTAAATTGATAAGTAAAACTCTGTTTATACGCATCGGTGGTATTCACCCAATATTTGCGTGGAGATATACAATTTTTATCTGCTCCACTGGGGCCTGTAATGAACTTATTCTGAGAACGCATACCTTTTCATTGTCTTTCTGACCGATTCATGAGCTGCCATTTCTTGCTTCCATACATGGAATCTGAGAGAAATATGTACTTCCAACTTTCCAACTAATCCGGTAATTTCAAATAGGTGTTTCTGATTTCAGTGTTTCTCACGAACATAGTTTTGGTAATAGATAAAACAGCAAATTGTATCTTAAATATCAATTAGTACCCTACGTATCTTTTAAACCTCCCTATATGTGAAAATTTGCGGAATGCTTCGGACAAATGGGACAGCCGATCAATTTGCGCAACAGTTACCGGAACCAATGCGTCCTAACAAACCGCAATGCACTTTACTTAGTTTTCCTTCGTTCCAGCTGAATCTTTTTGGCACTCGTGCATTAGGTGCTCTTTAACGATAAGATTTTATGATAACATGATGGTGGAAACATAATTAAGAATCATTTAGAATATTATTTGGAAATCATAAAGTTATTGTAGACTTTAACAAGCTTAAAAATACTCGATTCTTGTACTCGAATCAATTATTGGCCCGCTAATCAATACTATAGCTACTGAAACGCCGTGCCTTGTTCAACTCCATTTTTTATTTAACTCTAATAATTTAATTTCGTTATTTATTTGGACTTTCGATTTTTTTGGATTGTTAAAAAGAAACTTTAAGACAAAAGACGTTTCTTAAGGAGGAGCAATTCCAAATTGATGTTTCAAGGAAGCTTATATTAGTTGAGGGATCCCTACGTCACGCTACATGTACCAATTCGTACTATTTAATTGAAATAATTAATGTCTTGCCCTCTGACAAGCCGACTATGTCACTTATATCGCTGCGGTAAGTGTTGGTGATGGAAATTGAAGTTTTCAGGAAATGAAAACGTGTGCGGTATTCATGTCGTTGACCACTTCCTGTTTTAGAAAGTTATCGGCATCTGCCTTCGGCATAGGGGGCCGGCCGGCCGGCCGCAGGAATGTAATTATTCGCTGAAACGAGTTTTTTTTTTCCTTTTAGAATTCGTGCGAGTCTTCACCGCGATAGATGCGAGCGGCGAGGGCTGGGGAAAAGCGTTGCATTGTGGACCAGGTGCGAGAAATTATGAGGAGTTGGAAAGAAGGTCAGGGGAGAGAAGGCCAAATTCTGTATTCGGCTGTAATTTTACACGTGTCCTCCTTCGTCACCATTATCAGTAGCAATTACACTCTCCAAGATCTTGTTCTCATTGGAACTTCATTCCAGCCAGTTAGGCCTTGGATGCCTGTGTAGGGACATGGAGGAGAGAAAGTAGAAACCTGAATTGGACAGACTGAGAAAAGCAATAATTTGCATGAAATATCATCAATTCTATCGCGAGAATGGGCACCTGAAATGGTGGGTAATGGATCCTCCTGATGAGATCTCGCAAAAATACCCTTAAAAAGAAAAATATCTTAATTTCACGAATTGAAAAAGCCTATTTGAAGAATTTCATGCATCGAACTGTTTTCAAAACGTAAGCATCGAAAAACCCAATTAAATTCTGTGAAGGTTTACATATTGATACTATCGGATCAGCAAGAAGTTTGCTTACATTTCGTCCTCAATCTGCGTCATTAATTATACAGGTGTAAACATCCATAAATATTTGAAAATGCGTAATTCATCTAGTGTCAGTGACAATGTCTTTCGGGGATTTATGAACAAGTTTTTGTTTGACTCGGATTTATCTTGATACGTAGGTCAATTCCCTTATAGTTTAGTCTAGGTTTGATGAGTAATTGTTCTATTTTCCAACTACCTTTCTGTGGGATTATAGAGGGTCAAATGATTGAAATTCTCTTGAATAGGGTTGCAAAGAATTCTCTTCCGGAAGTAGCGGTCGCCAGTAGCATTCCAAGAATTTCCTGCACGAATGGATAGTTTGCATATTACTCTTCTGTAGAGGGAGAGAGAGAGAGAGAGACCACCAAGCTCTCAATGGAGAACAAGTTTGGATTCCCGGAATTGGAAAATAACCAATATTGGCTTTTTAATAGGGTTGGTCTCAAAAACTATATATTTCCACCATGGATTAGGTATGTACATTTTATGATATGTATTAGGTGAATCAAATAAATATTATTTAACTGTTTGTTTACCTAAATGCACTCTATAATTCTTCCCTTAGTCATTGTAGTTCCTGTTTTAGACTAGGAAGACAAAAGGATTGTGCGAAAAATCCACAGAAAAAAATCATTCACTTTGACTGGGACTCAAACCCGGATCCCTCGATTCCCGGCCGAGTGCTTTCGAGGGATTCCGAATGTAAACGAAGGATCCGGGTTCGTATCCCGGTCAAGGCGAATGATTTTTCCTCTGTGGATCTTTCGCACAGTTTGTGCATTGCGGGTGACTCCGTAAAAGTTATCACCGTGGCTAGTCCCGGTATACTTAAAAAGACAAAAGAAACCCAAAAAGTCTGTATGCAATAGCATACTTAAATGAAAAAACAATTTTTCAATGATCAATCGCTCATTGATTCAACCCGATGGTTGTATTTGAATTCAATGATTAAGCCTACTACAGTGATGTTATTTATGATTAACATTGCTGATTTACTAGTTATATTTGTAGAGTAATTGCTCTTTTGAACTATATTGCGTTTTTTTCATCAAGAAATTGTATTAGTGTCCTAATTGGTTTAATGCGAGTAAAGTACGTGTTCCAATCAAATCAAATGTGATGAAACATTTTCTGAGGACACAATTATATAGCCTATTGTCAGAAAATCCAATGTTTTCAGCCATAATAACTGTACTTCCGATTTGAACTATTAAGTATGGTACCTGTTGTGTTAGGTTTACATGATTAATATTGTAGATTATCCCGGCCTGTCTCCCCTCCCAACTTGGACTTCCTTCTTCAGCTAACTATGACGCTTATTCCTACTCATTATGTCAATAAATCGTATACTTTCCTTTCCCTTCCTCACCGACGTAGCAACCTTCCCCATAGCAGAAATTATAACATCCCCTTCCCTATTTGTGCCCACTCCATCCAAATGTATCTCATCTAGAAGCTTCCTCTCCTCACTCGCCATATCCAGCACTTCTATTATTCCTTTATTACGTTATTCCTACTCTCATTAACATCGACGGGGTACCGTGTAAGCCACCACCAAGGGGTGATTCCACACCAGGCATGCAGCAGTTATCGTAGCCTTAATCAGACACACACTCGCTTGCCGGCAACAGGCAAAGCACACAGGACTGCGACCAGAAACTAGGAGAGTGCTAAGGACACGAATATGCAAATAAAACTATTAGTTAGTTTGTACTCTCCGTCCACTTCACCTCCTCCATTCATCTATAAGCCCACATCTCGAATGCCCCCAGTTTTTTTAAAATCGTCATCCTATTTGCGTTTTCTCTTGTTTCCGCTCCGAAAAACGCTTCACGTCAGATCATAATTTTCTCTAGTCTTTTCTTTAAGCTCTCAAATATCGATCCTATCATTGGCTACCTTCTCTTAATGAACGCCTCCTCTGCCAGTGGCGGATACATTTGGGGGGCGCCCTCCCCCCTTGCGGGTCCACCCTTATTATCTAACATTCCATAACAACACAACTTTTTTTACGATTGCAGTTTTTATGTCATAAGATATCATTGTCTTGTGTACGTGTATAATCAGTTTAAATAAAACTTTCTTAAACGTTGCATGTGACTTGATTATTTTTCATAACGATAAAAGTACAGGTAGCTCAAGATATCTTTAGCGCCCCCCCCCCCCCCTTGAGTTTTTTCTGTATCCTCTGCTGTCCTCTGATAACACAATTCTCTTCCTGATGTCCTTTCCACTGTATCCGTTTCCCTCTACCATGCCGCTCAAATAGTTTAACTGCTCTGCCACCTAACATTTGTGACCACATACCTGTATCTTAAGCCTCACATTCCTTGCCCGCGATGCTTTACAAAATTTCGCAGATTTTGCCCTTTTGTGGCTTTTATTGTATTCCTCGCAATGCTTGCGTAACGCATCCAGTTTTCTCCCAAACGCGAATTAATCAACGGCTGATCATCGGCGAACCTCGTTGACTTTATTACCATTACCAAACACCATTACCTCTACTTCTCCTCCTATGACTATAATTAATTAAAAATTTTTTTTCCTTGAGGTAATAATAAATCAGGTTAGACTATCCGGAGAATCACCTATTGGTTTAAAAGGCTTGAAGATTAGAACTAGTGACAAATTCAGTGGAAAACTCTTCCACTGACGTGCACAATAGATGTTGACAAGGGTAACGCTTACAATTAGACGCAGAAAAAAACATGAAAGTAAGGTTAGTAAAATAGGATTGGAGTAGATATTAAAAAGGTAACTTGGGGTATTGGGTAAGGGTAATAGGGATAATAACTCCTTCTTTCAAACTAATCCCTCACCTCAGCATTGCTAAATATTGCAAAACAAAGGCGATATTGGACAACATTGTCTCAGACATTGCTTGCCCAACCTGACTCTCTGTTGGTTACCCTCACTTTCGCATTGAGCATCGCCATATACACCGACACCTACATAATACCGTGAGATCAACCTCTAGGGTATTTGGCAGGGGGTGATCAATCACCAGCATGCAACATGCAAGAGGATTCCCATGTGCACACGATGCCGTCATAGAAATGATACACATACTAGCAAAGTATAATTCCGCATGCAAAGGCAAAATTGTCAATTAATCATGAAGGCAATTTGCCGATGAAGCTAGAACATGCAAAACTTACACAAAAATACACAGATTATAAATGAACCGCCTGTCGTGAACCAACACCTATTTTCCTCAGAATGTGCCATAATAACTGCTCGTCCGACGTGTCGCTAGTTATAAATAAATAGCATATAAAGCCATCGCGTGGAAGTCTAATCACTTAACGTTCACGCTCATAATGAGTTTTTAACCTCTATTTTCTATGGCGTTCTGATCCAAAATATACTTCCACATTTATAGAAAGGCATACATTGCCAACTACTTGTGAAGGCGATTTGCCAATGAAGCTAGAACATGCAAAAATTACACAAACAAACACAGATTAAAAATGATTTGCCTCTCGAGAATATGCACCTATTTTCCCTTAACAAATGAAGAAAACGGTCTCCAATGACAGTTTTCCCCTTTTCTTCAACTGTTAATCTATAGAGGCCATAGAGCTCAATATGCTTTATTTACGTATTTTCCCACTAATGTGACATAATAACTGTTCCTTCGACGTGTCGCTAGTTATAAATAGATAGCATTTTAAATTATCAAGTGGAAGTCTAATTACCCAACATTCACTCTCGTAATGAGTTTTTAACCTGTATTACCCACGCCTTTGCGATCCATCATAGTTAAAGCCCGGTGGAACGAAGGCTGTTGGCCAGTCACAGAACGAAACCAGCCCAAATCGTCTCCCTATCCATCTTCCTCTTCT
This sequence comes from Ischnura elegans, assembly GCF_921293095.1. Lineage (NCBI taxonomy): Eukaryota > Metazoa > Arthropoda > Insecta > Odonata > Coenagrionidae > Ischnura > Ischnura elegans. The sequence continues at coordinate 20,509,102 of NC_060253.1, forward strand.
TCTCTATTTCCTTTTTTTTAGCTGCCGTAGGATGCGCCCTGCGGCCATCTTCCCCTCCCATCGTCCCACTCGTTCGCCGCGCACTCTCGCACGCACCTGGCCCTAGACAACACAACAACACTCTCCTGGCTGCACCTGTTCCAAGCCCACCTACCCACAACCACCGAGCATCTCCACCTCCCGGCCGACTGAAAGCCTCATCTTCACCAACACATTCCTTCCTTCCATACCCTGCTTCCGATCCTACTATACTATAAGCTTACTCTCATCTTTTTATTTTTCTGCCGCTAAACGTTACCCTTGTCCACATCTATTGTGTACGACAGGGGGAGAGCTTTCCACTGAATTTGTCGCTAGATCTAATCTTCAAGCCTTTTAAACGAATCGGTGATTCTCCGGATAGTCTAACCCGATTTATTACTGCCTTAAGAAAAAATAAGTTATTCATGAATTATGGTCATGTGAGGAATTATTTAAGCTTTGTAATATTCAACTGAAGGTTTACAACTACGTGACTGGTTTCAGAAATATCAATATGCATTTAATTGCATTATTATCGCTCTTTGATATTTTGGTTTGGTTGAGTGGTTCATTTTTTTTGTTTTACATTATTTCAAGTACTTAAACTCAGCATATGGATCTGGTATTTTTTCGTGAGGTGTATTGATAAATAATGCTTTTTATTCATTCAATTTATTTGCCTTTACCCTTCACCGTTGCTTGAAATGATGATTTTTTCCTGAAAAATCATTCATCACTCTCTAAAATCAATTTGACGTTTTTCCGTGACATTAATTATCATGATAATGATAAACGGTGATTCTGACTTCGTGATGCAACGCCAGTCGTTACATGTCTAAGTCAGCATCACCATTTTTATTAGCGTTGTCTAATTCTGGAAGTTTAGATAATAATGAAAATATACTCTCGCGGGACACGTGCCAGGTCTTACGGCTTAAATATTCTGTGGAATATTACAAAGTTTAAATCATTTCCCCCTCGTATAAATTCCACGTAGTTGAGCTGTCTACTGTTGAATTAAAATTATAAGCTGCTGTCCTTAAGACTACGATGAGCATACATTATTTCATGCTTGTAGCAGATACAAAATTAGTTCCTTTTCTCGCGTTATATTCATTCCAACTTTAGATTGATGCAAAATGTCGACGAGTCTATGTAATTCTCTTACTCTCAGCGTATTTTATTAAATGTGCCCATGAAAGCGTTTGGGAAATGAAAAGTCAAGCGTGAATGTAAATATAGCACCTACAGCTGGATCTCCGTTAACACGATGAGTGCAAACGCACAATTTTTCGAAAAATTGTCATGCTGTAGCCACAGCAAAGTGTTGTCCTCTTGAAAATGACACAGAGATATGGGGTTTTTATTAATTTGGTGTCGAAATTATAGGTATTTAATACGTCCATTATCATTTACCTCTGTTGATGCGAAGACTTCCGTGGCACGACGATACTGAAGGCTACTTTTATCGGGTTTTTCCCCGTCGTCGTTGTGACAGAGACAACAGTTTCTCTGCCACAAATAGGACGCGGTGACACCCGGAAAATGTAGCCTTCATCATTTACCTCTGCTGTTTGGAATCTCGCAAGCCTACTTCCGTAAAAAAAAGTTGGGTTGTTAGTATACAACCTGGTAAATAAAAATCAAGTCAAGCTAGTAAAAGTTTATTTGCAATGCTGCCTACATAGCATTGGTAGTTTTTAGGCATATTTACAGCATTGATCCCGTTTCGAAATATTACTTTTCAGTGCTTTTGCAAAGGTTATTTTAAAGTTAGTATTTGTCTGTGAGCATGTAGCAACAATTGTTAAAACATATTTTCTTTGAAACTCCTTTCTTCCGAAATGGCTGCTGGTCCGACATTTTCCCGAGACGTGATGGAAATCGTCATAACCCCACGTAGACTGCCGTGTAGTTACTGTCGATGTTGAAGCAAATAGCTCCGGCCTGCTTGGGAATAAATGGCTTCAAGCCACTCTGACGCTACGACGAGTCCTTTGAGAGTGAGGAATGCGCTACTGCCTTTTGGGCAGTCTGTCCTGTACCAGGGTATAACGTCCTGGGGAATGCGTTCATCGCTATCAAAGTCCACCTAAGCGCTCTTCGTCATTCTTATTTTTTACTCCTGATCTCCTTTCTTGAGCACCCATTATCCTCTACCATGTTGTTGCTACCGCCTCTCCCGCTGGGTCCCTTGTAAGAGACCCCTACCGAGGGTCCCAAGGCCCACCTTCCCCGCCCCTGGGGCCCCATCGCGTAAATTACATAACGCCCCTCTGGGCCCAAGATATTTTCCTCTTTCAGTCGAGGGTAAAGAGACGACGCGGTCAGTATTATTTCGTCGCTTCATTGGCTCGCGACTTCAGTGAAGATTCTCGGGAAAACGAACTCGTGAGGAAACTTTTCGATCCCATCTGTTTGTTTATTGAAGTGTTTTACCGATTACGGTGGGTTTTTCCATGGAGTATTTAAAAAATCTTCCTTGGCAGTCTCCCCTGACTTGAACTGTCCCTTCCCTCCTCCTAAGTCCTATAACACTGACAAACACTTATCTCAATTCTTTTCCCATTTCTAGTTCTAATCGAAAGAATTCCTTGCCGGAAGGAATAATAGGAATTTTTGGATAGAATGAAAAGGAGTAGGCTTCATTGTGAGTTGAGGAAGGAAGTACGTGTAGAGAGAGGAGACCTCCAGAGTACTTCTTAAGTACTCCATGGAAACCTACCTTAATCGGTAGAATACTTAAATGAAATGAAATAGGCAACGAAGCGTTGTCCTAAGAATTTTCAAAAAATGCTCTGACATGCACATTTGAGAAGATTTAAGCTATTGCAGGTGCGGTGGAAAATTTTTTCTGACAGTAGTTATCACTTCTCCCTCCAATTCGCTCTTTTTTCTTGGAGATGACCGATGGAATTTTTGGCTAAAAGAGATTCAATCGCCCTTTGCTGAGATGATCTTTTTCACGTGTCTTTGGTGGTTTCCTTGGAAATTAGAAAATTGAAATATGACATCCCAGAAAGGTGGAGTGGGGTAGGAAACATATTGTGAGCTGTCACGCGTGTGGCTAGGATGCCGATAAGGGTCTCTTTCCAGGGTCCTTGGCCGACCCTGTCCGGGTCTTCTATTCCCTTGGGATTTTTTTGGAAGATTTAAGGGTTTGCTGATTGGCTGAAAGGCGAAGGTGTTTCCTTTGGAGCCTGTTCTGCCGGAGCGTGTGGCAGCGAAATTGAATTAACGGTATCTCTGCCTCCTTTGTCTTCTTCTTCGTAGAATTCCTCTGTCAAGGTGAAAAAGCGAAAGTAAAGCCGTGGCTGAATTGCTTGTTTTATTATTTTCTCATTTCTGCTCGTCACTTCCGAGCTATGCTGTAGTAATTGTGGAGTACACTTATGTAGAACTGATTAGAATGCTCGATTGGCATTTGAGTAGCTGATTTATTCCACCAAAATTCTGGAAATAACTATGTTGACAAAATGAGCTTATTTACCTTTATAGTTCTAACAGATATATATGATATAATTAGGCAAATAAATTAATATGCACCAATAAATTCATTTATTGAGCTATAATTTAATAATATAGCCTAAATCAAATAAAGTTCTCGAATAATTGCTAATTCATTGCAGACGTTTGACAATAATGATTTTTCTGTAAAATAACTCCAGTGCATTTTTTAAGGTCAACTGAAACGTAATGTAGACGTAAAATCATTTCTAACAGAGCAAAACAATCTTGGTGGAAGCCCTTTAATTTTCAGTTGCTGTAAATCCAGTGCTGCGAAGATTAAATTAATTTTATGAAGCATCCTTCAAAATACCAAACTATGCGGATCGGTAGAAGTTTAGGCCTTTTTGAGAATGATAATCAGCAGCTACGGTTGAAATCCACAAGTATAGGTATTTTTCTCCGGGATTTTCCACTTTCAGCAGTGGAGAGGATGGAGGAAATATACGATTTCAAGTACATACTTCGGCGGATAATTTTTTAAGTTCTCTCATCAAAACCTGAACTACGGGTGGTTACTTGGTTATTTAATAGTTATAAATTACGCGTGCAAATAGGGTGGTTTCCTATTATTTTTTTGCTGCCAAAATCGAAAGATTATTACTCCTGGTGTACGAATTACACACTTTTAGATTTTTAAATGACGATATCTATTTTTCGCGATAAAACGAAAAGTGAAAAATTTCAAGCGCGCGATAACGCGACGGCTAAGTAGGAATGATGGGAAAAAGTCCGTGTGACGCATTTCTGGTTCCCCCTCCCGCCTTGTGAGGTGACGTTGGGGGGAGGCTTGAGCGCTGATACGACGCAGGCTGCTAGCAGATAGCTGAGTACCCTGCTAGCTGGTAGCGCTTGGCTTAAATAAGGATTATTATTCCCCTATCAAACATAGGAAACTTTCCGAACTTAGGTATTTTTAATGTGTGATTATAAAGAGATGTTTCCCTGAGCTCTGTGCCTCATGCATGCATTGGTAATCTCAGACAATGTAAAACTCCTATCTACTCGTATAGAATCTAGGTCCCTGTGACGTCACGTGGAGCGGAATCGCATTGGCGCCAATCTGGCCTTTTTCAAATGAGGTTAAAATTGACCGTTGCCATTCGCCTAAACTGGGATTTCTAAAACCAAATAATTAGTATATTATGAATACACTAATGGTAGGTAAAGAATCGCAATCATTGCATTTCGTTTTCTTTGATGAAGGAAACTACCCTATTCACTGCTTTAGCCCGATGAGTTTTTAAAATTTGTGAGCCCAGAGTTTACGACGCCGATGTTCCTCGATCCGCATCATGTCCTTCTCTGTTAAAGCCGTCTTCCAAGAGCTTTTTCCTCGGATCCATTAGGAGTTAGACCATCAGCATAAGTGACTTCCTCGATCCCTTTCAGCGGAACGGATGTTGTTGTTATGGCGGGAAACTTCCCCTCTACTTGACCTCTACTTGCTCCTTGACTTAAGTGTGTACTTTGCCTAACCAGTAGGTAACTATCAATTACCCGAAGTGTACGCTGTAATACGGGTCGTCATTAGGTAGTTGAAAACGCATCTCAGGCTTTTCCTAATGGAGGTCAGGTTTCGCTTCGGTGGTTATTTTGTGGATGCTGGAGGAAGTGAGGCAATACGCAGTGAATGAGGAAAATTTCGACATGCGAAGGAAACGGGCAAATGAGATGCGGGGAAAAATTTTCTCGGGAGTCCCACCGGGTTAAAACTGTATTTCTGCAGACGTTTCGAGCTCCGACTCGGGGTTCATCCTCAGGGCTGCTGAATGTCGTTTTATTTGTTTTTTGGTTGCTATGTCCGATTGTTACAATTGATTTGGCGTAAATTAATTGTTACGACGAGACATGGCAACCAAAAAATAAACAAAACGACGCTAAGAAGCCCTGAGGATGAGCCCAGAGTCGGAGCAAGAAACGTTTGAGCAGAAACGGAGCAGAAATGGAGTTTTTAACCCAGTGGGAATCCTGAGAAAAGTTAAGCCACATAATTCGCCGGGAAAACATCCAATCTTATTTCACTAATACCTGGGTAAACGATATAGTTGCGCAAGTAAACACTTGAAGGCACGATTGGCAGTGAAGAAGGTAGACTTTTTCCGCTTCTAGGACACTCCAAGAGCTTACTTTTTAACCCTGAAATTAATTTATATTTAAGATTTCTATTTTGTTTCATTGATGATTTCCTCATTCGTAGGAATTAAAATAACGAGGGCAAGTGCACAACCATGTCTTATTTATCTCCAAATCTTTGCTTTTCTATAGCTGTATTCAAGTATGATATCAGAATGAGTTTTATATCCTCCTTTTTATAGCTTCCTCTTTGAATTTCAAGTTAAAATGATATTCATATACTATCTTTAATGATATCAGATTTTTTGCCCAGCGATCGGTTTCCTTCGGATGTATAATAAATGATGAAAATATGTGGTTTACGTTGCTTCTTTGATATTTTTCATCTCTCCTTACATCTTATGGCTTGTATCAGTCCATTGGAAATATCCTTTTCCGCTTGAACTCTCATATTAGTAAAATATTCCTAGACCGCTAATTCTACTTCGTTTGTAACAATTTAATGGATGGTATAGGAGGCTTTTCAAATTAGTTAAAGGTTTAAATTTGAAAGTTTTAATATGTCTGTGATGAGTGTGCTAACATTTATGTTTCAGTTGGATATTTGGTGAAACAAAAGAAACCTTGAAAAACGGGAAAAATTGGCTTGCATACGATTTCTGCGCTTTTAGATTGTCCATTGTTTAGCTGCGATGGTAAAATCGACCCATCCTCTGAATGATCGTTTGTTTCCGAGCGTGTCAGTAAATGCTAGACCTTGGAGGGATTAATTGCTTTTAATGGCGCGAAAGCCGGTCGGAAGAAAGAAACATATGCTGCTGGCATATAAGAAGAACAAGTTATCAATCTCTCGCATGCAGCCTTTGTTTCGTTGACGGTGTCATGGCAACCGAGTTTCAACTGAACGTGGGTCATTGCGCAGACGAGTTGTTTTTCTTCAAAATGGCGGGTACGCATGCACTCTGTGCATTGATTTGAATTAAAATGCTCGTTATTTTAACTGGCGGAAAAGGAACTAAAGTTGTCACGTTCAGTTGTCGCTATCCATATTTCATTTTATCCAATGGTCGTTATCAGTTCTGATAGTTGTTGAAAAAAGTTCAGGTTTTAGCTACGAAGCAAATGGTTCCAGCTTCTGATCCTATGTTTGCATACTCCTAAACAAAATCACTTCTTGAGGTCCCACCCTGCCGTAAATGTGTGAATTTTGTCATCCTCTCGCGTATAATGCTGTGAGTTTAACGCTCACCCCAAGGCGGACCCAGAATCAAAACTAGAAGGGGATAAACCGTACTCGCTCAAGTTGTTACACATCAAAGGTTAAGTAAACCAAAATTTCAAGAAAATTATATCTCCGCTTTATTAGTTTTTAAAATCATTTGTCGAAAAAATATTTTTATTTTAATTACATATTTTATAAGAATATGACTATTTTTGGATTTAAAGAAATTTTGTTCAAAGTTCGTCACCTTTGCTTCCAGGGGGCGTACCTGCCCCCCGCTGAGTACGCCCATGCCTTCACCTATTCTAGTGAGCCCTCGGTTTGAAAAGTTAAATATTCCTTCTGCATTTGCAGTTGATTAAAGATGTTTTCGAGGTGATTGCAATTGTTAGCATTTTGTGTAAGGAGTAATATTAAATTTGCGATTTATCGACTGCGTGTGTATTGCGAAAGCTATCATGTATCAATATTTATAGAAAGTAAATAATCTACTTTAATTTGTCCTTACCGTCGTGATTAAGATTTTTCCCATCGAAACCAATTTTTCAAACAGTCACATACTTTTCGTGGAATTTTACTGAAGTATTTTTAGCTCTGACTCCATTCTTCCCTCTTTAATGGTCTCCAAGACACGGACTATTGATTTTCTTCGCTTCGACAAACCCAATGGGCGAAGTTGTAAAATCGCCTGAAAATAGGTTATCATAATCGTTTTCCTATGCTACATTGTGTGTTTACGTTTATTTTTTAGCTTTCCGCTTCCTTTCTCCGTTGGCCTTGAAAATAATTAGCTTCTTAAATGAGTTGAGTTTGAACAAAACTACTTTCCGAGCATTGGGCCAAAATTGGCGAGATAAAGTTTAATGTCTGCGTGACCAACCTATTTTCTCCGTGATTCGGTGTTCCATCAATAGAAACGGCGCGAATGAATTCAAGAGATTTTAGACTGAAGAGGGACGGAAAACTTTTTGCGTCTCTGGAAAAAAGTGAGAAAACAGTCAGCCAAGCATTAGCGTGTGCAAGGTCAGCTTGAATTGAGTTAGCTTGGAATTTTTATGAGAACTTTAGCGCTAAACGCTGGTGTATATATCGGAGGGATGTTGACGGAACCCTGAAATATACTCATCTGTTTGTTAATATATTGAGGCATAGTATAATATGAAGTTCTTAAAGCTATGAATGAATATGTGAACGTAATTTGAATGACAAAATAGGTAAAATCCCATTTTTTCAAGGAAGTACTCAAGTGTCCAATTCATTTAGCGATTGTTAAATGTTGGCGCCACGATTACGTTATTATGCATTACGCTCCTTTAACTGCCATTGAATGGAGTAAAATTTTCGGTTGTGTTTTGTTTGTCTGTTTTTGGTGGTGACAAGGTATAGCAGATTGTTGCAGACGCTCATGAACCTTTGCCGAGTCAACTTGTGCATTTAATTGGCGCTTACAATACAATCCACTAATTTTCTTTGAAGTTGATTTTTGTCTTAACTCTTGCCTACTCCTTCAGCGTGAAAACATCGTTTGATATAATAATTGTTCTAACTGCTGCCGTATTCTTCATAATTGACATCTTTTACCATCCATCTATACTTATAGTTTCAATTACTGGCTTATATAGTTTTTAGAGCCCTTGTAACGGTACTTTGCTCCCATGGATATGAAATGTTAATACTTGTAGTATTGTACATCAGTAATGGAAGCAACTGTATGGAAAATTGCCAACGTTGTCTAAGCCCTGAAATGCGGCAAAAATGATTTGATATCGCTGCTAACGTAAGAGGTTTCATTCATGAGCCTTCTTTTCTCAAGGTACTGAGGAGTCTATGCCTTTTTTGCTGCATGGATGAGCGATAATTTCATCACTTGATTTTATGCATTTACGCAGGCCATTATGGTTTATGTCATGGTCACTGAAGAGCTAGATACGTAATCCATCGAATACTTTCGCATAATATAAGACACTTTGTAACGTACAGACACCTTAAGAAAATTGGAAATATTTAACGCATCAATAGAATGTGGGGGAAGACAGTGTATATAATTTTAGATATTGTTTACAACCAGGTAAAATAACAAATTTACCGTTAAATTTTTTAGAATATCGAGAATTATCGATCGAACTATAATGCGAAACCATGAACGCATTAGGTGCATTATTTTATTTATATTCCTTGCAAAGTCTAATCCCTTGAAAGGAATTTCGTAAACTCAGCCTTAAAATTAATATAAACCAACTGTACAACCATGTTACGATCCGGAACGGGCGAATCCGACCCGGAAGCAAATTCATCTAAACATTTTTTACAAAGTTTTTCTGAATCCGTTCCATAAAAATCAAAGTATTCTTCAGAGGAACTAAGTTGTTTTACGTAAACACGAATAGACTTACTCATAAACCTACTATACATTTCACATATACCCTTCAAAGCATGAGATGGTCCAACAGACGCTGAAGACAACCCGAGAACAATGCAGGGATAAAGCCATCACTGCGAAAACCTTCCTTCTAATCAATAAATCTCATTCTATTTTTATGCATCATTCGTTAAATTATGGCGATTCCGAAGTACACGCTGGGTTGCGATCACATAGCATCAGCTCGAAAAAAAGGGCTCAACGGCAAACGCACGCTTCTCACTGTTCCCACGCATTATGATGAATAATCTTTGTGGGAACAAAGCTTAATAGTCACGCATAGAGTTTATAATACTACAGGAGGCCCCACTCTTCTCCACTCCCGCGACTCCTATAATTTCCGCCGGTCACCGTAATTAGTGGCGCTCCAGTCGCTATGATACTAGTCAGTATACGCATTAGCCGGCAAGGGATACGATAAGCGGCGAATTTAATCGTCCATTGCTAAACATGAATTAAGCTCATGTGAACTATCTGCGAACATAAGACCATAAATAAACGATTAAATTCACCGCGTAACGTATCTCTTGCGGGCTAATACGTGAATTGACTAGTATTCTCGCGACTGGAGCCCACTATTTGCGGCGATTGGCGGGAATCGATGGAGTCGCGGCAGTGGAGAATTCTGTATGCAATATTTATGTAGTAACGCACCTTGAACGAGACCACTAGCGCTCCGCTACGATGTCAACGGACTGAATGGCGCGTATTTCTAAGAAGAAAATTATGTTGCCGCCGCCCCTAACCCCTGCTATGCTGGTAAGAGTCAGGGCAAAACGCCAGAAATCGACTCACTCAGAGTATGGAGAATGGAGGACGTCACCTACCTGATTTGATCTTCAAAACGGTGTAAAACAAAACCTTAGATATGTTAGTTCAACGGTGTTTGGCGAGATATGGTGGAACAGCATGCTGAATAAAATTACAAAACTTATTGTACTGCCCACTGGTTTATTAATAAAATAACAACACTTTTCAGTGCTAAGCGTCATCATCAGGTCAAATAGACATAACACGTGTTGATGAATTCTTCTCGGGTTCTCAGCCAGGTATTTCTTTCATATAAGCCGACGTTTCGGGAGTCGACTTTTCTCCCATCTTTAAGGCCGTGTTATTCTTTGAAACTCCAATTTCACACTCAATGAAGATTGGTAACAAGTTGTCTATCGAAACGTCGGCTTATACGACAGAATTAACCTGGCTGAGAACCCGAGAAGAATTCATCATTAGTATTCACCGGGATATTAAAATCTTTTATTAGACATAACACATCTTTATTTGATCTTATAATGACGATAAGCGTCGAAACTCGTTTTATTGTTAATAAAACCAGTGGACAGCAAAATGAGTGATATCATTTTGCTTGGATATGTGCCCATATTGCAAAAACAAAATAAAATATTTACGCTTAATAAAGTGGGTTTTGTCAAGTTTTGAAAACAGAAAGTTAAGTCGCCGTACCCTGTATTAGATGTGAGAAATTTTCCTGCCTCTAGGACATCGAGACTTCATGGATATGCATCTATTTTAAGACTATTTTGGGGAATTTTCGTTCACATCTCCCCTTCCTTCGCTCCATCTTCTCCTCTCCATCTTGAGTCCGTGATGATTTCATTAGCCGGGAGCTTTCTGCGTTATCCTTTGAGCATGAGAGCCCAAGTGGCCCCGTATCGCCTTGTTTACCCTTGCCCGCCGTGGAGTCACGGAGATTTTTGTGTGCTTCAGAGAGGGCGCGCGGTTCTTCCAAGGGCAGAAATCCCGGCAGAGATACTGACGAGATAGAAATCTTTTCAAGGCTCCTGAAGCCTTTGAGCCGTCTTTCATTTCGAAGCTCCATGCCGAATTAATTAACGGAAAGAATTAAAAAGATGCATTTTTTCTTTAATTCTTATTTTTCTGAGCGGTACGGCTTTCACCAAATTAGTTTGCGTCCTAAAGTAACTTTGTAGAGATATTATTATTTTATGGACTCAGGTAAGCATCAAGACAACATTAAATTTATTTCATTTTCTTAGTCTCTAGAAGTCTATCTATAAATTGTGTGCTTAGTTAGCATAATCCGTCACATATTAAGAAATAATAACCCAATTACCCCCTCTATGTTTTCTCTTGTATGTGATGATTTCGTGAAAAATGCTGAAGGAAACTTTCGAAAAAATACTGATGTAGAATTTTGCCAATAAAGTTTGCCGATCGATAAAAAATATTTCTGATGTTTTTATTTGACCGGATTAGAACCAATATTATAAAAAGGCCCGTAAAATGTTGAAACTTTGAGTTTTCTTAATAGCCTAAATTCCGTATTACTTACTGATTTACTTGCCCGCAAGCAGTACGTAACGGGGAAATCGGGTTGGTGTGGTGGCTAGAGTGTTGGCTTCCCACCCGGTGGGCTCGGGTTCATATCCCGGCGGAGATAGAGAATTTTCAGAGACTGCCCAATCCCTGCTTGAGTGATATGTGGAGGACATTTCAAGCGCAACACTCCGTCCGTCGGATGGAACGTTAAGCCGTGGTCCCCTTGGTGCCTTTCGTAAAGAGCAGGCTAATGCCGACGCCGGGTTTCTCTCCACCCTTCCTCACCTACCCCATGTCTCATGGCGTAAATGACCTCAGCTGTCGGTCGCCTCCTCTAAATACCATACCAGTACGTAACGGTCTTCAGAGCGGGATTAAAAATTAAGTACCATTTAGAGTGCCCTACGGAAACATCCATGCTCTGGTTAGGGACCACCTACCCAGGCGGGACTCGACTTGCGACCATTGGCTTAGCAGGTGAGGAATTTATCCTGCCGCCAGCTGGGACGACGATTCTCACATATACACCAAGAATGAAATTCTCCATGAAAAAATTATTTGGCTAAGCCGGGATTCGAATCCGGATGTCCCGATTGTCGGGAAGGCATGCTTCGAGTTATACCACCAAGCCTTGGTGTATAGCATTGCACCCATGCGCGTGACTGCGTGCGATGTTTCTTGTTCTGTGTAGTGCTTGGAGATTCCAACGTATTTCAGTGTTAATAAACTTCGGGATCGGGATGTAATTGTAAGTATTTATTGAAATGCGGGTATACACAAGGATTCATTCCATTGATCAACTCCAGCATTCGCGTTTGAATACCTGTCATCCCGGTCACCTAATGAACGCCAGCATTGCGCGAGATGTCGAGAGGAGACTCCGAGCGAAGCGAAGTCAAAGCGGCCGGAAAACAGACTCTCGTCAGCTGCTTCCGGCGGTATCTTCTTCTTTCGGCCACCAGGGGTTGTTCTCAAAAATCGCCTTCGCACTTCCATATCTCAATCGCATCACTTCCTCCTTCACTCATGGATCTCGCTCAAGACGATCTCATTTCCTCACCGTGGTCGTTGCTCTATATCACTAGCCATTTGCTTAAATTTTTGTAGCACAAGCAATTTTCGTGAAATTCCGCGTGCATATCAGCATATACATTTCACTTACATTCTTATTTGCATATCACCATTTTATCTCGTGAAGAAAAGCATTTTTTTAAATTTGAGTGGTGGAGTGTATGCCCCTTGCGAAACCCCTTGCGGAGATGTTTGGCAGGGGGTGAACCATCATCAACATGCACCAGAGGATTAAAATTTAATGCCACTAACATACGCTATGCAACATGCACGCTTCATATGACACATTAGCTATCATGTGGATTAACCTATATCCTACTTGTGAAGGCAATCTGGCTATGAAGCTATAGCATGAAAACATGCTGCTAGAAATACTAGGAGAATTCAGAAACATGCATTAAAGAATACATAAGTTAGTAAGCTACAATACCACTCAATTAACCAATTTCTATGGCCTCACCCTTACGTTACTCACGATCCTGATCGATTTTCTTATTTCCTTTAATTAGATTGCCCCATATGTCTTTTAATGAACTGGGGCAGTTCATAACAAGAAAATGTAACTTATCTCGTCAATTTTGAGAATCCACTGCAACAGTTGTTAATCGTTGATTAATCGTTGCTATCATAAACGTGGAGATCAAATCGTTGTATTAATGTCATTTTTTCATCTTATTTTCCTGTCAATGACGACTTAGACTCTTCCTTTTCGTATAAAAATAAGCGATTTCTTTCCAATTTCCAGAAAAATTTCAAGAAAAACTTTCTTGCCTCTGTTTGGAGATTTTTGAGTAGGTACTTCCGAGAGAAATCGTACGGAGTTGGTTTTGACCCATCACGACGAATTATTTTTTCTTTGAAAAGTATCCCTTCCTCTTTTTCTACGGTTCTTTTGATGTCTCAAGATGCTTCTTGCGATTTGATGCACTTTGATAATTTGATTTGAATTCTTATTTTTATATCGGCATTTTATCTCGTGAAGAAAATCATTTTTTTAAATCTGAGTGGTGGAGTGTATGCTCCCTGAGGAACCCCTCTCACGAGTTCTAATTTCTTAAATCTCACACTGCAGCTTCGTTTCCCTACGATGTGTGGCTGCCGAATCTCTTTCCTTTTGACGCCTATTTTTGAGCCTCTACATTTTATACCTTAAGAGTGAGAAATACCACGAAGGTCATCTCTGAGCTCCATGGAAACATATCCCGTATCGTCAGTAGAGCACAAGTAAATTGATGCCATTCGCAGGTTTGATGTAATTTTATAGGGTTACAAGATTGATTTACCATTGAAGTATTTTAATATTCATTTCCTAAGTAATTTTTAATGGGTACCTATTTTCTATCCACTTAAATGTATCCAATTCAATGTTAATATGTACCACTGAAACTTTAATTTTCTGGGATTTAATACGTTTTACATTGTTTATCATTTATTTTACGTCTTTTTATAATTTCATTGCTTATCTTAAGTACCTACCATTCTCAGCATTTACCACCTCAAATACCTGAAAATGTATCGTATTTGATAAATGTCACCCAAAGATGTGGGACATGTTTGTATGCAAGAATGTCATGCTCAAGGCGAATGTGTCTTTTTTTGAGGATCCCACAATATTTCTTTTTTTCGCCTTAGAGAGAGAACGCAAATTCTGGAGTCAAAAGTTTTTAACTGAGAAATATTCAATGGATATATTTTATTGCTTTCCTCGAAGGTGAACTCTATAATAATCTTAATAGACAAAAAGAAATCACGTACACAGGCGGATTAATGGGGTATGGGGGGCACTGGAGGGTATCCACACACAATATATACTGTATGTATTGGGTATCCCCCCCCCCCCCCCCCCCCCCCAAGACGCTAAAAAGTAAGTTAAGATTTTTAATACGCTTATCACTACGTTCGTTTTGTTTCGTGCAATACAGAGGCTCAATCATTTAATTTCATCGTTATAACTTGCATATTAAAATCAAGAGAATATTCCGTACAGTAATTGTTGCATGTTGTTTTTAATCTCAAATATGAGAAGAGCATTTGCCTATCAGATCTTGTACCTCCCCAGGAAAAAAATCCTGATTCCGCTCTTGGTCACGTATATAAAAGGGAGAAAGAGAATAGGGCTGATCAATGGAATGAAAAGGAAGAAGAGGCTTTTTGTGAATGGAAGACGGAAGATTAGTGTGGATGGGGTACAAATCGGATTTATTTATAATATTTTAATGTAAACCTAAGTAAACGCCCAGTTTATTTACCTTTAATCATAACAGCTGTGGACGCGAAATTTCTCCAAGCTATCTGATGATTGCTTAACATTCATGGGTATAAATTAATTTTCCATCGTGAGCCTATTCCTTCCAAGAAAATATGAATATCTATTCAATCCTTCGAAGATTGGTTTTTTTCGATTCCTACATTAGTCCCTTTCTCATGGAAGTTCCATCAGCTCCATACAGTATATATTGTGTGTAATATAAATTTAAGGCAACCCAACGGAACCAGCATCAGTACCTAAAGAAGAAACGTGCCGTACTTCGCAATGTCGGAAATAATGAGCTGTCTCACCCGGTTTTGATACGCAAGTGCAATACCATCTCTGGAAGAGAATAGGATTTTTCAATAAAATTAATGGAAGGAGGCCTTATTGTGAATTGAAGAGGGAATTCCATGAAGGGAGGAGAGATTGCCAGAATACTTTTTTTTTGAAGCTATAAAGGAAACCTACCTTAATCGGTAGAATACTTTAACTGAATATGACAAAAGTGTTCAGTGCGGCGATGAGCACAAGATGTCCCCTCTGATGGAGTTAGTTCGTAAATTGTCTTACGATATCACTCAAATGCATTACTTCAGGTTTAAAATTGTGTAAATATTGCGTAGCTAGGTTTTCGGGTTGACCTCCGCGTCGTTTCATATTCATGACGACGGTTTCGCCGGCGTTGCAGCTGGCGTCTTCACTTCGAACCTGAAGACGCCACCTGCAACGCTGGCGAAACTGTCGTCATGAATATGAAACGAGGCGAAGGTCAACCCGAAAACCTAGCTACGCATGCTGCACCACCCCGCGAAAGTCTCCATCAACATGGTTTAAATATTGTTTATTCATGGTTGGATAGTTAAACTTTATAGTTTCCTCAGATTTATTTCTGATTCACACAACGCGTTTCACCACGCTGTGGCATAATCATGTTCAGCGTGATTCTGTGGCACTTGATTATATCATTATGAGGTGAAACTCGTCGCGCGAGTTTGAAACAAATCCGAGGAAATTACGTTTAATTATTACGTAGGAAATTAAAGTTTAATTATTCAACCACGAATACGAGATCATTACCTTTGATCATCAAATGAATGCAAGGCCACTAGATTATTGGAGCTTTCGAAAACGTTCTTAAGTTGGCAGACGTCCCGCTTGATATGGCCACTCCAAGCAGTGAGTGGGGGGTTCGAGTTGAAAAGTGCTCCCACCTTACTCCCGTGTAGGCTTCCAAAACCCATCCCCAGTAGCCTCTGGTGCCCTTTGATGCTGCTCTCAGCTCCCCCTGTCGTTAACCTCCGCCAACCCAACCCTCTCTCCACAAAACTTGCGGTATTATTTTTTCTTTAAGGCTCTCCAACCCTTTTCTCCCATCTTCTCGTGCGGCTGCGAATGGGATTTCTTTTGAGTTTTCTTTTTTCTTATATGGATGCACTTCAGCCTGTCCGTATAAGCAAATGTGGATCCCCCCTTCGACGTGGGATGAGTTGGACAGCTGAGAGAGCGAAGCTGCGTCTCCCCTGCCGAGTTTACTTACTGAGCGTTGGAAATACTTCAGCAAGAGATGCCCCCCACCTACCGAAACGAGGGAGATAACGTAAAAAAACTAAGCAACGAATTAGTCTAATTAATCAAGCCTGAGTGTCATGATGTGACAGTCCGTTTTATACATTATCATCTGCGGTTTTCAATGTAAAATATCCCGTGGTATCCTTTTATCCTTAACCTACCCTCACAATGGACATGTCCCCGATGATAACTAGTATCGATCTTCTTCGTTGAGAATCAGAATATCGTTAATACTGATTTCATAAAGTTTAGGTTGGATTTGGTTAGGTTGGTTGGATTAGGTTGGTTTAGGCCTACACCATGCAGACCCTGACCCGGTTGGAAACCCGAGAAGCTTTCATCCACGCTATTCACCGGGAAAAGCTCAGATTCTTCATTAAAGTTTAGGTTGATTCGACGTACGATTTCCGCCTTCATCGTACTGTTTTAACCAGGCAGAGTCTAGGTAATTAGTACTGATAATTTCTTTGAATCTCTGAAGGGTCAGTCTATGATGAAACTCAAAGAGTGGATGCGCTAGCGTCTGCTCTCCTGGACCGTGACACGTGCGAGCCTTCCAAAATTAAAACTCGGAGAGCGCAGATACGTATTATTTTGGACTTAGTTGGCAAAGTTGAGAAGCCAGATTCCCCTCCTTATCTGCTTCAAGGGCTTCAAGCATCCACTGAATTATCTTAATGTCCACCCGCTCTCAGACCGTGCTATCGGTCGTCGACTTTCTCATCTTATATCCTAACCTTGTTCTTCTTCGTCCTAACTTATCCGAGGAGTTGAGACTGAAGCTTTGAAGACTATATTTTTATATTTTCTTTAACACTACATCTACATCTAAATAATACCCCGCAAGCCGCCTAAAAGGCGTGTGGCAGGGGGCGTTAGGACAACAGCCGTTTACTCAAAAAAATGAAGTGCTCAAACGAAGTTGGGAATAGCGTTTACTAAAGTCCTTTATGGTTCGGGGGAAAAACGAATTCCCATATCCCCACTTATTCCCACTTATCCCCAATTATCTATATAACATGAAGCCCCTTAACGACCACTCATTCATTCATTCACGTATACAAATGTTTGGGGTGAACGAGACGAGATACGGCAAAAAGTCTAATGAAGACCCCCTCTAAAATTGTCTGAAACCCCAGGAAAAATTATGAAAACACTAAGTTTACAATTATTTATCCGTCTATTCAATTAAAAGTGAGTATAGGGATTAGTTCAAAAAATGGCCACCAAATTCCAATGGCGGCGCGGCAGTCATACAAACGAAAAATCATACCACATATTTGTTTATGCAAACAAGAGGAGCTAAATTGGGAAAGAAGATAAAGGAAATGAAACGAAAAACTGATAAATATAAGGTAGGAAATTAAGAAAGTAATAATTGAAGTGTCTATTTCTTTGCGTCTTCTTTCCGCAAGAACAAACATCTGTTTAAATCAAAGCGCATTCAAATCAAAAGCGGAGAAATGTAAGGTAAGAAATTAGTTGTTGTTTTTGGTATATTACATCGAGAGTGTGGTGGTTATTAATTTCAAAGTTAACAAGTGCTCTAAATGCCATATTAGAAATATGATTCGTGCTGCTGACTATAGTTCGTATCTTGCTGGCGATACACGATTGTAGTAAAAAGACTTTTAAACAAGTCTTACATAATATAGGTTGGTAAAAATGATTTTATTTTCGTGTTTTGTGATGGTGATAACTTTTTATTTTTGTTCACGTTCTTTTTTCCGTTAATTTCCTTTTTAATGTACAATGTTATCCGTGAGCTGCAGGAGTGAATAGGCAGTGAATAATACAATATGGAAGATAAGTGCAAATAAAGGTATTTCTTATTCAATTATTTGTCTTGCGTTAATCACGTTTCCTTGAGTGACTAAGTTATTCAACTGTGAAAATTATCGAAATCTTGACATTCACAATGTCTTGTACACCAAAGGCTGTGATCCGTTACTCACTCCGTTCTCACCAGAGTTATTGCGCATTGCGTTTTGGATATTAAAGCTGAGATATTTGTGTATCCCGATTCATTAAAACTTTAAATAGAGGCATTTCTGAAGTGAAATCATTCACGATCACGATAAATAATATTTCGATAAAATTCGTTATACTAGCCCCAATTCATGCTAAGGCGCATTTGTTTCTAGATATTGATATTCAGTCCCAACGTAATTCGCTTACGAAGGGGAACAGCTGTTACATCTTATTCGTATATCAAGAATTTGGTTGTTTTGTGGAAAATAATTAATAAACGTGTTTTTCATTGTAATTCGTAAAGTCGTTATGTTATGATATTACGTATGCATCGGGTGTTACAGTGGAACGTGGTCTCATTTTTTTTTGTATTTGAATTGAATAAGTTAGAGAAACTCGTAGAAATTTATTTTACTATTTTAGCCCCTCAGAAAAACGTTTCTCTTTATAAATATTTACATTCACATTGTAGCCTACGTACCATGCGCTCGTTTTACGTGAAAGTGGAAATATTGCTTATACCTAAGTTAGCCAGCTTAAAAGTAAACGATCCTTAAGTAACAAGTAGCAAACAAAAAGTGTAAGACCTCCCACAGTGAGCATAACAGGCCGAAGGCCTTTTTCGGGGGGGCCTAGGGGGGGCAGAGCCCCCCCAGCGAGCTAAGCGAGTCCCCACATATACCCACTAGCGCACAGATGAGACATTTTTGTCCCTGCTAAAAATTTAGTGTTTTCTCTCCTCTAAATTTGTGTAAAATAATGGAAATTGGAGACTTTTTATTAATTTAAGAGTACTATTGCTATTTGACCGTAGGTTTGGTTGGAGTGAATACTGAACGGAGGGAGAATGTTAAAAACCTTGTCAGCGGGATTGTGTTAGGTAAACGAAGAAGAGTAAGGAAGAGAATAGGATTTATAGATAGAAAGAAAGTGAGGAGGCCTTATTGTGAGTCGAAGAGGGAATTCCATAAAGGGAGTGGATACTGCTAGAGTAATTCCTTTTTACTCCATGAAATCCTACATTTATCGGTAGACACTTCGTAGAACAGCGGGTGAATATATTTATAATCTCAAAAAAGTGTTATCGTGGCTTTTTAGAAACATTTCAGTCAATTTAGTTGTTACTTCAACATTTATTGCTTGGTATACTGTTGAAAGTATGGTTATAGAGGATCTGTGATTTGCATCTTAGCTTTTACCTTTTTTTCGCGGTTTCCTTACTTACTGCTATTCCTAGCTAAGTTTCACAATCCATTGGTGGATATGCGGGCTCAGAATACAGTCACAGTCATACAGTCAGAGAATTCATGAGAGCCAATTGTTACGAGGGAGGCCATAAATGGACTCATGCATTATATTTTCAATGGAGTACAGAATATTAATGAATTTGCACAGGGGTCAAATAGACATTGGACAACGTGCGACTTACTCGGAGCAGTTTTGACAAAATTTATTACCATTGCCTTGTTTGAGAGTTTTTTAAATCTGCCAGCTCCTGCCAAACACCCTAGAGGTGTCTCAGAGGACATTATGTAGATGAATCGTTTACCATCTTATTGAAAAGGACAATGGGATTTTGAGGCAGAGAAAACATTTCAGGATAGCTGGCATGTCAGTATTGTAAGGCTTTGCCGCGACCGAATACGACAATGGATGTTCTTTTTGTTCTGTTCTACAATTTATGGTTCGCCATTTTTGTATTTACATTCATGCTCAGTTGCTGGTGTTTCATGTGCTAAGGAAAATCTCCATGGATGTTAGTCTGAAAATGCATCTTTGCGTGTACGGACAGCAGTTTTTATGGCGCACAGCATTTTGATGTACCTTCACTACGTATTCGTGAGATGAGGAAAATTGGATGAAAATAAAAGAAACAACTCGAATTTGCTGCGGAGGTAAAGGGCATCTGCTGTTGTTATCGTATATTCGATGGTTTTCCGTGCCTCGCGCGTAATCGGCCTTTCGCACATGTATGCTCACGTGCTTTTTCATTCCCTATAATTTTCTCGGCTGTCGAAATTTTAGACATCCATTAGGGCCCGTGTATTTCGATGCTTCTTCCCTTGGGAAATCTCTTATAGTGTTTGATCTCCGTCGATGGCTGCATGGCGTCATTGGATCGTTTTAATGATTCTCCAAATGGGCCTCAGAGCTACCCCTCTCAAATGGCAAAAACATCGGCCTTTTGGTGATATTCAAATTTTCAAGGTGAAAGCTCAAGTTTTTGGCTAGTATTTTAGTGTGAGCCTCGCCTATAAGGTGGAAAGGAATTATAAAAATACAAATTTTGGTTAAAAAAAACAATGTAATGAGTGTTAGGAAGCTTCTACTCAAAACAGTAGTTTCGTATTTCTAATCAAAATTACGGGTCAAATAGTGCCCATGATAAAGTTTAGGTTTTTCTAATATGTGTTTAATTGTATATTTCTCTTTTACGGCTTAAAAATTAATTACTATCAATGTTATCTACGAATAAATCTTAAGTAAATACATGTAATGAGACAGGACACAATATTTGTCCTAAGAATTTCACTTACTGCGGCTCTGCGCAAACCAAAGGTATGATTTACATGTGTAATTGATATGATGGTACTCTCAGGGACATGTTGAAGTTGATAGTTATATATTTTATGAATTCGGTTTAAGTCGAAAATATTTGTGATTAACAATGATAACTACCAACATCACCAAATATAATATAACTTGAATAATAATCTCTGATGGATTGCATCTTTTTACGAGGCGATATTTGCCGTGATAATATTCAACGTTAAATACTCAGATTATTTAGTCATTGAATCGTCGAAATAGTGAATCATTTAGTATGAATTCCTATTTTACTATGATTATTTGCGTGAAGTCACACTTAGGTCCAAATAATTTTAATCTTGTCGGGATCTCTTTAAGGATGGGATCGCAGCTGAGTAAATACGGACAGTCAAATTTTTAAATCATTATACATATAAAACGAAGTCGAAAATCGTGTTAATTTCACCATTATAACACGAGAAATTCTGCACCGATTTCAATGATATTTGGTTCGTTGGATTCGTCTCAGCCGCGGATAACAGTATAAACATCGAAATATCGTAAAGGATCGCGAAAAAAAATCCTGATAATAGGGCTATTTTTATTGGAGGTGGTAACACTACAAAAGTTGTCAAGTTGGTGAAAAATTGATGTATTGTTCTGTTTTTACAAATTTAATTGACTTAAGCTTCGTAACAATATTACAAAAATTTTAATTGTTAAAACATATCAAAGACATCAATATTTTCTAATTCGAGCTAAGCCCAGCTCGAGTTGAGTTGTCAAAAAATACGTTACCATGGAGTGTGTAAACAAATCTCCAAGCAATTGTTGACATGGTACTACTAAAATAGTACCATGATTGTTGATTATCAGTAATGGCCACATTCCTGTCGACGAATCGAGCAGCTTGATTTCTTTACCAAGGAAATTTAGCAATTTCGTTACATCGAGTGATGAGCTCATCCACAAAGAGTTTCCAAACGTGATTGATAACCACAAAAATCAAAACTGATTTAGTGAGCGAGCAATTTCGGTGGCTAAGAAAGAAGATGTGGATGACTTAAACTTCGTAATTCATAATCAAATCGTTGCAACTCTGCGTTCACATAAATCTATTTTTCTCTCTACTTAAATCTAATTTCCTTATTTTATTATAACAGAGCAAAACTCATTAAAATCAGTTTCGCCGCTCTAGATTCATAAATGATGTAAATAAACACTTCATCGATCATTAGGTGGTAAGAAGTTTACCGGATCATACTAGTGAAATATAAATGAATAAAGAATAAGAAAAAGGATTTAAGTTATTTTTTAAAAGTTTTCTTATCATAGATATTCATTTTGAGATTTCAAAGAAAGTATTGGCTGACCGTTGAATCGTTGGGTTGTAAAATAAAAAAACAGCGATAGCAGATGTGCCTAAGAACAAGAGTTCCCTTCATGAAACAGCAATGAAAAAGCTACGATTTTCCTAGAATGCTCTGCGTGATTTATTGGTCAACCTTCTGGAGAAATTTCCATCCTTGTGGCCCACGCGGAGAAGGAGTGATTCACGAATTGTGTAACGGAATATTTGGTTTCATCCTCCTCCTCTTCTTCCCTGACTGTTGTGCAACTCGGATCTGCGTCAGAGTATATTGTTTGGGGATCGTCCTTGGTTCCCCAGGGTGCTTCCATTGCCTCTCTGATGAATCCACTTACTCCCGCCTTGAGATCGAAGTAGCGGAGAGGGCCCTGTTTCCTCCCATTGTGTGCGGCCTTCTTCGACGGAGGCGGTGGAACCTCATGAATAGCACGCGGCCGTGGGAAGTGCTCCGATGAATCCTCGCGTTTCCACCTCCAGTGAATCCTCTGCTCTCGTCTGCGGGCGCCAACGCTCATTTGTCGCCGCTCACGCCCTACGATCACGTATCTACGTGTGAGTTTCGCTCTGTACTCAGGGGAGAAGAGTTTACTCTAAGAGTTTCGGTGGCGACGCGTCTACACAGCTAGTAATCGCCAATCACTATGACTTCAATATCGAGATTTTCTAAAAGCTTGGCTTTCGGGGCACCATGGCCATATCGCACAGCGGTCTCATAGCGGAAAAAGCTGGCCAAAATCAAATATGTATTTCTTTGACCCAAATTAGTAGCAAAAATGGCTATATCCTATGGATTTTGAGCTCCCAATTCAAATTTTAAAATTTATTTCTATTGTCTCCATTGAAGCATATTTTATCTGTGTAAACAATTTTTAGAAAATGCCGATATAGGAGCCATAGTGATTGGCGATAACTATTTGCGCATGCTGTAGTTGTGTGGATCCGTCGAATACCTCTAGAGATGTTCACGACGAAAAATCGCTAGCCTCACCCCTTTCGGCGATAAGTTCATGACTTCACTGACTCTTGCGAAGCGAGTCACCACTTCTTCGCCACACCTCGGCCTCGCATATCCGTTTCACAAGGTTCGTTATCATTAGCCTTATAACGAGCGATTCATTCTAGGACGGGGCTCTCTTAACGACACAATGAGCCAGTACTTCAATGACGTCACTAACTCTCGAAAAATGGGCTGCAACTTTTTTTCATTTTATATTCAAGAGAAAATCGCTTAATGAGGAATATTTTTTTTTCCTAATAACTTAATGCCAAACTATCCTATTTTACAGCGATGTCAGATATATATTTCAAATGATAGCGTAAATGTCGTCATATGTCAGGAAAAGGCAAAGTACGACCGGTCGTGCCGGAGTAATGCGTCCTTATTGGAGGCAGTGCTTATTATTATTGAATGAGCTCTTCTTTTTCTTGGATGATTAGCCTCAAGTATTGTGTTCGCACGTTTCTTTGATTATCAATTCCCTTTTCCGTCTGGTCATGGAGCGCGCGGTTTTTTTTATGCTTTCCTGCGAAGACTTCATTACTCAGACATGGAATTTTACCTCAAGTCCTTTCTGAGTAACGAAGATAAGCAGAGTAGCATTCTCTATTCATAATACCACCTCTGGTAATATCCTGCCTTTTGAAAGGATTATCATATTTAGAAGTGCATGTGAAAAATATTCTAAAAATGTATCATTTAAATCGTAGCCAAGAGCTTAATATGTCCACCCGCGAGCCATTCTCGCTTTCATAGTTGCATTCTTGGATTCAGAGGTAAGTTCTCGTGATAGGCTTCAACACGCTAGATTTGTACTTAAAGATCGAAAGATCCAGTAAAGAGAGTGTTGTAGCAGGTGGGATGAATAAAAATATTTGTATATACGTTTCAGTTTTTTAAAATATTAATGTTTAGCGAGAACAAATTAATACTAAGCGAGTTAATTCCGGCCTTATCTCATTCTCCCAGTCATTTTAATGTCTCAGTAAATCATCAAAGACGCAATGTTTTGTGCTGCTGTTCACAAATACATTTTGGTGACATTTTGTACCCGAGCAAGTGAACATCGAAGTCACTTTGCGGAGAACCCCTTTTGACTTTGCACAAAGAGTTGTGATAACGTTGCCAATAGTGTAAAATGTGTACATTTTTATGCAGAACTTAAATTAATATTGACTTCATTAAAATTTAATAGTGAAAAATATATCTTTCTGGTGTTAATTATATTTATTTTCCTGTTTTATGCTTGAGGTGAAAAATTGGCATAACTTTCACGCAAGGGTCATATCATTCATTTACCTTCCTTCCTGCTTAATCTGGATTCGGATTTCATCGAGACATATAGCAACACCTTTTCGATACTGGTGTTTTCTTTCTGATAGCTGGGCATGATGATAGAAATTTGATGTTCGGTCAAATACAATGGATTGCTATTGCTATTACTGTGAACCATTTACAGCGAGGTTATTCGAAGTAAAAATGATTTACAATGCCACGTATAATTAATTTTAGTAGCCTTATTCTATAAAGCTGCTGATAAAAAAATGAAGACGGGGATTACTAGTGATACTAGCCGTGATCGCATATGATTGTAGCTGACGCTATTTATTGGAAAAATCCCGAATACACATTTATTTTTTTGGAAAATGTTCATACGTATTTATCAGATATCCTTTTACTTGATTAATGATTCTACCACACCATTAAAGGTCGCAATAAGGTAAAAGCTCGATCGGAGGAGTGGTTATTTGCATTTTTTCAGATATGCGCGCTTGAAATGGCGGGAAAATTGGCAAAATCCATTACCATCGTATCTCTATTGAACCGTACCTTTACTTTTGCTTTCACTTAATTCATTCACGTAGTTCATTCGCTTAATGAATTTTGAGGAATAAAATGATGAGAGCTTAGGTGAGTAATTTGCCATGCAAGCTCTCCTTAATCCTTAGAATTTAGAATCCTTAGAATATTAATCCTTAGAAAGTTGGAGCTAGGGTTAAAATTTTGAAAAAAATATTAGCTTTCTCGAAAAATTTATAAGAACAGAAAATAAATATTATAATATTTTTTAAGATCTATCTTTAAGCTCTAATTCTTCGGCATTGAAGGCATTCCCCTCATTATCGTGTAAGTTGTTCTTAACATTCTTCATAGGGTTGGGAATTGTTTCAAAGAGTTATTATTTGCAACTTTATACCGCTGAATAATTTTATATGAGGAAAACAAGTTTGACACTGTATTTGTCTTTTAAACCGTCAAAATTTTCTCAAAGGGTTACTCTGTCCTTAATTTTTGTGTTTTTTTGTCTCAAAACATTTAGTTTTTAAGTAAAGTGGGCAAAAATATTTTATGTAAATTAACCTGATAGACCTGGGTTATCTTGGATGATGAATTGAATTATGACAGTGAAATCAATTATTCGGTAAAAGGATTGCTGATAATAAACCAGAATTGAGTTTTTTATCTCTACGTCCGAGAAGTTAGAAAGTTATGAAGGCACGAATTAAGCCGTAATAAATGGAAATACCTCAATCCGCCTCGTTTTGAGTTCGCGTAAAAATAGTGTGCGGTTCTCAAGTGGTTCAGAAAGATTCCGCTGGCGCTGGCATAGTTCCCGCGGGCGATTCTCTGGGCTGAGTCGGCTGACTAGTGGCGCCGTTGCCGCCGGATACCGCTATCATCACTCCATTAGCCACATCCCATTGCAATCGACCAAGTCGCATTTCAAACCAGTACCATATAAACATTCGACTAGAGGCAGCTACGATCAGGCACGTGGCCAGAAGTTTGCTGTGGGGAATGCATCAGAGGTATTTTTTAATTTCTTTTTATTAAAAAGAAATGGTGCAAACATAGCAAGTATGCAAATTTAGAGTTCATTTATGAAAATAAAATGCAACCAAGAGGGTAACTACATTAACAAATCAGATCAGAGGCGTAATTAGTAATATGCTTTGGGGGGGGGATGGAAGAGCCTGGGGGCCCCCCCAAAGCAACGGGAAAATTTTTGAAAAATTACATGCCTGTAAAAACATTTAAAATTTAAGCACTTAAAATTTAACTTTGAGTAGATGCAGTTATTAAATGTCAAAACTAGACAATAGTTTTACATATTTTTTATTTTTCTGAGGCTTTGGTGGGATCTATCCCCCCCATAGTTACGGCACAGAATCAATCAGCAACAAAACGAAAACAACACAAAAACACAGATTACAGTGGCCTCTACCTCGATATTCAGTAAGTTATAATTATACATTTTGAATTAAATGAAATGATGCAAAGTCATTAAAAATTTGATTAATAACAAAAGGATCAATATCAGTCGGGAGAGAAATTATTAGGGAGGAAATTTGGTGGAATAGAGACCGTTATTTTGTCGTTAATTCGCACGCATCGGACAACCATATATATTTCATGAAGTCTTAGATATCTTCGTTTGCGTAATGCTTAAAGTTAAATGAATCATTCGTTATTGGAAGACTAGGTGACATGTTGGTATTGATAAATGGCGTTTTGGAGGATAGATGTTCCTTAGGCTGGCACTTATTTTTCTGAATTTTGTAATGTTTGATTTTCCTAAACTCAAAATGATCTAGTATAAATGAATTTATTCCTGTGCTAATATGTGGCTACTTAGAGGTAACGGAAACCAGTTACCCCAGGGCTCTAAAGTCTAAAGACTCAAAAAGGATTTATGAGGCTTGAGCAGACCGAAGAAAGAAGTGTTGGTGAAGATCTTAGGGGCGAATGTCGTTTGTTTTGACGTTTCCCTAAGCGTTAATGAGAAATGGTCCTTGAGATAGCGATCTCCTGATCATATGAATCTCGGGTATTCGCCAAAAAGAAAAATAAATTCGTAGAGGGGGGTTTAAAGACCCCTTAGCCCCCTCCCCATGACTATGTGCCAGGATGCGTAATTCGCACTGCAACGCAAGCTGATGAAATCTCAATGATGCGTCGTTACGCTTCAATTTATCAAGTACCCTAAATCTGTCAGATTTTGATCACATTTCCTTAGCGCATTCCCCAAACTAGCGTTAAATACCCCAAGAATGTTTTGTGAAGATAAATTTGCGTGAATTATTGATATTTACTTTTAATATTTTTCGCAGTTTTCCTAAAAAAATGCGTCTTTAATCATAATACTCCTGATATCGCTCCTTGAAATCGTAATCATGGTTTTGGGCTCATGTTAAAGCTTATGCATAAGATTGTTTAAGAGGGAGACAAATTATTTTTGCATGACAGTAATTTATTATTTCGTGATGCAATATGACATGAGTCAGGAATAAAGTCACATACCTGATTTTCTAACGAAATTTTCTGTTTTTCCCTGGAGTTAATTTTACTGAAAGCACATTTTCAATAGTATAATGGTAGCAGTTATAGTATGTCTTTGAAGTATTTGGCCATATTAATACGATCTAAAGCAATATTGAGTCCAGGAAACAAGTTTTTTTAAGCTTCTGTTTTCTCTTTCACGGTTTTTTTAACGGAGGAAAAACGTAAATAGTTTATATAGGTGAAAAACGCATTCATGACTTGCCGATAAATGTCACTTTTTGAATAATAAGTTAACTCTGTCGAGATGGTAAAGTAAATGATGGCTGGTGGAATTTATATAGCCAAAAACTATAGTTCATGTAAAAACTTCTCTGTGAAATTTGGATCAATCTGCCGTCAGCGACGCGAGTGGTGACTTTTGTAAACTCATTGAAATGAGGACGTCTATTGGCCGACTGTAACATCCTCTATTGTAATATTTGCGTTCATCGCACTTCTGCGCTGTTAAGGAAGGCGATGACTCACGTTCGGGGAAACCCAAGTCTGAAGCCCCGTTTCGAAACGACGAATTGCCCACGTGAGCCAAACACTGAATCCGCTTTAGAGGAACGGGGTAACGATCGGCAGAATGTTTAGAGAATACTCGATGCAAAGCTTGCTTGCGCTTCGATATCGCGAGCAGTGTGTGTGTGGAACTGGCAGTTTGAGTGTGCAGCGACTGAACACATTGAAGGCAGGGACTTGGCCAATTAAAAAAAATTGCGAGGGGGCCTGGCCCTCAATGCGCGAGCACACTGGCAGTAAACACAAGCGAACACTGCCCTTATCCAATATAATAATGACAATAATAATATTATTATTTATTTAATTAAATATTTATATATTATAATATTAAATATAATAATATAGTATAATATAATTTAACAAAACTAATAATAGTTATATAAATAATAATAGGCATTGCATTTAAAATTGTCTACGATTTGCCTATCGAAACAGATTAAACTATAGTTGATAGCAGACCAGATATAATGTTGATTGACAAGAAATATAGAACTTGTTCCATAGTTGATATTGCTGCGCCATTGTCGCATGAAATCGAAAAGACAATAGCCGGAAAAATAAATAAGTACCAAGAACTGGCTGTAGAAATAAAAAGAATATGGAACAGATTTATATAGCTCCAATTGTCATCTCAGCTACCGGTGTCATTCCAAAACATATAGAAAACAGTTTCAAAACACTCAACCTTCATCCAAATACATACATCAAATTACAAAAGGCTGTAATTATTTCAATCTGTCATATCACGAAAACTTTTCTCAACGTAATTCAATATTAAAGAGTTACCTTGGTGAGACCCCGTGCTCTTAACACTAAAACAACTCAGTGAAAACTGAAGAAAATTTAAAGGAAAAGAAAATAATATTATGTAATAGTGGTATTATTATTCCTAATATTATTGTTATTATTATAATCTGGTTGTAAGATGTTAGCTAACGCTTTTTTTTCGGGCTATCTTAATGTAAAATATGGATTTCAATGAGTTACCAATGTAAAACGCCCACCAATCACCAATGTAAATTTCTAGTCCTAAATTTTACCCCACCTAACCCTCCCAGCTATATGTTTATGTATTAGGCTATCTGCTCGTTTTTCAGATAGCTCTTGATAATGACGTGTGTATAAAGGTTGAAATCGGTTGAGGCACAAAAATTAGAGTAGAAAATTTCTACGGTTTTTTCTATATTGTTATCGTGTCCATCTCCATCTGTGCGATCGCCATGACGCATTATTCGTAACTTCTCTGTGTAGCCTCCTTGTCATACTCATCGCATACAGGGTATTTCAAGAGGTGGTTGAGGAGACAATTGTAAACATTTTTTGTCCATAAACATGGGGTCGAAACTCCTTAGTTACTATGCTATGGTGACGCAAACATTTTTTTGGATGCATTTTTCAGTTACCATGAAAACTGTTTTTCTTGGGCATCCAGCATTTTCGACATTTTATTTAATACTCTGTATTTTTAAGAACATAAAATAATTAGAGTTGCACGAAAATGTTCGATTGTAATCACGCGCGAAACAATTAATATTTGAGACTACTTAAACGAGACTTTTGAGCGATTATTTACAATTATTTCTAACAGCATGTGGTGGTATAATTTGTTGGTATGCGTGACGTTTTTTGGACCGTGTGATGTGGGTGTCTAATTGCATGCTGGTGATTTATTACCCCCTGCCAAACATCCTAGAGGTGGCTGGCAAGGTATTATGTAGATGTAGATTAACAATACGATTGCGAAATCTCACCCATTTTGAGATTAATTGTTCATGGACAAAAAAATGCTTTAAATTGTCTCCCTTACCACCAACCGAAGTACTGCAGATTCCTACTGAAACACCCTGAAGCTTAAAGCAACCAAATTACCTCTGAATATGCATAATGTGCTTATTGAAGAGATTCCTTGGCTCCCTTGAAGGCTGTTCCGGCCCATGTTTTTTGGCCGTGGCGAGTTCCGTTTGGGCTGGCAGCTGTCATCCGAGAAGAATAGGAAGAATGGTGGAGATGCGCCCTATTCCTCCCTTCCAGGGGGGGCACCCGCCTTCTCTCCCGTCATCGCATATGAGTTTGACGCCGCGTTTCTCCGTAAATAGAATTTCGCCCCTCACACGCGCCCACAAAACACTCTTCCAACGCACCCAGCCACCCACGCTTCCCCGGGGACGGAGTACGCCTCCTTCCACTCCCTCAAACATACGCCCTTTCCGATGTTGCGACACTTTAGCCCGTTGCAGTCATTCAGTTTACCGAAGCAAAGATGTGGATGGCAGCGCAGTCACCTGTGCGCTCATATTTTTCTCTTTCGCCATTTTGAGAGAGAGTTACTTAAAATAAAAAAAAACATGTGCCTGCTAAAGTTTATAACGACTGCACTTAAAATTATACGATTCATTATGAAGTCAGAGGCACATTAAGGATACAAAAAAAAAGAAGTAGGTAATTGACGAATGATGGAGGTTCCATGAGAAGGAGTTAAGGAAAGAGTAGACTTATTAAGTGGGTAAACTCTTCTCGGGACTCCCACCAGGTTAAATTATCCCTATTAGCCAACGTTTCGAGCTCCGACTCTGGGCTCGTCCTCAGGGCAGACTCCACCTGCCGTGAGGATGAGCCCCGAGTTGGTTCTCGAAACGTTGGCTTTCATGGATGACTGAATCCCGAGAAGGGTTTACCCACATAATAAGCTGGGGAAGCATCAAATCACATTGAACTTGATTTGAAGTTATAAATGAAACAATAATGGAGATAATGGAATTGGAAAAAAGATATAGTCGACGAGGTAGAAATGAGGCAACTACTCTGGCTTTGTCATGTCAATAGGATGGATAGCAACAGTTAGCCCAAGTGTTGGATAGCCCAAAATATTGGATTGGAGGTCTCCAGAAAAACTGAAAAGAGGAAGGCCAAGAGTAAAATGACAACAGGGAACTCATAGAGCAATGTAAACAAGAGGGATGAAATAAGAGGAATGTCATGACAGAGAAAAATGGAAGCTGCCAAATTAACTAAACAAGTCGCATGCCTCTTGATCTGTTGGTCTTGGAGACGGATTTTTCAATAAAAACTCCTGCCACCATCTTGAAATTTTCAGGATATAAATTGGGGACATTATCAACATTAATCGATACCTTTAATGTAAAAAAATACCCTTGGAAAATTAATGAAAATGTAAAATTTCCTAGTTCCAGGCACAAGCTAATAACGGCGAGAGTCTAATATATGAACTGCAAATATGTCAATGGCAGCAAGTTTTAAGCGAGTAATCCCTCACATAAAATACTGACCTGGAGGTATGCGTTCCCTAAATAGAAGCGTCCGTGACTTCGCCGGATTGAAGTCATTTATTTTGACGTTTTATTCACCTTTACCCGTGTTTTGTCTCTTTTTTTCACTCTTTGAGTTGTGAAAGAAGACATCATGGGATGTTAGATATCATGAATATAGTATAGAATGGAAAAGTCAACTCCTGAAAATATACCGATTTGGCTAAGAAACCACTCAAATATTATTCAATACAAATTGCGAGCAGCATTTTCCGGTTTGTTCCTTTAAATAATGATAATTTTCCCCCAGCAAGCGTTTATTTTTTACACAAGCTTCCCTTAGCTATTAAACTAATGTTTCTATTAGTGCTTAATTTTATTTTTTCGCGTAAATCGGCTTTAAATTATCTCGTATCTGCATTGGCATATTCCATGGTATATCTTGTATAATGTTAGGCACGATGTGGTGGAAGTTCGTAATATTGTTGAAATGACACATTGCAATATTTCCACTTATAGATTTATTTTACACTACGCGTTTCGTCGTTACAACGACATTTTCAAGTGTGACAAAAGTCTTACAGTTGACCCCGAAAAAATACGTTACTATTTCCAAAGGTTTAAAAAAATTTTTTTTTGTACAAACCCTTTCCACACTACACCCCCACTTTCACACCGCAGAAGAACAGTAGAAGAAGGACACGGGGTCAACTACCCAGAAGGAGAAGATCATCTGTGCGAGGACTCCATCCGGACAACCACAACCCGAAAGAAGACAGTGAATGAGTGCGGGGTACCCTCACCCATTCTAGAACCTTTCTTTCCTTCCCCGTCACCCTGCTTCAGTTCGAGACCCTAAAAACGACCCTTCACCCCCCCCCCCCCACAGCCTTCAATATCCTCACTTCTCGTCGCCCAAACCCCATTCTCCATCTTACTCCCCCCCCCCTTCAAGCACCAAGATATATAAGGAAAATCTTTAAGACTTTTGTCACACTTGAAAATGTCGTTGTAACGACGAAACGCGTAGTGTAAAATAAATCTATGAGTGGAAATATTGCAATGTGTCATTTCAACAATTCCATGGTATAGATTATTATACCATAGAGGTCGGTCCTTTGGAACCGTCGAAGACGTTCTCGATGACATCGGTATGGCTCATTGCACGAACAAGGGGTCACCGAGGTCAGCGAAGGAGGGTCACACGTCAATTCGTACTTCGATGGCCCGAGAGATATGATCTCATGGAGCAATGCTCTCCTGTGTCATGGATGATGGTCATAGGGGTCAGTCCAATTCGCGAACATACGGCTCATGCGAGAAGATGGCTACGGAGAATATCGGGTCCCAAATTATTCGTCTAGAATGGAAAAAAGTTATTCGAAAGTAAAAGTTCATACAGATTTCGTGGTAGAAGCGATGCACGATTCATATTTGGGCTGTAATCCACAATTGCCGGTAAAAAATGCAGTTCTCCCGAGTTTATCTCCATCGTCTAATCGAAGCAAACCGTTATCAATCCAATAAAAAGCTTAAGAGCGATATTATATTTGTGCGTTGAAATACCTTCTTTAAACACCATTTCTCCTGAAGTTTTTCTTGTACCTTCTCAATTTTTTCTCACATATTTTTATCGTTTTTTTTTCGCGCGAAATGAAATTGACCAACTTTAAGCGCTAGTCATTCCCGTATTTTTCGTTATACAATAACTTAAGATTGCGATATAAGGTGTCTAAATCGATTCCTAATCCTGCTAGCAGGAAAATACTGTTTATAGCATTTAAATTGAAGCAATTGATGTAAACAGCACATACCTTAACATTAATTACCAGTGTCTTAATTCAAAGTTAACTGATATTGTTGTGTGCTGTACAATTTGACGCAGGTTTTTTTAGCAGATGCAAGAACCTTTAACGGATCCATTAGCGTAGTGGACATACTCGTTTCGTATGATTGCAGTTCCAAAATCAGTTTCCAGCTTCCATTTCCTTCAATTTCTTATACCAATTTTTATGGTAACGATCTTTTTGCATAATTCAAAATGGATGCTGGAATTTGGAAATTATGATGATTAATCTTAAACACACACTTTTCTCTTTTGATAAGGTGTTTTGATAACTTCTCACAACGCAACTATTTTAACAACCAAGTTTGTATGTAGCCTTACTACTTTTGAGTACCTTACCTGGTATGAACTTACTCTCACTTGTTTCAATCCAATGTTATATGTGGAGATAAATAATATAAAAAAACTGCCGAGAAAGGGGGTACAGAGCCATTAGATAGCTATTTGGTGGGAATAATATTCGAGTGATATTAGTTTAAAAAGAGGAAATGGCGTAGCAGTCATGTGTCCTCGTGGAGTCTACAATATGTTTCCCGGAGCAGAATCTTCACTCGGCTTCTGCGAGATTAAACTTACAAGGTTGCTGATGTCATCCGCGTCAACTCGGAGAGATAAGGCAAAAAGAGGAGCAGACAAAACTTTGTGCTAATTAAGCAGTAGTTGGCACGCACTGTTGTGCTTCCCCTACCTTCCGTATGGAGACAGAAAGATAGTGCGAGTTTCATTTTGTCACATTTTTTGTCCTAGGCTATGAGCACGCCCGTGACCTCGTCGTAATCGGAGGATGAGTTGGGTAAAAGCCGCTCAATATAAAAATATTAGTAAAAAAATGGTCAGTGCTGATTTTCGGGTTCCTCAGCCGCGTTGGTTGTTTTTGGATGACAACAGTATCGGGAGCCATCCTGCTCCCGTCTTCAGGTCGAAGGTGAGAAGTTCTCGTTTTTGGCCGCCTTATGTGGCACTGTCCCGCTGCCTGCCGGACGCTGATTGGTCAATGCCCTCTTCCAAACGCTGCTGATTGGGTAGCCTTGGTCTCGGTTGAAATTATTGTTTTTGTGTATTTCCAAGGCTTCCCTGATCAGCCTTGGATAGTAGCAATTCTCCGTGGCCACCATCTTCGTTCCTTCGAAGTCTATACTGTGACCTGCCTCACTGCACGCGTATTCTGCAATGGCTGACAGGTGGAGCTGCTTCTGTTTTGTGGCTCTTGCATGTTCTTTTATCCTGGTCGCCATTCCTCGGCATGTCTCTCCTATGTAAGCTTTCCCGCAGGAACACGGCGCTTGTAGACGCCTTCACATAACTCTTGTGGAATGTTGTCTTTCGGTCCAGGTACTAGGTTGTGCCAGAAACCTACGCCAGAATTCAAATAAATAGAAATCTAAACGAAGAATTAACTCCACAGCTATGGGAATTTTATAAAAACTTTTAAAGCTTGACGGAGTACTTATTATGATACTCTCAACACTACTACACAGAGTAGGCCTAGTGATTAAAAAATCGCATTCCAAAGGGCTCTTAAGCGTGCTCAACCCGAATGCCGGCTATCTTTATTTTGATAACTAACGGTAG
Source organism: Ischnura elegans (assembly GCF_921293095.1). Taxonomy (NCBI): domain Eukaryota; kingdom Metazoa; phylum Arthropoda; class Insecta; order Odonata; family Coenagrionidae; genus Ischnura; species Ischnura elegans. The sequence goes on from NC_060253.1 coordinate 20,543,934, forward strand.
ACCGCCATACCCAATATTACTATATACATTGAGTTGGGTTACTCCTTGATGCTGCCTTGATGCCATTTCTATACCATATAACTACATTCCATATATTTATCTACGTTATATGTCATTCCAAGTTTTTTCATCCAGGATTCATACCAGGGTGGCCCAGAAAGTAATGCACTATATTTTTTTCTTTGGACTTTATCCGTTGCACTTTATGAGAATTACACAAAAGAAAGAATGGTTTTTCAGCTACACATCCTATTTTTCCACGTAATCTTCGTCCCATCCCACGGCCTTCCTCCAGTGCGAAACAAAGGCGTGTATAAGTTGTTGGTACCAATCCTTGTTCTGATCCCCGACCGCTGCAAATCCTACAGCTTCGCCGAACCGCCTTCTGATGCCCTCGTCCTCTGCACCTAGTGGTTAATTGTACACCTATTGACAGTGGAATCGGAAACCCAGGGCGGGCCCGCATGGGGTACACTCTCGAGGACCGGTAACCAAGTCAGAGACTTTTACGCCCGCGCCATCTCAGGAGGGGAAGGAAAAAGGATAGGAGGAATCGCCGCGATGAGAGCCCGACGACACCTCCAAGGAGGGGATTGGTTTGGAAGGGAGGGAGAGGGAATACCCTCGCCGTTATGAGAGCACTCACTACTAGCGAAACCATGATTTAATGTTTCTACAGAAAGGAAAAAATTTCCTATGATGAAGGAAATTTCCACGAGTTTCCGTAGATAACCTATTGACAGCAGATACTCCATTGACTTTTCACAAAACTTTCTAAATATTCCCTACAGTTTCTTTCTCTGCAGGGAGAAATTCAATGACGGCACGGCGCGGCGGTTGAAACATACATCACGTACAGACACCTTTTTAAACCAGTCCTGCAACTAAGCTATCTGTCGTAGGAACCGGAATTTTTTCCGCGCACCCTTAAAACTTCAGATAATGCACATGAGGGGTTGAGAAGGCAAGGGGAACACATGATTTTTTTCTCAACAGAGTTAGGTTCAGCTAATTGTTAGAAGAAATACACAAAAATTGGTTGCAATACAAGTGAGTCTCAGTTCTATGCTGACATCGAGTGGAAAATCAAATTCCGTATACCAAATATTGTATAGTACATCTTGTTTGTTTTCTATGCCTAATTTCTGTACCTAACTGTGAATAGAAAAAAGAAATCATTTGTACCCCTTGTCATCCAAACCACTCATATGTTAAATTTCGCATTCTCACCATTGTTGTCGGCTGAGGTAACAATTGAGTGGGTGGTAACCCAAGGGGTACAAGTGATCTCTTTTTTCTGAAAAGAGTTAGGTTTAGAAAATAGGAATAGAAAACAAACGAGATCAATTAAATGTTTATTAGCGAATTTGATTTTTCACTTGATGTCATCACAGAAATGAGACTCACCCGTATCCCTTGGCAACCAAGTTTTTGTAAATTTCTTCTACTTTACATAACTCTGATGAGAAATTAATTACTTATAGTCCTTGGCTTCTTACCCCCTCAATTGCGGTGCGTAAATTCCTGGGCAACCCTCGTAGTTTGAATTAATATAATGCGAATGGAAAAATAATAACGATACAGTGGGTTCAAGCATTTTCGCACTAATTAAATCAAAGTTGAAAGCTCTTCGAAATGTGGTGTTGCAAAATAATAATTTAAATAAAATGGATGTACTGTGTGAGAAATGTGGACGTTCGAATAAGAGCTGGAAAGAATTCATTGAGAAATAAATAACAGACATGGTCGAAAATAGACAATTCTGTTAACTGTCTTTAATCTACTCTCAAATTTTACTCACTTCTCAGTTCTCAATGATGGCTAAATTACTTACTATGAAAATTCTTACTGTTAATCTGTTTGTCTTAAAGGAAATGTCACTGTTAAAATGTTCAATCTATTGATTGTGGAAATTTTCATTTTTCAGGTTGGAATGCATAACTTTCAACATTACGTTTTAAAATTATTATATGTTTTCATGTCATTTAATTAAGACAATGGCTTGGAAACATTGATGTTTATTAGTCACCAGGCAGTTTTTACAAAAACTACTCACTGAATTAGTCGCTTAATTCATTGATTGGCTGCTAGCGTGGTTTTATACGGAGAATCGCTCTTTTGTTTGATTACTGAGAGTACTGAAAAAAACTTCATAAATAATTATGATCAGTATTTGTGATGAAGTTATTACTCACAAGAGTAGCATCTTTCATAGCCAGAGTCAATATCTAACCTAAAAATAATGATGGATGATGAAGATCTGTCTATTTATCACTTTATAAACCTGGTATATTTACGCCAGGGAAGGTACTTAAAATCATTTTTTCTTCACGTGCCGCTTGAGTTTTCTTTGTCTGCGCTGTGTTTTGTAAATAAAATATCGTATGCTGTTTGAAGTCAACTTCACATCCGCTACGTCTCCTAAGCAACGCTTGAATGACGTTGAGCAGGGCTGCTATTGGCATCTGGCAAGTCAGAGAGCGGCGGGGGTATTTTGACATCGGTGGTCAATGGCGGGTTCTTGGAGCGGATCTCAGCCGTGCAGACACGAGTAGGAAGCGTGGAATGTAAGCATATTAGAAAGATTTTGTCATCCCTGTATGCTACCATTGCCAACTTTTATTGCGTGAATTGAAATTTATACAGAGAAATTAGCGTTAGGATATTGTGGACTTTGTATACATGATATAACCCAAACTTTTTTAACCCTCCGATGGTCACCTGGCGTCTACCAGACGACAGGATATCTTCTTTTCTTTGCCCACGTCGTATTTTCATAGTTAGGAAACTCATATTCCTTGTAAATTATTAATTAATGATTCTGAAATAGTCACCAATATAATTATATGTTTTGCCGCATTTATGGAATTAATTTTTATATATTTTTGTTTTTGGAGTCTGGTAGACGCCACGCGACAACTTCAGTTACAACACCTAGGTATGCTAATAGCATCGTGATATTCATCGCAAAGTTTTTAAATAAATTTATAATGTAAATTAACAACTATTTAAAGTATTTAGTTTTTAATGGGTCATATTGGTACGATTTTTTACTGCAATCAATTTAACAACTGAATAAAACTATTATTGCGAAGAATTTACTGTTGTTTTCACATAATTTGAGTGAACTTTGGCGTATAATATACCGTTTTCCCCTCTGCTACGTACGTTTATGGTAGCTTATCACATTGATGTAGATGCATAGCATTAACAATAAACATACACACAGCAATTTTGTGGTTGCATCGAACGATAACTTTCTCATCTCATAGGAGATATTTTGGTTCAAGTTCAACTGAACGCGCTATCAATATAAAATGTCTCCAAAATCAATAATTAGTCAAAATTATTTGTTAAATTATTTGAGAAATTCGTATTATGAAACTGTGGATTACGTTTGCATTTTCTTTCCAAATTAAACATGTTGATATAATTTCGATGAAAGAAAACTAAGGAATGTCAAAATAAGTAGTATTCAGCCATCTATTAATATTTTTTCTTGTCCATTCATAGAATTTATGTACTCAATGAATGATTTATTGTTGTTAAAAGAGTTATTTCTATTTTAATGCATTTTGTTTAACCATTCGAAAATGTTGTATGTGTGACTCCACGCGACAAATAACGTCCAGGAATGTGACGCGACTGACGGGGGGGTTAAAACTGCAATTTTTCAAACTATTTTTAACAATAAATTCATTGACTTCAGTGGCGGTGTGGTAAAGTCCTCGCCTGCCAAATATAATGTCACGGGTTCGAGTAATGCCGGAGATGTTGGCCGTATCAAGGGAATGGATGGCTGTGATAGTCCATAGTTGTTGATCAACAGAATTCCATGGTGTTAACTGCTCTTTTCAGGAAGATGTAGGTAAAATAACAATAAAAATGATTTGTTTCGATATGTTGGCATTTATTTTTACGAAAAATTAAATTTTATCCAAATGAATAAATGTATAGGAAATGTAATGAGACCGAGATATGCCTAGCTGAAATTTAACCCTTTCTAACCCAGAGCTACTTCAGGGAGAAATCAACTTTCATGATTTTTCATTTTGAAAACTTGATAATTTTGCAGCAAATCATGTTTATCGCGGTAGCTAAATATTTCGTCACTAAAATTTACACCACAAAATAATGCGTAGTTTTGATATTCCCTAAATAGGACTGAAAATTTATATATTTTTTATGTTGCTTAAAAGTAACATTAGGTTGTTAAGGGTTAAAAAGTTTGGCTTGAGGAACAGCATTGTAGATTTCATTGCCATTTTGTTGGGTAATAATTTTCGTTCCGTATTTCTTTTTGTTGATGGTTTTTCTGCATATGCTCTTTATTTTGGTGATTGATTTATGCATGAAAACTTCATGCATGCTACGGCATAAGGTTAAGGTGGAGGGACAATATCAAGGTATGCGTAGGCAGGAGGCATCAAGGATACTTCTGAAGTGAGATATCAGTCGTGAGACGGGGTAACGGAGACGGGGGTTCGTGACTTTTTATTAAAAGAGCTACTTTATTGTTTTATATGCTTGCAATAATATTTTCACGTGCATGTATCAATATTGCCAACATTTGTACATTGAGTGTAATAAAAAATGTATTGAAGAAAGTCATGATTTCCTTTACGTATAGGGTTCTTTTGGGCTATTTGTAGCTCGTCATGCCTGCTCTGCATTTCAATTTTCTCATTTTTTCAATTAAAATATACATTTAGCATGTTATAAAGTAAAAAGCATAAAATATATTTTTAAATTATTACTTTCGTTGTTTTATCATCAAACATAGCTTGAATATAAGTAAATTATACATCACTGGTAAACCTGTCATCGCAGCATTGCATTACGATTATAAACATGAATAATATTCATAATATTACAAAACATTAAAAATTATGACGTTAAATAATAAATTAATTGTTCTTGAGAAACCATGCATGAGTCAAAATAGCGTACAAATAGCATTTATAAACATGCTGTTATTGTATATTTTTTATAATATACAGTGCAATATTTATAATTAATGTTTCCTCATTTGTATCTCGACCACTTTAAATGTGCCTAAGCCACGCAATGCCTTTAGTAATTGGTTGAACATTTTGTTTACAGCCCCTTTCACTATATCTCCTCAACTTTCATTACAACATTTTGGAACTTCCATAGTAGTGCGCATTCCCGTTTTCGCATAATTTTTGCATCCCATTTCAAATTTTCAGTACGAATCCTTTCATTTTTTCCTCCCCTCCTCCTTGTGAGCCGTGAGATATAATTGTCTCAGGCGTTTCTTTTCGAGAGGGACTCCTTCCTTCCAAATGCCATCAGCGACGCCTTCCTCTCCATTTCCTCGGGACATCCCCCGTCACCTTCGCGGTTAAAGCAAAGTGTCTCTGACGGCAACCTTCTCCAGTCCCTTCACTTTTCCTTTCGATTTTCTGCCTTTATTTTGGTTTCCCTCCTACACTTTTTTTTTTTTTAATTTCGCTTTCCTCATGTCACGATATCAGAACGATTCACTCACTGAAGGTAGGTTTTGTTGGATATTTCTCACTCATCTCCTGGAAAATATTATCTGAATGTGCATTCAGACAGGGGCGCAGCTAAGAATTAAGGCTAGGGGGGGTTTTAGGCGCAAGTGACACTTAGGAGTGTGGGGGTATTGCATACCTGCCAGGGTAAGCAGGAGAAGCGGGGGCCGTCCTCAAGAAAATTTATAAGAATAATGGTTCAAAATGGCGAGTTTTACGGCTTTCTGAGGGATATTTGGTCAATTCTAACACTATTCTATAAGTAATCCTGATCCAATTAAGTAAAATCGATTAAATTTAAATATTTCTCTGAGCTCCGGGGGGGGGGAGGTTATCCCCCAAAACCCCCCCCCCTCGCTGCACCACTGCATTCAGACACCAGTTTCTTGTCGTTAATATATAATTAATAGGTTTACATCTATTCTAAATTGCTTGAGCAATTGAAATTAGATATCTCTCGGAGCGACACGATGGACATCATATGAGAACCCCACTAAATTTCTAGATCTGACAGAAACCATAATTTAAGGGAGACATGTTGCCGAACATATGGGTGTGGGAATTCGTTAGAATTAGATTATTTCCTTTTCAGTTGTTAACGGCTGGTGGCCTGACACCCCCCGCCACACGCCTTTTGTAGTTGCTTGCGGTGTAATATACATTTATATCTATTGTAGAGCGGAAGTTTGCTTTAGTCCCAAAATTTACAGATTTAAGATTTAAGTTATTCACCGCCCGAGCCGTTCACGAGCCAGACTGAAATATTTCGCGAGTTCCACCAAATAGATAACCAAACACGTCCTTAGCGCAGATGTCAGATACAACACTGATATTTGCTTCTTGGGAGCCCATATTACCTTGTTCTTTGTCGCGATATACCTGAAGAAATCTGTAAACCCACTATCAGATATTGGGTTCTTGGAATATTTGCTGTAGCATTAAAAATAATTCAAATAATGAGTAAACTTTTTATAATTCTTGCATTTGTATGATTTTTTAAATTAATGTAATTTTTTCTTCCTTTTTCAGGTGAGTGGTCTTTTTTTACCGTCGCAGACAATACATCAACACAGGTAACGATGAAGTGACACTGTTATCACCGAATAACTACTTTATTTTTTATGGATGACGGGAAAATAGTACCTAACAGTTATACCCTATATTCTATGGAAATAGATACTCATAAAAATTACAGTACCTATGTTTAGTAAACGTAATTTTTGGTCTTATAATGAAAATTATTCGGTTTTAAAGATGCATGAACGCCACGATAACAGAATCATAAGATAAGTGATATTTTGCTCTCCGAACTCCCAAGGATTCTGTTTGTACATAAAAATTTCTGTAACCATATTGTAAATACATATAAGTACTTATCCACCTCCATCATTGCAACTTTAACGGAATTAAGATATTTTTGCCGTATTAATGGCACGAAAAAATACTATGGTCAAACATATTATTTTTTATTGCTGGATTAGTTGAATAAAGCTAAAGCACATTTTCTTCAGTTTTGTTTTAAATAACATAAAAAAACGGGTTTTGAGCTATTAATACATCTTCAATCACCCTCATTGTATTAAAAAAATTATTTAGAAACTATCAAAATATCTACTCACCAGATAATGCGCAGTAGCGCCAACTCCACGGGGCTTTAGGGGGCTCAAGCCCCCTCAAAAACTCGTTTTGGGTGTGAGGAAAAAATGTGTTAGGCTTGTCAATTTTCCCCGGAGTGTCCAGATATCGAGATTCGAGTTATCAAGGTTCAAATGTTGATCATACGACTCTTCTAAAATGCTTAAAAAACTTAAAACTCACTACTTATAAAATTTCCCGGGGCAAGATTTCCCCTGTTCGGGCCCCCCAATATTTTTTGTAAGTCGGCATCCCTGATAATGCTTATCAAGGGCGAGGGCTATTTTGGGGTTTTTCCTACGGATATTATTGATAAACAATTTTAAGTACTTTGATACAAGGTGTGCATTACATAGGGAATTTCAAGGCTAAGACCGCCCTTAAACCGTCATTTTAAGATCCATATTTTTCAAATCCCTAACCCACTGTCTGGCTGTCCCACTGCGTACATTCCATTTTGTCCTATCTTTCTTACTCCCCGATGGTATCCCATCTTCAGAAATCTCTCTACACGCCTTTTATTACATCTTCATCGACATAATACCCTGGGAGCCACCTCTACGGCATTTGGCAGGGGATGATCAATCACAACCACGCAGCATGCAAGGGGATCTTCTCATCCACACTGCACGGCCATAAAAATATTACGCATGAGCTAACCGGCTACGATTAATATCCACTGCGAGCTGTCGAAATTATTGAACAGTTAACTGACTTCTTTAACTTCTAACTTTAGTCAGGTGCCCTTCAGCTTGGTATTTTCCGTAAAAAAGAGTGCCTTTAATTCAATTTATTTTTCATTGGCCCCATTGCGTGATTCCTGTTTAGCTCTCGTGACTTGTGATCGAAATCATCGTCCATGTTTCATCACTCCCTTGCCATTCTTGGCCGTTTTTGTCTTTTCTTTGCCTGCTCTCTCGTTTTTATTCAGACTCATCAAGATCGTTTACCTAAAAGACATGATATTAAATCACTCAAAAGCCGTTCAGGACGTCATTCGATCGTCGAGACACATTAAGATGGAGTTATTTTTCTTGGGAATCATCTATTACTGACAACTTTTACATGAGTGCAATATTTATTTTTACAAATACAATTAATGCAAAAAATTAAATATTGAGGCATAAAGCTTAGAATAATGCTAACAATAGAGGTAGTTTTTTTTTCTCACAGTCAATGAGGTTCAATGCACGATATCACGATTCTTTATTCAAAAGTACTACCAAAGCTGCGTGAATTATTTGAGTCCGGAGTTCGATAACAGGAAATAACTAGTAAGTCATTATTTTTTCAAAGCGTAGTACTACTTTAAAACATGCACCTTGACTTGGAATTTTCAGAGTACAAAAACTGGACACTTGCCCAATATATACCTGTACCTCGAACATGAAAATTTTACCTTCGCATTGTCTAGGAGGTATTATTTATATTTTAATTTTAGGCAAATGCTGTAAGGATTTACTAAGGTGTACGGTTGTTGAAAATTTCAAGGTTATTGTGTAAAGTTTCAACTAGTAATGCGTCGTGAAAACTGTTAGCATACGACCGATCAATCGGGTGTGATGCCTCCTCTTAATCGGATTTCCTTCAATTAAAAATTCCATTTGTCACAGATGTTTTTACACCTGAAGTCATTGCGTTTCCTGTTCCAAGAGCCCTTAATCCTCTTTTCCGATGAGTTGATGTAAGACCCGTTTGGCGTATGCAGGTTCACGAAACTGTTTGGGAGAGATCGGGTTGGGTTGGGGGCTTCACCATTGGCTTCCCGTGGGCTCGAATTCGAATCCCAAACATGGTAGTGACCTTTTCACATTCCATTTCTCGATGCATCGTGACATGGAATGTGTCACCATTGTCGTGGACCACCACTTACATCACTAACGACACTTAGTAGTCGCTACGCTCTGCGACAAGTTATTTTCTGGTCGATACTTCGAATCTAATAATCTCCTCTGATCTTATTCCCAGGGCCATTTTCCTCCAAATTTGAACCCAAGTATGTAGTCTAGATGCCTCGTGGCATGAGTTAAAGCTTTTTTTTTAGCACTCTGAAGTCGATTGATGAAGTTCCAATATTTTATTCTAGCAGTCGAATTAAATATTGGAGCGCATTGAATCGTTTTTTGTTTTTAGCTTGCGAGGACATATTCAAAACGTATCATTTTGTGTAATTTTGGTGCAGAAGCAAAAATGAAATACAAATTATGAGTCAGATCAGGTTGGTGTGTTTGTTGGTCGTTTTCCTGGGTAAAGGATTCTCCTGTCGTGGAATAGGCAAACATTTCAGTCCACTTATAGTATTGAATGGCTCTTTTTATTTTATAATTTTTTAACAGAGGGAATCTCTTCTAATGCCAAGTTAAATCCTAACAGGAAGGTTCCTTTTGATAGGTTCATCATTCGGATCGAAGGTATAAACATTGGAAGGTTCTCATTTTTGAGGCCTAAATGTGGCCTGGGATAACAGCGCTGCAAGCCAAGGTCACGAAAGTGAAATATACAAGTGTAGAAAATGGAAATAATAAAGTCTTCCGGAACTGACCGATGTTATCTAACTTGTAAACGACTGAAGGTAAGGATTGCTCAACTAGTTCAAGGGAACAGAGTTGTGTCCTACTTTTCTGATAGCTTTGGTGGTATAAGCTCAGTAAAATAAATTGTTCATATTTTCTATTCTCCTTGATTCATACTTCATGATTTCAGCCATTAGTCCAAATTTTAAACCGCTCCTAGTTGAAAGATTATTTTTACCAAACCAACACAAAAAACGCTAGGCTTAGTCATTTAATTTTTTTGAGAGCCGCAGGGTAAATTCTTAGCATTTCAAAATTATTTCTACCACCTTATATTAATTTTTGCTCGACTTCTCGTAACTAAACGAAGCTATGTAAAGCGTTGATTTTATCTTTAACGATTTGTAGTAATCCTGGAAATAAATTAGACACACAGATTTATTGATACTCTTGCACATAACAGTTACAAATTACACCATTAGTTGTTGACAAAAAATAATTACCAGAATTTTGTAGGAAAATAACTTCAATAGAAAAAAGAATTTTAAAAATTCTAGCCAACCTTCGAGGTTTCTGACACCCAGACTGTGATGAATATGATATTTTTGTACGAAGAATTCTGAGTTTCCTTTTAAATAAGCTCTTATAAAATTTTTTTTTTAATCAGCCTTTAAAGTTATATTTTCATGTATTGTCATCGGAAATGAAGAAGTGTGCAAAATTTCAGGGTTTTTGCTTCACAGGAAGTGAGTCAAATTTGAGTTACAAGATTTGTACCAGACAAACAGACAAACAAACAGACAGGTTGGTGAGTTGATATAAAGGCTGGAAAAATGTAGTAACGGATAAAGCTCTCTCCTACAATTTTTCAATCTAGTCCACTTCAAAAACCCGTATTTTTGCATGTTACATCAAGTCACACTCAACCGTAGGACTCCATTAGAATTGGTTCCAACATTGCCGCTGTTATGAATTTCGCCCTTTTTTCCTTTTAAATCTTTCGTGATTGTGCGGGGTTACTCAGTGACCCCAGATGATGTTAATTTTGTATATTTTTTAGTTTTTATTTTGTCCCTTTGATATTTTTTGTATTTGAGCTCAATCACTTTGCCGTTATTTTGGCGACGAATGATTTTTTTACACTTAAATTGTTGTTGACTTCTGTTGCTGAAACTTCAGTTTTCACCGGTGGGGTAACCGAGTTGCCCCGCACAGGTGTTGGCGGGAAGAAAAAAACTTGTTTGTTGTATGAGTGCAGGGTTTAAAGTTGAACGCAATAAATTTCACTATCTTATAATTTCAATAACGCCAATATTCTACATGATGGCACCTTTTGTACTTATTTTTTCACAACATATTAATCAACGAATAGTTAGAATAGGAAAATATTAAGATTCCTAAAATTTCGCACAAAATCCATGTAAAACTCTAAATGTAGCCAACAATCAATTTATAAATTATACAAAGCAAGATATTAAATCACTGAAAAAAGAGAAATGGTGTTTAATTACATGAATGATTAAAATATCACGTATTATTTATGAATTATAATTGGGGTACCTGAGATACCACGCACAGTCGTTCGCGTAAGTTTCTAGGCACTGTCACGGAAGGGTTTAGTTTATTTTAAAGGAGATTTGCGCATAGAAAAAATATGTCTAAACGTGGTATATTGAAGATATTATCCGTGTTATAACCTCTGAATGAAAATATAAAATCTAAGTTGGGTGATGACATCGCCGCCATATTGGCCGTCATCTTGTTTTCATTTCACAATTCTCGAAATTCGGCTTCGCAATCAGCAAATTGGATTCAGCAGGGTCTTGTTGAAATATTTTGCCGAAGAAGTGCCTCCAGAATGGCAATTGCGGTATTTCGTCTCCGATTTCATCCCTGGATTTATTTACGGCTCTATCTCCTTTCCTTTTTTTATAGTTCGCTGTGTTTTCTCCTTCCCCGTCCCATTCATGCCTTCACGTCCGGCTGGCTCACCGGCAGTCTTCAAACCCCTCTCAATCTCATCCTCGCCTTTACCGTTCCCCCGTCCATCCTTACACCGTTCCTCTCGTCTAAATAAACTTCGATAAACAAGAAATCGTTTATCGCGTGAAAAGCACGGATTGGATAAACTCTCTTCATCCTTTCTTTATTCTTGCCCCCTTTTCCTCGCTTTCCGTGGAGTGTTGAAACCCTTCGAGTCTTACAGTGAAGTTTGAGGAAAAATACTTGGTTTATTCTGGGAACGAGTTCAATATTGAATGTGATAAAAGGTGTATGCTGAACTAAATCTCATCCCCGTACTAAGTATAATTATACTAATATAATTATTAAGTGGCGTAACTATGGGGAGAGGGTGAGGGGGATGTATCCCCCCTAAAGTCTCAGAGAAACATAAATAATATTCAAAACTATTGTCTAGTTTTGACTTATAGTAAATTTTATCGTAACCTTTTAATGAAACCCAAATTTTAAGTGCTAAAATATATTTGCAGGAATGCATTTTTCCAAAATTTTACCTCTCATTCCCCCCCAAAGCATTTTACCAAAATTTTACCCCCCCCCCCCCCAAAAAAAGCATATTCCTAGTTACGCCACTGTATTTATTGTTCCTTAAAAAGTCTAAATATTTTAATATAATATATTTTTTTGTCCTTAAGAATTTTAAATATTTTTAAATATCATTCGTCTAAACCAATTTTGGAGCTTTGCGTGACCACAAAGATTATTTATTGCCTGTTGTTGGGAACACCTTCAGGAAACAATCGTAATACTGTGCATATTATTGAATAACGAAAAATTACTTCCAGATGAACGCTTTTCATATATAAGCAATTTACAGCAAAGATACACAGGAGAAAAAGGATGGAATTGAAATCAAATTTACAAAATTAAAATAAATATCGATGTAAATGGCATTTTGTGGAGACTAACAATTTAGGTCATCTTGGTCATGAAGGAAGAGCATAGAAGTGAGTGTTACTAGATCGAAGTGGAGAGTAACCTGGCGTCATCTGCATCCACATTTTACCCCGCAAGCTGCCTCAACAGGCGTATGGCGGGGGAATTATGAAAGACTATTTGTGAAAGTCTCCAAAGCAGACAACGGTTTAACGTCGTGCTGTATTCGGAAGCACACAAAGCGCCTTAGTCGGAATTGGGCTATCTCTAAAAAATGTCCACCTCTGCCTAAATAGAAAGAAGCCTCAGGATGGAAAGTCAGTGTATTGATTACCACAACAATCCCCTGTTTTATTTTTTCCGTTATCTTCACCACCTCGAAAAGACCACGTTTAATGCCTTTATATCGGGGGATTTTAAAGATCACAAACGATGGGATATCACAAACACCCGAACCGTCCCATAGGCGGGACCCGAACCCGTGACCCTCGGTTTGGGAGACTTTTTCCCATAGCCACTGAGGCTAGCTGTTGGTTACTTACGGAGTAATTGTCATCAGTGTTCAACATAGGTTAGGTTTTACGCAGCTCCATGGAAAGCTAATCTACTGTTCAACACAACCGCCTAAATTCTCTGTTGATTACTTACAGACTCATCGTCATTTGTGGTCAACATAAGATGGGTTTTTCGCAACTCCCCCCTCACATCTCCTGTCACAAAACCTTTTCAAGCCCAAGCATTTCTTCTCTTTCACATGCCTCAAAACCTGTTCCAAATATTTTATCAAAGGTTTCCTTTTCTGTTATGACCATCCACTTGTCCCTTAACACACGAAGCCGAAAAAGTTGTTTCATGTTCATCTTAAGGTTTCATTATGCTTCTCTTCTCTCTTATTCATTTTAGAACTTCCTCAATGCTTATGTGTAGCATCACATTTCGAATGTTTCCACCCTCGATATTTATGGTGCATTCACCGTACGTGCCTCACTGTATGGAAGCAAACTCCAGGTGTAGGTTGTGAAGAATTGCTTGACTTTAAGATTAATATGCAGAATTAATTTATGTATGTGTACTACGATGGTAAAATTTTTGATGAGATGAAAAAACCATGTTGAATTCTAATTTGAATTTTGAACTTTCTCTTTATAAGAGGTACCTAGGTAAGAAAATCATCACGAGCATAGTAAAGCCTTTGGCATTTTAAAATAGGAAACAAAATAACGCATTTCTTTAGTTCTTAAGCTTTATTCCGTTAGAGCGATTGAACTCCCAGTAAGTATTAGTTAAGTAAGACGTAGGCTATATATCTACTGAATTTATTAATGCACGACGATAAATTAAATGGAAATAGTTCAATGTTCTATTTAACTAATACTCCTTCCTATAATAAAACTTCCACCACAACTGTCACATATCATGCAAGGTATTCATAATGAGTGAAGTGAGACTGCATTCATTAAATTGAAATTCGTCATTGCAGAAGTAATAGTAGGCATGTTAGAGTGGATTCACGTAATGGCAGTGAAAAAAATTCATATGAAGATAAAATCTCTCGCATTTTCTAATTTATCACCTTTTGAAAAGAGGAGAAAGGTTAAAGGTCTAGGATTCCTCGTGGATAGGTAAAACGTTTTCGTATCTGATGACGATGTAAAAATGAATAGTACTTCAGTTCTCAGCTTAGATTTCGCCTGATCGATAAGCAATGCAAAAAGCAAAGTAAGCGGCTGGATTCTTGGAAAATTACGTCTTAATCGTGAAAATTCCACGGCAAGATACTTTAATCCAGGGTAAATACTTCAAGCGAGTGAGTCAGATTCTTCGGCGATTTCGAAAGTTTTTATGATACCAATCGCCCATTTGCATGCAAACCTAGCAGCACCTCCTCGAGATCCCTTCTTCGTCTGAGTAATTTAGCCAAGAGTAGTAACTGAGGATGATTAACTGGAATCTGATGTTAGCATGAGGACATTAACAGCACTTCCACTTTTAAAAATTACCACAGGGAATAGCCCATTGGCAAATCAACATGTAACTGTTCTATCAACCAGTCGCATATCTTCCTGGCTATGAAATCAGGTTTTTTTATTTTTTAGCGCCGCTAGTAACAGAGCTTTTTCTTTTTCTCAGAGTCTTATCAGAGAAATTTCTTTTTAGAAAAGAGCATCTATATTCTATTTAAAATATAGTTTTTAATAAATGAGTTATCATCGCCTTTGGAAAACGTTTAAATAGAATAAGATTTTTCAAGGGCAGTTTTCCGACCATCATCATTCCATGATGACCCATTGTCTGCCGTACTAATGCTGGGAGGGAATGGAAGGATAAAAAATATCTTTCTTTCGAAACTAGTGGCCTGAGAGGGTGACGTCAAATAGCAATCGGGGAACGCTGCAAAATGTATTGTGCGTGGTATTGGAAAGAGTTTTTTTACTATGCAAGTTAAGCTGTTCTATAATAGCACATTCACATCTTAACAGGAAGATGTTGATAATATTTTCGCAGGTCCCAGCATTATTTATATATTTGAAGAATTTTTCTTTGTTATTTTCTAAATTATTATTTTCAAATTGTAATTATGTAATCTTAATCCGGAGTTTCCTGGAACTTTGCGCTCTGTGTGCACTGATATTTAAAATTAATTTATTGTACTACGGTTATGTCATCTCAGCTTCCCTCTGAAGGTCTTTATGATCGATTGCCATTAATTCGCAGTACAAAATAGCTGATACAGTTACAAGTGTACTTTCTCCATGTTTTCACATACTCGTCAATGTACATCAATCCATCAAAGAGTGTTGAGCATGAAGTGAAATAAGTCTAGTAATACATTAATCATTAGGGATGCGTGAAAATCGCAAATGCGATATAGATGCGATGTGCGCAAATAAATGTGACATAGATGCGATGAGTCCGCTTAAAGCATGTGAGCGACTGGCCAGCTGCTAGTTGGCTGGGACTCTACGTGGCCGCGAACTACAAGTGGGCGCGGGCAAGCTACACCTCCACCACTCTTATGTCTTATTCCTTAATGTATTAATGTTCTACAACATAATTATTTAAAATATTCTGTATTTTGTCATATAACTGCTTTTCACTACATTTTATCGTCATCTACCTCATTATGAAAATAAAAAATAGACGCTACAAAATGCGATAAACTGTTATTGGAAGCACGATTTTCACGTATGTCTAATTATTATACTTATTATTACTGTATTATGCTAAAATTATTATTTTAAAGTAATAATTATTTAATCCTGAGCTGGTAATTGCGGGTAAATTATCCTTGGTTTTGGATTACGGTTTCATGTTATTTAACTCTCTGGTTTTAAGTTATGTATTTTTGGTCATAAGTCTATCATGCCGACCATATTTCCGTTTCATAACAGAATTTTTTGTGATCAAAAAGATGATTTAAAATATTAGTTATTCAAGTGTTTGTCAACCTATTCGATAAGAAAAGATACCTTTAAATCCTTGTTAGCACTGAAACCGTTTTGTTTAATCCCAGTTCAGAACTCACTCATTTTTTTGCCCATAAGTAAAGTGTTGATGAGCGTAACTTCATTGTGTGTGTTATTTGTAACCCTTTCGACAACTTTCACTGAAAACGCAATTATCATTATTTCTGTCTCAATCTATGTACCAGCCATCCCCAACGTCATCATTGAATGAAACGCTAACATTGCGGCGGATTTTTCATCTTCTGTTCTTCACCTTTGTGTCAAGTTTCCATTGTTGTAGCCAATCGCCTCGGTAACTGGGGAAAATCACAACTCTCTCCACATCCGAGGAATGCTGCATAACGGTCATGGCATCACTTAAATTTCCATATCACTCCGGCAAATAATGATAGAGAAATGATGTTTGCTGCAATAAAAAAATAAAATTTCCTATAAATTAGTAACAAAATATTTTTATGTTAAATCTGAAAATAAACCATTATTTTGTAAAAAAAATACGCCTTCTGAAGCTGAAACTTCAATGATTATTCGGAGTTTATCTAAATTGTTAAAAGTTGTAAAAATGAGCTTCCATTCTATTTTTTGGTAACGAAACATATCTCAAGCATAATGAGGACAAGTTTCAGATCCCTTCCATCACTGCATATAACGTATTCCAGCGTTTTCCACATTGAGGTTTATTTTGTCTGACCATGGTTGCATTATGGCGTAATATTATCAAGGTCACCTGGTCGGACAAAATAAATGGTCCGACAAAATAAATCGCCATGTGGGAAAAGCAGAGTTTTTATTCTCTTTTTACTCCTATGATAAAAGATTTCCATCAAATTACTCCCTCTGATGGTAATTATTGTATTTCAGCGTTTTCATGGTGATTGCCTAGTGCAGCCAACAAAATGTGTGCGTTGCCACAGCTCTGTAACCAAGGAGTTGCGACCCCATCTTAATTGGACATGAAATGCTTCCCATTGTCTCCCATAGTAAGTCCTGAAGTATTGCAGACTATTCCTGAAACACGCTGTGTATGCGGATGAAGATAAATCGTGTTGCTGTAAAGATTGGTTGGTGTCCATTTATTTTTGCTTTTTTAAATTCGGAATCTGTTTTGGTATAATATCAGTCTCATTTGTGTCTCTCAGTCCGTATATTAGTCTCTCTAAAGACGTTGCACTGTGGTTCGATTTCGGGTTCTTCTCTGCATTCGTTATCTCCTCTTGTCAACCCTGTGGCCCAAAATGGCCCCTGAATAAATGAGCGGTCGGGGTGTTTGCCTGCTCGTCGCTCACTTCGTTAATTTGTTTTCCCACAGTCTCATAGCGCCATCCATCTTCATTTACTGCTCCCCTCTTTTCAACTTCTCATTCTCTCTCCGATTCGTGCGTTTGCATTCAACCGCTCGCTGCCATTATTCTCTCGAATGGGCTGTATAGTGTACAGTGTATATAATGTTCAAAACCAACCATCATGACACAAGCAATGTGTAAGGAAATGCTATATTTCAGTGTGTGTTATTTGTTAACCTTTTAAAACTTTTATTAGAAACGCAGTTATAATTATTTTTGTGACAATCTGCGTACCAGTTATCCTCAAAACAGATTGATGCCTCTGGTATTGACCTTACCGCTCTGTGGAGCGTTTTTTTCAATATGGCAATGCATCGTTTGGCGAGAGAAAGCGACCTTAGATCATCTATAATATATAAGCTGATGAAGATATTGGTGGAAAATTGACTCAAATAGGAAGTATTCGAGTTGGTAGCTTTAGTTTGATACTATTGGCAGTTTCAATCAATGAATTAACTGGGTACACGTATTTCGGAGCGTAAAGTGCACTCATGAGGTATGATTTTGATGTCGTCATTCCACTCGTAAAGACCTATGTAGTGTTTCTATAGTAATCAAAACTGATAAAATTAATGTTCTACGAATTTATCATTGAATGGCAAAGATGATGCTCTATCCATAGAGTAAAAACATGCAATGGCGCGCTTGATGCCAATGCAATAATGGAAGTAATGAGGACTTACGTTCCTATTTTTATGGGAATTGGGCACGTTTAGCCGAGTAAATACTTATAAATTATTATTTAAATATTCTACCTGTTAAAGTACGTTTGCATTAAGTATTTAAGGAAGTATTCTGGCAGTCTCCCCTCTCTTCATGGACTTTCCTTTTCAATTCACAATAAGGCCTACTCCCTTTCAATCTACCTAAAAATCCTATTCTCTTCCTTCGTATCCCTCGTTTTCCCAATATTCTACCCACTAAAACCGTTTTCAGCATCCCCTTCACTCTAAGTACACCTTCCATCCATACCCTCTGTCTACTCCGCATCTCATCTGGAAGCTGCCTCTCTTCACCCACCATGTCCATCACTTCGTCGTTCCTCCTCCTATCCGTCCGCTTCACCTTATCCATTCTTCTCCACACCCACATCTCGAATAAAATCCTTATATTTCTGAAACATCAACTTTAATGGTAATAGTTTTCCTATCGAAATAGTCTGCATGAATGCAAACGCTATCGTGGTGGTCTGTCAATCGATTTCATCAAATCCATCACGTGATATAGGTTTCAACCTTGGTCCCCTGCACACAAGCCAATGCGCCCTATTGTGTATTTTTTTGAGCTTTTACAATTTTACCGGATAAAGTTGAATTTAAACACAATGTAAAATTTGGAAGCGAGCTATAGCCAGTGGGGAAACATATAGGTGTCATTATCGATTTTCAGGGCGTATGATAACTACGCTACCTAGCGGATGTGTTTCAATGAAAACATTCTTATTTACTAATTTCATGCCAAGCTCAAGTTGTGCGGCATTCCGGTCCAATAGTATGCTTGTTGGGCATTGTCATTGAATTTGGTGACTGTTTTATCCGTCAACCTTGCGAGCCTGCGAGCCTTGCGATCCAATTCCACCAGTAAAGGTTGACCGATACAATATTGATTTTCCAGTGACTCTGGAAATGGGAATAGCTTGTTTTTTTCTTAATAAATGGAAGTATTATTGAACTTTTTCGTTGATGGGAATATAGATGATAGCTCAACTTAGCCCTTACCTCTGTCAAAATCGTCTGTATTCTCTGTTGATAATTTTGAAGCATGAGTTATTTAGTAATTATATGATACTTATGTCTAGGATTTATAGAATTTCCTCTTCGTTATTGCAAATTAATCAGTGAGTAATTGATGGTAAAAATTTCAATTATCTAGCCACTCATAAAAATAGCACATTTTTTTGGTTTAATCCCAATTTTCGTTCGCTGTGCATGGAAACGACAGTACTTTAAAATTTTCTGTCTTTTAAAAACTTTGCTTTCTCCCAAAAAAAATAGGTATTTTTAAAAAAGTCAATATGGAAGAGGTTTTACTAACAACAAATTTTGGCACTAATTCAATTTTAACTGAGTTCTGCTGTGGAAGATACATTTATAAGAGTCCGTTCTTTCATTTTATAAAATCTCAGGTCACTAATTGGAGACTTTCTTCAAAAAGTAGAATTTCATAGATGAATTGCCGTTTTCAGAGATTCAAAAGCCATGACTCTTTTCGTACAACTTCGGAAATATTTGTTTCTGTAAGGAAAATTATAATAATATTTATTCCAACTCAAACGTTTTAAAATGACACATGTTCAAAGCAATATTGGATGTTTAAATGACCCCGGTGGTGTACTCACCTTCAGAAAACAATCGTAACACTGTTTATATTATTAAATTTAAAAAAATGTCTTCCGCATAAACTTTTGACAAATAAGTTTTATATAGGAAATAAAAACAATGGTATTGAAATTAAATTAAAAAAATTAAAAAAAGGAGTACGGTTCGAAAATACTTCTACGAGATATCCCCGACAACATTTTTGTCGGTAAATAGCCAGTTTCACATGTATTTGGAAGGTATACATGAATTTGCTTTCTTTTTTTTCAAATTGGTAAATTTTTTGCCTCAAGTAAAGAAAAGTTCTTTGTATAAGTTACTGATTGCATTGAGGAAACGTGACAGTATGTTTCATTTAACTCATAGTTTATTCATTACAACTGATCGATTGTTTACCGAGATGCAACACTTAACTCGGTATGCAAAACCCTTCATCTCGACTTAACCTCCTCGTCCCTGGCGTATTGCACACAATTCTTCAACGTTTGAATTTTTCACCACTTAGTTAAGTGAAATGTCGTTAATTCAAATAGTTCTGTGTGTGTTGACAGATAACAGCATCATACAGAAGCATGATTCACAGAAATTTCTTTGTTAACACGTTGCGTACCGGGGTATTTAAATTCCTTTTAACCCTCTGTTCCGGCGGTTTTTTAAACATCACTCACTGAGCAAACCTTCCATTCGAAAAAATGCCATAACTTATTTAAAAATTAAAATTTTTTCATGCAATTTTGAATGTAATGCTCACAAATAATTTCAGAATCTCTTTCTGGTGTGATACTCCATGAAACATTTTCCCTTGTGGAGTTGAATGCCGCAAGTTGAGCACACATACCTTGTTTCTTTTCTAATTTTTCTCGAAGCGCACATTTTGCATCTTCTTGTGTGATATTTTTTCGTCCCCTTCCCCACAATAGGAACAAGATGGTGTTTGCTAAGGTCTCTCGATAAGCGCTGTGGGTGATCTCTTGAAGGGGCCCGTCCTGTTGGCTTATCATCGTAGTCATCGTCCGAGAATGATTCACTCGACTCCTGCCTACTCGCTGCCCACTCTTTGGCGGTCTGGAGCAAAAAGCCTTTGAATCGAATGCCATTATTTTTGTTTAGGGTTTTATAAACTCTGGAAGCATTGAAAAGAGCGCAATTTATTAGCCACAGCACGACTTTCTTCTACCATTTCATTGTTTTTATCATGAGGGAGTAATAGGATAAGTGCATATCCGCCCTGTCAACACCTTTCATGCACTCGTTGTATTTTATAATACAAGTGGGTTTTTTGATTGCCTGTCCTGTAACCCAATCTTTTACCTTTGAGTTACCCATGCTGGCGTTATGAACAGTGCTAATCATTCTTACTTCCCTCTTGTCTTTCCAAACCACTAGTAACACCTCACCTTTACAAGAGAACGTGCTCTGTCCCTTTTTCAAAGTTTTTGCCTCGCTCTTCAACGCGGGAGGGAGTCCCCAATTTGGTCTTATGGTTCCACACACTCTTACTTTGTTATCTAAGAGCAGTTCTGCAATTTTCTCACTATTATAATAGTTGTCTTGATAGGCATGATGCCAAAGATTGAGATGTGGCTTCAAAAGAGACAAGATGGTTTGTTCTAATTTTTTCCCCTCGGCTGAATAAATTTCTAAATTACTAATGTAGCCAGAATCACTTTCACAAATCATTCGAAGTAGTAAACCATATTTTACAATTTTTGCAGGATTATAGGTCTTGATGTATATAGATAGGATTTTCAATCTTCCTCTCCATGGAATCATGGCTTCATCAAGTGACAATTCCTGCTTTGGTTTCTACACATTTTGAAAATTTTCAACTAAGTATTCCACGGTGGGTCTTATTTTATGTAGTCTATCCGAAGTATCTAAGAATGCTTCGTTATCACTAAAGTGCCACGCTTTCCACATCTGCTAAAATCTGTTTCGCATCAGTAGTCACTAAATATTTTTGTTTCGATGAAAGGATCTGTACTCCAATATTCCTTCAGTGTATCTTTCCTCACTTGACCCATCAGAATCAAAACAGAAAAGATTTTTTTCATTTTAGCCATGGTTATGTTTGACCACTTCCCTGTTTTTGGCGATTCTTTGTATTTATGCTTATTTTGACAGCAATACAAATTGGATTGATGGCACATCATTTCAAAAAAATCATTACCAAGAAATAGTGAGACCACGTCGAGGATGTTAGTGGAATTTTCTGGTAATCTTTTCACTGCAGGTTGGCCCAAAAATTGCTCTAAATATCTCTCAAAATCTATTTTTTTCCATGAAGTAGAACTTCCTGCCAAAGCATTGTCTTCATTTTCACTCGCATCGGAGTCACTTTCACTGATAACTAGAGGAATAGGTTTTCTAGTTTCCATATTCACCACAAAATCAGAATCGCTTTCACTTTCGTCGTTATCCTCGTCATACCCTAATGCAGGGGTCGGCAACCTTTTGAGTCAGAAGAGCCAAAAATTACAATTTACAAAATTTCAAAGTTTTAAAGAGTCACAAAAATTTTTCTTACCAACAATAAATAGCACTCGCATAAATATTTTTTTATAAAAAAAACAAATCTATTTATTCATAAGAAAAAATCTATTTATTCTTATACAAGTAGTGTTTTTTACAACAAATTAGGTAATATATCAGGTGTGTGTAAAAGTCTTTACCGGATTTTTCGCAAAATAAAACACGTTATTTCAAGTATTTCCTTAAAATTTATTTAATCAAAGTATTGACCATTCGATTCTATACATCTTACCATCTCTGAAGTAATTTATGGATAAAATTCTAAAAGAATTGTAACTCCTGTGAGTTAAACCATTAATTAACCCATTTTTTAACTTCTTTGAAATTGGCAAAGTGTTGCTCTGCAAGCACATGTCCTATTGATGTGAAAATAAAAACAAACGATAACATACATTTCAAAAATTTAAACTTTATTAAACAATGCAACTTGTACATAAAAGTAAAAACAAACAAATTCGATGGGAGCGTTGGCTTTGCATGGTGTTAGAAAGTTCGGACAAAATTTGGCTCATAACTTGTTGTTTTAAGTTTCATACATGACTCCAAATTTTCATTTGTTAGTTGGCTACTTACTTTACTTTTAATTATATTCATGCAAGAGAATGCTTGCTCGCACGAATATGTCGATCCGAAGATTGTCAGTACTCCAAATGCCAACTTCTTCACCTCACTGTAGCAATCTGGAAGACTATTCCATGCGTCGAATATAAGTGCCTCAACTCGCGGCAATTCTTTTAAAGCTGTCCATTTTTGTTGCGTTACGTACATATATTTCTGGACCTCCAACTCTTCCAACTTGCTTTTCAACTCTGTAAATTTTCCACTCCACAAAGCTTTACTTTTTAATCGATCAATTGCATTTCTAAAGATCCAGTATCAACTCCAAAGGGCTCAATATGGATTTCGTCACTATTTGTGTTGAGAGTATTTTCTATGAATGCTAGAGTGGTTTGTTGGTTTTAAATTGCTGAAATCTGTCAGCAAATTCATCTATAATTTTTTTATAACTGTGCTGAAGTAAATCGTGTCAACAGTTGCTCTGGTTTTTTAATCGCGATATTGCTTTAGAAATTGAAAATGAAGCAATTTACCGCTCTGAATATGTTCTGCTAAAATAGTTAATTTTTCTTCGAAACAAACCAATTCTTCTACCAAAACATAGACTGGGATTCCCTTTCCTTGCAGTTTTAGATTCAGCTCGTTTAATTTTGCCGTGAAATCTACCATGAAATAAAATTTTTGCAACCATTTGCCGTTCTCTAATTCAGGGTGATTAATGCCTTTTTCATTGAGGACTGTATTTATTTCATTTAAGCACAAAGCAAAACGTTTCAACACCTCACCTTTGGAAAGCCATCGCACTTTATTGTGAAGGAGGTCGGAATACTGAGTCTCCATTTCATTTAAGAATTCTTTAAACTGACGATGGTACAGTGGTTTTGACAAGATGCTGTTAACAATCATGATCAGCTTAAGGTTGGAAGGCGATATTTGGTGGAACTTGTTCACAGGAAACATAATGTAAGTGTATTTTCATTATGTTTCCAACAATCATGATTACCAAATTCATGACCTCAACTATTTCGGCCGGAAATTTTTGGACACAAAGCGCTTCTTGGTGTATTATGAGTTGGAGCGAATTCAGTAGGAAGGCAAAGGTCAGTTTGAGTAGTGACGGACGATTAGAGCGACAATTGCTGGCTTACGTCGTGAACCATGGTTCGCGCCGGACTGGCCCCCACTTCCTTCGCACATCAACAGCACTGCGGCGACGGCTTCATTCGAGAGCTTGCTTCTACCATACTGACGACAGTGACAACGCGTATCACGGGGGAGAGGTGGAGTGAAAGGCGAGTACAATGGGCTGAGAGAGAGAAATGGTGCCCAATCCTCGTTGGTCGATTCAAAATCTTTTTTAAATGTTATTTTAAATAAGTAATATTTGCGTATGGAACTAAAGAGCCGCAGTTTCATATCCAAAGAGCCGCATGTGGCTCGCGAGCCGCTGGTTGCCGACCCCTGCCCTAATGGTACATCTGACAAATCATCAGCACACAAGTCTAACAAAATTTCTTCTTCATCCAAAGTGTTGTCCTCCCGGTGTGATGCCATAATATGGAATATTCATATGAGTGGTTTTTAGAGCACAAATGCGTGCAAACCTTCAAGGAAAAAGATAAAAAAGATGCCAACGCTGGTAAGAAGAGGAACGCCGATTCTGGGTGGAGGTGTTGAGAATGGATATATGTGCCTATTAGGGAGTAATGCCTTTGGTTTAACATGGTTAAAAAGCTAATGTTTAGAATATAACTTTACCCAATCAAACATTATGATGCATCAATTCATTATGAATTACGAACAACAACTGAAAACGTACTAACGAATACGTACTTTACGCTTTAAAACTGTTTAGGTTGATGCGCCTAAATGACGAGAATCTTCGTAATCCGTCCGGAACGTTCGGGAAAAAAATGACGAGAATTCTCGCCATCGGTATGCAACGTGTTAACATCAAATTAACCAGAAATATGTAGATATGTCCCGGGACTTTGGAGGTTAACGTTGTAGTGCTTAGTTGTTTCAAGCGTGACTTTATGGAATCTAATTAATGTCATGAAAAGTAAAGAAAACTTTTTAATTTCACATAAATATTTAATGTAAGACCTAGGATTTGACGTGGCTCGTCATCATTTGGTGAGGTTAATTAATTGTAGGTTTAGGTGTCACTGTTGCGTTCACCATTGTTGCGTCTGTCTCCACTTTGGATTACCGTGCCGATCTGACGGAGCCGATAGGTCGCCCGCGAGAGGTCAGAGGGGAGGCAACAATGGGGAGGGAGGATTGAAGTGTTGAGGGGTGGAGCCTCCCCCACCCCCCGCGCGAAAGAGGGGAGGCGGGAGTGTGTGGCGGAGGTGGAAGGGGGTTGAGTCGAAGTCCTCTTAAAAGGGTTCTGGCTCTTCTTGCGCTCGTCACTCGGCCAGTTTTAGTTCCCGGCGAATGCGGGCGAGGCAAGCCACTCCCGAGGATTCAACACGCCCCCATGCACGAACTGTCCTGAGGATCTCTGCTTGCTGTCATAAAAGAAGGGACCAGGGTCGGCGTGGATATTTTGAAGGCCCCAAACTAAAGAGTCAACCTACGAGGAAGTACAGTGGGATATGAATCCGAGTGACAAGTGATCCCATCCATCCCTTGACCGCCGCAGTGAATAAGGGAGTGCATTGTTCGACCATCCCTCGCGTTGTCACCCAAGTGCGTAGATCCTGTTACTTCTTTTCAACATCTGTTTTCGATTGCCGAGGAGGATTCCTTATGGATGGCCAGTTGTGAAGGAGTTCGGAGAAGGAATAGTGTACAGGGAGTTTACGAGCCTTTTTCTTTTTCTTGTCCAAGTGTACACGGTCGTGGATTACCAGCAGCCCATGCAACGTTATAACTTTAGTTTGAGCAGTGAATCTTTGCTCTTGTATTTCAAAGTGAAGTAAGCTATTAATACTCGGTTCTGTTAGAAAATCAGATTGAGTTTTTCATACCGTGCCCGTCTTTTTTAAAGTGAATGTGGCATAGCAGTCCATACGGAAGCTAGTGTACTGGCTGGTAAAGCTGGCAGTTATAGTAGTGCATCCTTGATATTGGATTGAATGTGAATGACCCCATGGAAACCAGCTCCAGTGAAAAAAGCTGAATAGTACATCGCAAGTTTTTGAGGCCGTATTTTTCTGTTGCATAAGTGAAATTGGCCGTTGATCACCAGTGAACTGTACTTACGACAGTGAATGTTATTCGTAGCGAGGAGATAAGCATCCTGGTTCTTAATTTCAAAGTGAAACATCCTCTGAAAACGGAGAATCGCAACGTTGCGAATGTTGAAGTGTGCTCTGCAAATCTAGTTCTCTTCGAGACGTGTCTCTGAATATCGCTGAGGCAGCCAAGCCGGATAAAGTGCCTCCCTTATCTTAGTCACGAGTTGGGGAGTTTTAATCGCCCGGAGTTCGGAGGCCAAAGGTGTGGTGGAGGTCATGGAGGAGATGTGACTGTCATCGCCAGCGCGAAGAAATAGCGAAGGATATCTCAAGGGTCCATGTCCAGCTCAAAGGGCGTCGTACATTCCTTCTCCAGTCCCACCTATGGAAAAAACCAAATACTTTACGGTGATCTTTCCCAATCAAGTGTCATCTTAAACTGCTTTCATTCAAAATTAATGCGTCTTCAACATTTTAGCAATGATAATGCCTGAGTAGCTATAGATAGATTGCACAATTGGTTTTCGTGTTTTTTTTTAATTTTGAACAATACTGCAGTGGCATTTAATTTGAGGATTTCAATATCCAATCGCATTCATACAGACCATATCACGACCTATCTCCTCCATTTTCCTTTTCTATTTTCCAACTGAGGACGCAATATTTTTATTGAATTTCCCCTTTTTTCTACAAACATTTATCCCTTCATAATAATTCGACCAAACCTAAGTTTGAATTTAAATAAGGCTGCGAAGGGTTGAACGTAATTTGGGTACCAGAAGCTGTGACAGAATAGCCAAGTTTCCGCCCTTGTCTGTATTTCTGGTGCATCTTCAGATCAACTTGCGATTGGCTTTTCCGACGTCGCACGTGTTATCTAATTTTTGGTGTTTTAAAGGACGATACTTACAACTCCTCAATTGAGTTTTTGTATTTCTTTCGCTTCTCGTATCTTGAATAATATTTTACATTATTTTTTTATATTACAATTTATTACAGGGTTGGGATTTCTTGTCAGACTTTGAAGTAGCAATTGGTATGGTTAGTATCCCTATTTCAGCTCTAAGTTTTCAATAGTTCAAAGAAGTTTGGAAACCTTCTCAGAATTAGTGCTTGTGTACGCTAGATAAGTTGACAATCCGATTTCATAATCATTGTTTTTAATTTTTACCCTGCGTACGTTATCTGTGCAAGAAAAATATCTAAGTAAATTGATATGTAAACCTTCAAGGCATTTGGTTAGCATTTATGTGGGAGTTAACTTAGTGAGAGTGCCGTGGCAGTTTCGCTCACCTTGGAGTATGAATTTGGTAATACATATCTTGAATCAAGATTAGAGGTGCGGTAGCTGCGGGATCAGTTTTGTTGTATATTTCTTATAGGTAGCTAACGTATGGTCCATAATCATCTAATTTTTGCTGCAACTCGATAGCCTTTGTGTTGTAGTTCGAAAAAATTGGCGTGTTTCAGCCATTAACAAATTTGGCATTATCATCGCCAGAAGGATTGTGTTATTCTCTATTGAATTTACCTATCGTCGTGATAAGGTAAGAATCCATCCATAGTTCATTTACCAGTTCAAAAGCCTTATGGAATAACATTGCCTCGATACTTATTTGCTACAAGATCGCCAGGAGCTAATTGACACCACCGCAGAAGGAATTTAAATCCGTATTATAACCCTCCTTTTAAAATTGAAATGCCCTACAAATGTATAGATGAACTTGAATCGTTTAAAAGGTTTGCTGCATGATCAACGAGAAGTGTAACGCTCATATTATCACTCTATTTAATCCAGGAAAGTGTGTTTTTTCTTCTTACTCGTGCACCAAAGCCTAATGGAATAATATCGCCCCAAAGCTATCCAAGATCTTATGTCCTTAAGAGGTTTGTCACCGCCCAGCCCATGAAGAAGAAGAATGACTCCATGGATTCCGTGCGACTGTTGTGAAGTGTCCTGGGATTGACGTCCGTGACAGATCTTCTCCGGCGATGGGGGCGGGGGGCGTGGCCAGTGGTGGGGAGAAGACGGGGCCGGGCGACACCAGGGCGGCCCCGGGCGAGTCGCCACAGGCGCCGCCAGGGGCCGACGCCGAGTCGGTCGAGCCGATCAAGGGATGTCCGGCGGCGGCGGGGGCAGGCGTCGAGCCGGCGAAGCCCCTTCCGACGGACGCCCCTGCTCCAGCCTCGGGTTTGTTCCTCAAGAGCTACCTGGTGGTGAGTTTGCGGACGGGAGCGCGTATCCTGTAGCTGACTTCAGCCGGAGACGCTGTGTGCCTCTGCCTTTTAACCGCGGCTCTTCTGCGCCTTCCTTGTGGAATGTCTACTCTTTATCTTCTACGTTCTTCAATTCTTCTGTCTACTTCTTGATATTCTTTTAAACAGGGATTTGCTACCTTTTCATATAAACATACGTTGATTTGAGAAAATTATCTCGGGAAAAGGTAGCCTTGCCAACATGAAAATATGGCCCAATATATTCCGATTTAAATACTTTTGATCTTTGAATATCTTATATCTCGCCATCGACCTTTCGTTGAACAATCCGTCAGTCACTATCCTCGTTAATCCGGTAAATTTTCCCCTAACCTTCCTTTCATAATCTTCTCTATGCTCTCTTTGGCACACTTTCCACCATCAAAACAACTAGTAGTTATTGAGAGGAGGAAAAATTTAGCATCAAAATATTTAGTAAAAAAGTATGTATCAGAAACTGAGGCACCAACTGATGATAAAATGTTATGAATTTATTATCCGTCTGCTTTGATCATCCCTGTCAGCTTTTCCCATCATTGGGACGGGCAGTTGAAGCTGTATTTTGAATTGAATTTGACATTTATGAACATGAGGGCCATATTGTCAAACTGGCAAGGCTGGGTGGATTGCCGGTATAAAAATGTAACTAAGCAAATTTTATTAAATAGCTATTCCATTTGTACTAACATTCTGTATTATATGATCTCAGCACGTAATCTCGTAACTGTTACATTAAAGTTATTTTAATAATTTGTTGTAGAGCCGCATGTAGCTGTTTCTGAGGTCACATGCGGCCCGCGATTTTTCGACCCTTGATTTAGAATTTATTCCCTAATCCACAGAACTTAACCCCGTTTACAACAACTTCGATGGATGTGAATTGGGTTATTATATAAATATCATGTTTGCTTATCTTCGAGTACACTTTAAACTCGCAAACAGGACATTCATTACGCTCTCGACCTTGGTACCTCTAGCGGAAGAGTCGTATCACGAACATCGTTAAAAAACGAACCCTTCTAATCCAATGAGACCCATGGGATTTATTTACTTTCCCGTTAGTTTGCTACTGGTTGCTCTCACACTGCAAGAGATGTAAAGCTTTATATTCCTTAGCAGTATTCTGCTTTATATTTTTCAAGACACGGCGAAAAAGTTAACTCGAGTTTTACCGTTCATTCTTGTGTAATCCCAATTGAAATAATGCCCCTTCAAAATGCAATAATTGTAGCAACAGCCCATCATTGCGATCGTGCAATATTTTTTGTTTACATGACAGAATCAACGACATTATTAGAGACATGGTTGATGGTCGAGAAATATATGGCAAAGCTGTTTACTAGTGCTGTCCAAGAAATTTTCTCCGTCTCACTCATCATTTTATGTGACTATTTGTGTTCTCATTTGAGCCAACATCAAGAATTTGACGTCAAAATGTAAGCCAAACATGAAAAATTTAATGCAGCACCTTATCTCATCTCAAAATTGCATTCACTCTTAAACTATCACTGTTTTAAATCGAGCGAAATCACCGTGGCTAGTCCCGGTATGCTTTAAACTGTTGTAAATCTGTTGTACCTAATCGTTTCCAAAAACCGACTCGAGTTTCAAAATAACTGTGATATTATCTTGATACCCCAGTTTGGTATAGAAACTGAGATACCATCACTGTAAATATGTGTATATATGTAAACTTCCACAAAATTAAGCTTCAAGCTTAGCAAAATGTTCGCATTTGAAAGATAACTGATTATTTTACATTGTGTACGTATCTACTGTGTGTACCCTTTTGGCTTTAAGATATTATTAACGTGATATTGATATAACTGATACACCGAAAAATCGATGCAAAATGCAACCAATTCAGCGAGAGGAGAGTGTTAATGACCCTTAAAAAGAGTACCTACGGTTAAAATTGGGACCCATGTGTCAAGTACCTTTTTTGTTATTCTCACCAATTATTTCTGGACCGGTGATTCACATATTCCGTTATATTCACAGAGGCTCCAATGTTTCTTTTGGCGTAGTTTCGTAAAGCTTCCTTGTTCTGTCTTACCACCTTACCTTGATTTCTATCACTCCGTTCTATGCCACATAATTACAAGCTACATCATAAAAGCTAACTAAAATTCAGCTCCCAATCCTCAGTATTGAGTTTTCTCTTAGATTGATGACTTTTACCACCGACAATGAATTATCTTCTCGCATTTTAGCGATTGTGCTCCTATGAAATAGGTTTTTAATTCGTTATTCTCAGTTTATCGTCATTTATAGGTGGAAATTGGGTTTAAATACGGTGTTTTTGAGACAAATTTCATTATTAGTGAGCGATTATGTAAGAACTTTGAATGTTTTGACTATCCTAGAGTTTAAAAAAAATCTAGATATTGAACCTACATGTCATTCAGCTATTTAGACCATGAAATCATTGTTGAGTAAGCTTGTAAGGCGAGATGTTGCTCAAGGTATAGTCACTGGAATAAAACCAAACCAGAAGTTTTTTAAACCATTCTATGACGATGAAGTTCTACCTAATTTCTACCGCTCGTATCCTTAACTTTATTAACTTGTTAAGAAAATAATTTTATTTAACGTGTTATTTCATGTAGAAAATGGAGAATGAAGAGTATTTCATGTACTTACAAGGTGAATCAAGGGCAAGTGGCGGCCGAAAAGGGGTAACCGTGTAACATACTCGCAAAGACATTTGTTTACGTTTCGAAATTTTTATTATTTATTGTCATAGGTTTATACCTTTGCAGGAATGTTTACCGCTCGTTCCATACTGCCACTGATACATTGAAAAAAACACAAAATCTCGTCTACAAAACCGTTTTACTGAAAGAATGTGGTGTTAAATTAGGAAGAAGTGGACTTGAGAGATAGAATACCCGTTTTTCTCACACTATTTTTTAAGATATCTATATTAACAGCTTCGTACGGTGAACGTCATAGTATCACTCTTTGTTGTAAATAAATATGAAATACGGGAATTCCTGTAAATTTATCTTTGATGGGAAAATTACATTATATTTCTTAGTTACCATTGGTAAAATTCCGTTTTGATTGGGTAGGGAGGATATCTCTTATAAGTGCACCGTATAGCGATCCATCGGCATTGATCTCTTGCCTCCTAAGTCAATAAGCGTCCAAACGGCTTTCGAGGAAAATAGCGTGACTGATTCGTCCCATATACCCTCATTCATCGCCTGTTTTGCTCTTTTTCGTTAAAATTTCATGTTTCATCTATTTAATATGACCTCACTCTTGACCTTATCTCCGGCTTTTGAGCTAATGCGATTTGACCGGTTGCATTTTATGGAGAGGATGCTCTTTATATTTGCCATGGAGTGAAACTATGACCAAGGGAGTCATATATCGTTAATTACACCCAAAAAGCATAGTCAAGGACAAGTTCGAAATTTATTCTTAATAATCCATTAAGAAGTTATTTTATTTATCCGCAAATTAAATCATAGAAGTCTTTCCGAGTATTCCAACAATATATATTTTTCGTTATTAAGCTTACGTTTCGCCATTTTTTCTTATTTCCGATTGATCAATCATGATTTGAAAAAGTAAGATACCCTTTTTTTAATTTTTCGACTAAGATACCCTTTTTTGCCACTGTCGCCTTTTTCTCGAGCTATTCCCAACGAAAAATCTACGGCCTAAACCCTATCGTGGATAACTTGATGACGTGAGGAGCTCATGCCGTACGCGTTACTGCTTCTCCTCTACTCCTCGGAATCCCATTTTTCGTTGTTGTTTACACACGGATAAGCAATTCATTCCCTCAATCACTGAGCGAAAAAATGAGTTAGAACTTTTTATAACGCCATAAACTCATGGAAGTTGGGGTGCAGCGAGTTTTTTCGCGTTGTATTATTTTGTGCTGGTTTTATTTTTATTTTCTGTTTTTTTTTCTTATTTATTCATTAACTTTTAACTTGCAATAGAATGGGAAATGGGGAAGAATTCTTTTTGGCTGCAACTCATCAATCCCTTCCATCTACCGAATTCTTTGAATAAATAGCAAATTCTAGGCCTGAGTCAAGGAAACCACGTGGTCCATTGTTGTCTTCTCACTGATTAGCAATCCATCCCATGAATCCCTAAAAGAAATAATGAAACAGAATGAATAAATGACGTCACCAACTCGTGAAAAGTGGGCAGTATCCTTCTCGTTTCCTTATTTTGCCATGTTTTTTTTATTTTTATGTTATGGTTATTTTTATTTATGTATTCATTCATTTTCAACTAGCAAGAGAATGAGTAAATGGGGAAGAATTCTTTTTCATTGCAACATATCAATCCCTGCCATCTACCGAATTCTTGAAATAAACTGCGAATTCTGGGTCTGAGTTAAGGAAACCACTCTGATTTTCCAATCCTGACCGCACAAAATGCTATCTCGTCCACGCCCCTGGCCGTGTAGTGTCTGCCTTGAGGCCCAACAGCGGCGAGAAGAAATATTTCGGGAGTTCGCCAAGGAATCTGCTCCACCCCCTCCACTTCCACTCTTCCCTCTCCCACTCCTCCATAGGGCGTAAGCGTTGCCTTGATGACGTATTTGAAGGTATTTTCATCTGGGAGGAGAGAGGGCAGTGAAAATAGGAGGGAGGGGATCTGAAGAGGGGGTAGGGAGTGGAGATAGAAATGAGGAGGACCGATTATCGTCACCTGTGGTACACTCCCTCCCCACTATTCGGCTCGCATTCATGAATCGGAATTTCCCTCACGCTCTCTCTTGTTCCAAAGTGGTTCCGCCAACCATCATTGGCGTGGAGCCATTGCGGATTAGAACTTTTCCGGTCAATTCGTCGGCGGATGCTCTCATATATACAGGGCGAGGAAAAGTTTTGCGTCAAAATTTTATCCCTGGCTTGCTGATGCCAGTAGGAACAAAAATTACCGGTGATGTTTAGCTTGAAAACGCACCATATTTTTATGCGACTAAAACTTTGAGCCAAGCGCTCCG
Organism: Ischnura elegans; assembly: GCF_921293095.1. NCBI lineage: Eukaryota > Metazoa > Arthropoda > Insecta > Odonata > Coenagrionidae > Ischnura > Ischnura elegans. The sequence continues at coordinate 20,577,139 of NC_060253.1, forward strand.
ATCGGCCGCGAGTTTGCCCTTTTTTCGCATGCTTTGGAAAACTCATGAGTTCAAATGCTTTTTATACCGAAGATCGTGATGTATGCAAGGCATCCGGCAAGCAAGGCGGCCAAGGATTATTCATTTTATTCTCTTTTATACTGACCTAGGTGGCGTAGTAAATTCAAGCCTGCTAACACATAGGTTGCTGGTTCAAAACCCACTTGTGTGTTTTTTTACTATCGAAAGCTTGGCCATATGCGTGAGCTCATCTAATTATGTTTAAGAAAGGATTATATTGCCATAATTTTGCTGGATAAATAGGGACATTATTATTATTTCTTAGGCCATATCATTTGAAATAATAACAGGAATTTAATGGATTTTAGTATACGTGAGCATATTTCTTGTAATATTGCCGCTAAGAAGCGTGGTTGAGGGATAAGTTGGCCCCTTTGTCCATAAAGATTACAAGATATGTTATCATCGTGAATTTTCTGTCTTCATTAGGATGTGTATCAAAAATAACCCTTTTGAAAGTCAATTGATTAGTGGCAAGGATTTTATTCCGAAGTATGGATTGGCCACAATCTTGTGCATAAGTAGCTATTTTGCGTTAAAATACAACATAGCATCAATTATGAATTCTTATATTATATACATTTCATTACAATAATTACAAAATTATTATTTTATATACTTATTTTACATAGTTGTATCCGCACGCATTACTGCATAAGAAGTTGCCTTTTCTGCTGTTATTATATTATCACGATAAGCACGATAAAAAATTTATTATCATATTTTTTTATCGTGCACTTTATTACTTTATTTAAAATATCGCGATTTTATCGTGAAATCATTCATTTTTTCAGAAAGAGTTGATCTCTCCTTAAGCGGTCGTAGCAATGTGGGACTTTACAAAATTAGGTTTGTTTGCGATTTTACATTAAAAAGTATACTTCCAAGCGAGTTTTTAAGTCTGAAAGCATAAACCACTTAATTAAACATCATGTTTTGAAAAATGTCACTTTAGTATCCAAGTTTTAACTCTTATTCTCAAATCTATAAAATTGTGGTTTTTCGGCCTAAGCAGTAGGTACGTGGTTTTTTTGTTTTTACATTTTTATTCTCGTTTCAAGCTACATGAAATGCCGCATTGTTATTATTAATCCATGTCGGTTCGTGTCTGTGATTGACCGAAGTTCCTTTGATGTCCGCTTCCCTCGTTTACACCTGTGAATCAGAGACCGTGCGTTGAGTATAATCGCCAGGCGCCGGAGTAAGAGAAAGGTGCGTTTGGGGTTGCGCCGGCACCAGGCGCTGAATATTGGCCAAATTGTCCTTACTCACTCTCTGTTATTCAATCCGGAGGTTGATTTGGATAGGTAAGGGTATAGCTCACCTCGAACTAAGCCACAGGTGTGTAAATTTCACATATTCAGGGTAGGGTGGACGAGTTCCTATCCCAGGGACACCTAGAGGATTTTATTTTGGGGCTGCCTTAAGGTTTCACTCGGGTTTAGAACTCAGGACCCTCCGATCAGCAGCTAAGTGATCTACATCTACCCAGTATGCTATAGCGTTCTCTAATCATTCATCTAGGACAGGGTTCTCCAATTCACTTGGCCACGACGGCCACATTCCAAGTTCCGAATCGCCCCGCGGGCCGGATAGCAAATTTGCCGATGACTGAAGTATTTGATACCAACGTCTACTGAAGAATCCGGTGTCGTATTTTTTATTTACGAACAGTTGAAGGCGACTTTGACGTGCAGTACAGCGCTGCAATGCTCCTAGCGGCGTCTCGCACAGTTAAACGAGCGAGAATCGCGCGCTACTTGAAACGAGTGAGCGGGCCGGATGCGGCCCTCAGGCCGTATTTTGGAGACCCCTGATCTAGGAAACTAACTTTACATGAGGATATGAGCTTGTAAGCACTCTGGGACCCTTGTAAAATTATGGCATAACCAATACATTTAGACGTGAGGGCTTTGGTATTGCTCACTCACTCATAATCAGTGTTTCAATGCGAAGGTTGATTTGGATAGGTGAGGGTAGGACTCACCTCGAAGTAAGTCACTGGTGTGTGAATTTCACGCGTTCAAATTAGGGGTCCAGTTTCTTTCTCTGGGCCACCTCGCAAATCGATAGCTTTGTTTGGGGTTGTTCAAAGGGATTTGAACCCGAGGCTCTTCGATCGGCAGCCGATCTCTCTACACACTAGGCTTCCACGATTCCCCTCAATAGTTATCGGATTGCACTGCAGAGGTTTCATTTCACTGTATGTGGTGCTCTTCCAAAGGACTTATTACAACGTTACTTCATTATTTGTATTCCTTTTATTCAAACATTAGCGCATTTCCTTAGTTTAGTTTTGCTTCTCCTAAAGTCAGGCTTGAAGCATTGGTGGAAATTTGGAAAATGAACAGGGAATCGCAATAAATGAAGATTAAAAAATTGGTGAATCACTATATATGTATCCATAATTATTTTCTATTGAAATATAAGCATAGAACACAAAATTAATTTATAAACAGAAAAACGTATAAAAATATTTAAACTTATTGACTTACGGATTTATTCAATGTTATTTTTAAATATAATTCAGTTAAATATAAATCCGTTAATATTATTCAGTTTATGTAGTTTATTTGAAACATTAAATTTTCGATCTAAAAAAAATAATTTTTCATAAATATTTGAAAGTATAAATATTATAACGATGGCTTCCGCGTAATGCTTTAAACTATTAAAATTCTAGCTATTCAAACATAGTAAAACATGTTAATACAGCTGTGCATTTTCGAGTGCAGTCCTACGACCTCGCCCTGTTTCTATCGCGACGAATGCGGGTCCTTGACTCTATGAGGCATTTCTATTGGCAGCGGGCGCCTAAGTCTCCTACAAGAGGAGAAGCGTTGGCAGGAGCGATAGAAGTCATGGTGCATGCCTATTTCTGTCGGGCACTCGACTTTTGCTCGCTCGGGAAGCCTGTTTACTCGAGAGCGTGCCTGGAGTTCTTTACTCACTCCTCCCGCTTAAATTCTTTTTTTTTTTCTTCTATTGGCGCCTCCCTCCAGCTCAATCCCTGACATCCGATCCTCTCTTCTTTTCCAGCTTATTTATATTATCTATTGGTAAATATTTTGCCAAACTCGATAACATTTAGTGGAACATTATTCATCATCACCATCACCACTGGCCAAAAACCATAAAGGCTGTTTTACACGAGGCACGTCATTACGAGGATGCCTCGTTTTGCCACTTTTTTTGGAGCTAATGGTAATACCTGGCCAAAGTTACGTACTCGGATGGGTATTACAAATTTGATTTTTTTTTTCAAATCAGTTAATATCTTCTGTCCGCCATCTTGTCATAAAATTTCGAAATTTTTAACGAAAAAGGATAAAATTGTAAACAATTTAACTTTGGTTTAAGCGAGCACTCATTTTCTGCAACGGGATATAATTTTGGAACATAATTTATATTGTAGACTGAATACGTCATCTATATTTCTTTTAATTATCGAGAACAAGACCTTTTATAGTGTTCCCAAAAGGAGTGACTCATTACACAGGTTAGAACTGAAAATGTGTTGAAATTGTGAGAATTAGGGCTTGAAATTAGAGAAGGGACTATGTTATCGTCTCGCACCCACGCATTCTCTCTTGTGTTCCAGCAGTTCTCCCCTTCACGCGACGCTATTTTGATTGCGCCTTCGTGCATGCGTCAGATTGCGCATTGACGAGCCTAGTGTAACACGGCCCTAAGATTGGTATGAGGCAGCTCTCCACTGAAGTCTCCAATCAGATAATATTTTCAACCCACGTATTTCTTCTCTTTCACAATTTTCATACTATTCCTGTTTCATATATTCATTCGACGTCACATTTTCCGTTTTTGCCATCCACTTGTTCCTCGACGATTGTCTTCAATAGGTCATCATGTCTCAAGATATGGGCTGTAACATTTTTCCGTCTTTTTGTTCATGTTTTCATGAGACTTCTCTTCTTTCCTGCTCTTCTTAATACTCTCTCAGTACTTACTCGGTCGATACATGTGATCCTCATAATTTTACTGCCGCGCCGCATTTCGAAGGCCCTTGATTTCTCCCTGGCTGTCATTGTCTATGCCTCTTTCTTCCGTAAAGAAGCATTTTTTGCATCCACATTTATTTAATGAATTGAGCGACTAATCGTGACTTTTTGTGGCGTCTTAAGGTATAGTTTTCAATGTTTATTTATTTAATATAAATTGCTCTCAACTTTCGTAAAAAATTGCAAGTGAATCGTTATTGTAGATATTGCTTCTAAAACTTATTTTACACAAGGATAATGTATTCTATGATCGATCGGGCAAAATATCCCGCTGCGGCTCATGTTTTTTTCCAAATTTTTTCAATGGTCATTTCGGAAGAACAGAAATTAATTTTTAACTTCAGAATAACCGATTGTTGTATTTAAGTGAAGCTTCTCTCTGGACTTCGGGAAAATATCCGAAAACAGGAAAATCCAGACGTCAATCAAAACGCGAGTAGATAAATTTCTCTGAAATTGGCTGATTGATTGGCTTAGAGAATTATCTACAGTGGGAGAAATAGCTGTTAACCAACCAAGAACTACTTTAACAGTGCAGAGTGCTAACCTCAGCCACTTACTACGATATTTCTGGCTTCTGACGCTTAATAGTTATACGTGATCACAGAATAGATTTCAAAAGTCGCATCATTGTTTTTAAAAAAAATAATGCAAACCTGAATTAATGCCCGTCATATTAGATAAAAGGTTTATTTTAGCTACACCTTCGGCTTTTCTTCTTCAGCGCAGTTAGAGAAACATCTTTCCATCTCTTTCTACCAAATTTATTTCTGAGTCGGACTAGAATAGCCATAATTTACAACCTCTTACGGCTCCCCCATGATGGAATGCCTCGAATGAATCTTTATCCTACCGACCAATGGAAAAAAATAAACGCCCCTCTTCACCTGAAACTGCTTCCCTTTATGAGAAAAGTTTTATCATTGCTTGTTATTAATGTAACCTTAAAGCAATTTTACGTGCAGCATTTCTCCGAATAAATGCTGAGAGTCACGAATGAAACATTCAAATTTTAATCCAAACTATCCGAGCTTCAGTTTATCATTTCTTCCAGTGAGGTAGGAGAATTTCTGTGGCATGTCATTTTCCGAATGCGTGTTTATAAAGTTTGGTTAAACTGCTTATGCTTTATTTATATCAAGTTGAAATTAAGTAACGTAGAGCAACCGTTACAAAAATACGATGTAACGCAATTTAAACAGTTATATACACAATTCCAACTCGGTTGAACAAACGTTTGACTTTGAGGTTATCATATTTTGATCGAAATTTCTGTATGCGTTAATTTTAACCAAAAAGTCATTACCCCGACTGTGATTTTCCCAGAACGTTTCGTTTAATGCGCATTGTAATTTTTCTACATATTTGCCTAAAATGTGCCTTAATCCATAAAATCTACCCTGCTGATAGTTGTTGTCTTAGAGCTATGATTATTATTTAATTTTCAAGAAAATTGCATTTCTCATGGCATTTGATACAGAATGAATGGATTTTATTCCGTCTCCGACTCTTTACAACTTCCATTGCTTAAAAAAGTTTTGATTAACTTCACTCAAAAATTAAGTCTCACAATCGGTTGAAATTTACAATTTAACTCTTAAATTTATTATTACAACACATGTATCCAAGTACTTCACAAATTGATTTTATTATCAACAAATGACTGCGTTTTTTCGCAATATTTACAGCGCGGCGCAACGGCTCTCCTATTAGAAATGGATTTGATATGCTTATGATGCTATAGTATAGATTCAATCATTTCTCTAGGCCATAGGAAAGTGACAATAGCTTCAATGATGAAATTTCATTCCCGACAATATTTGTTACACATTATTTTAACGTTTAATTATGTTGCAAATGATTTTAGTTTATGAAGATTTGGTTTATGTAGATTTAGATTTAGTTTATGTCGTAATTAGAAGAAGGATTTGGTGTTTTCCCGGCGAATCTTGTTGATGAAGTCTTCTCGGGAGATCAGCCGGGTCAGGATGGACAATGCTGACAACGTTTCAATGAAGACGACGGCAGAGAAGGCCATTGAAACGTTGGCAGCAATGTCCATCCTTACCCGGCTCATTTCCCGAGAATACTTAATCAACAAAGACGTAATTAGTTTATCTTCGTCCTCCTCCTAATTAAGTTGTGTGTGCCCAAACTGGTGTGCTTGTAATGGGGAACATGCATGAAATTTGTTCATCATGCTAGTAAGTCTCACTGAATTGACAATTTTCTCTCGAGTCCAAATATATAATCCAAAACTCTCATAGTATTCCACAAACGTCGCTATGTGCTAATTAAAAGTGCTCGAATATCGCTAGGAGTCACGTGACCTTAAACGCTTTCTGACGTCATCGGACGGTACACCTTTCACTTCGCTGAGAGAGTAGAGCGGTAGAGCCTTGAATGCAAGCTATCGAAGTAAAAACCGCAATTATTTTCGCTAAATTTGCGTTTGAGCCCCTGCAGAGACTGATTTTCTATCCAATTCCTCATTCCGTCATCAGTGGATACCGTACCGTGACGTCGTGTTTTCAAGCAGCCGATGAATATATAAAGACTCATAACTCAGCTAAAAACATAATTAATCTGCCAGATTTTCGGCGAGTACATTTGAGGTAGGGACCTTCTTATTATAGTTCTTTTAAAAAATTGTGCATGTTCCCCATTCCTGCGCCGATAACCAGTGAGTTGTTGAGATTCACCTGAGCGTTGCATTGGATGCGTAGAGAGGTAGGAGGTCATTGGCCTGAGACGCCCAAACACGATCAACTCCCTTCACCACTCCCCACAATGAATGCCATCTGCGTGCGATCCACTACTCCCTGGCATGGGGGGGGGGGGGCACTGGTTCTATAATCGTCCAACCCGGAAGGGGCCTACTCCCTCTCTCTTCAACCTTAAGCCTGAATCGCACGATCATTTTCCATTCCGTGAGATAGCTACCGCGATCGCTCCAATGATAGCGGAAAAATGACCATTTCAAGCTAAAACTTTCCGCGAAGGCTTCAGGGATGGAAATCCCATCCCTTTTTCTATCCCTCGGCACGTCCCTTTTTCCGTCGCTGAAATCATCGCTGGCACCACCATTCAGCCAATTAGAACGAACGGCCGCCACAGCGATTGCAACGCCACGCTTGGCTTTTGTTTGAACGTCAGTAGTAAATACGTAAAGTGAGGGAATGAGGTATGGAAAAAGGGACGATGGCATTGACCGTGTGATTCAGAAAATGATGGCTCGAGCGATCACTCTTTCAATCTTTGAAAAATTATCGCTTCAGCTATCACTCTATAGGGACGGATTAAAATGATCGTTTGATTCCGGTTGTAGATTGGTGTCTCCAGATCTCTATCTTCATTCTTAGCCCTCCGTTTCCGGGTCTCATTCGCGTTACCGTTTTAATCTTTAAAAACATTGACAATTATACTTTGACATTGACAATACTTAAACTTACTACTTTCAGAGAATGGAGAACGAAGTCCAAATTTCGATCCAATAAGAAGTATCTCCCTTGATGCCTAGAGAAAGAATGAACTGGAACTTCCTTGCTTGTTTTACGTGTTTAAAGCGTTTGAAGTGGCTCCATTTAATGCATGCTGCAGGAAATTGTCTTCATTGTGTTATCACTTAAATCATGACTCCAACTAGGGTTTTATTTTAAGCTCCGATGATAGCCATTTTGTTTCTTTTCCCCCATCATCTGCCTCGGCTTATTGATTAAAGCCCGCCATGAACGATTTGAAAACATCAAATCATGCATAGTTTTACCATGATAGGAGCCACCAAAGAGTGTGACGTACACGAGTACGATCGTCCATCCTTTCATCCGCCTCGGCTCTGTGAGGAAAGAGAGGCGAGAAACATCTGAACTAGTGTCTTCGTTCAGATTCTGACCCTTGACCTTACAATCTCTCCCGGCTCCTGTGGCTTATTTTTTGGTCGACCCGTCGCGAGTCTCTTGACTGCCGCGGCGTCTCTTTCTAGGAAATCCCCCAAGTCATGTCTTCATGACTTCTCTTCCTCTGTCTGCTCAATTACAGTGCGTTATACGCAATTGAAGTGCAAACTGCGGCTAATATGGGGTAATTATGGAGTCGTCGGCCCTCTTGATGGATGCTGAGGGAAGCTTAAATCAGGGCATTGAAGTAAAATGATCAACATTTGAGCATATTTTTATTGGGCAGTGATGGAAGATGTTTCGGATCTAACACCGGGTAAGATATTCCATATCTCCTTCCGACGTTACGATGGACAACTCGCTCATCGACCTCAGGGATTCAGTAATCAAATGATTGCATGGCATAAAAATTAGCTCCATGGAAACCTAGCTTCATCGGTAGAATACTTAAATAAGAATGTGGATGTATGTATATTGAACGGCTGGTTTTCATCAGGGAAGGCAAGTGAAACAAAACGAAAATGTTTCGTTTGGACCTGGAGGGAAAGGAAAATACTAGGCCTAGGTTTGGATTTGTTCCTACACGAGATTAAAATTACAAAGGAGTTTAGTTTCGACCCGGGACGAAACTTTACCCCCGGGAATGAAACTAAATTAAACGGAACTCCGCTGCTCATAGTTAAGTTTTGATCCCAAAAGTTTAGCGGAGGGAGATAAGAGAGAATAGTTTCGACCCATTACGTTTGGTATACGTGTAGAGAGATTAAAATATTGAGCTTAAAAATCGAATGACCAGTTTGCGTCCTCCGTTCCCCTGTTCGTGGTAAGAATATGAGTACTCCATGCATAAAATGGCGGTAGGCCGAACCTCTACTTCATTCAACCATACCTCGTACGCGGTGTGTGGGTTGTAACTAAACTGTTCGAAGGTGAAGCACGTGGCCCCTCCGGTGCGAAATATTATCTGCGATTCGTTTCGTTCCAGAATTTTACTTCAGTTTCAACCCGAAGTAGTTTTGACACCGATTTCGTTTCGACTCTGAGTTCAGCTCCCCGGGAGTAAATCCATTTCGTTTCGATTCTACATTCCCTCGCTCCCGGGAACGAAACTATTGCAATTTTATTAGTTTCGACTTTCATTCAGTTTCAATTGCTATCCCTGGTTTTCATAAACTATTTTCCACTCAGCTTTTTCCTTCGTTCGTAGCCTCGGAGGTGAATGAGCATATGAATGGCAAAGTTCTAACAATACGTATCCCAAATTCGACCGGTTTGAGACAGGCATCTTAAACAAAGTGTAATAACATTTAAATAAATAAAATACAAGCAAATAACAACTCTTCGTTTGTAAATGAATGTTTCTTTATCAGTTTTAGTTTGGTTTTTAATTTCATTGTATAATATTAATCGTTTTTTTTATCTCCTAAAAAGTTGCTATTTTTGAGATACGTGTTGTTAGAACTTGGCCAATCGTCATGTTTTATAGTCGTGTAGGAGCGGGCGAAGCGAGTGTGCGAAGTGACGTCACAGCGCATTGTCGGGCAGACGCCTGTCTACGCGTGCATTGTGTGCTTCTCCTCTTTTTTATCGTGTCCGTCATCTCTCGAATAGGCACGTCCCGGCTGACGCCGGGAGAGGTCTTAACCCCGCTCCACTTAACGACGCGCGCTCCCAGATAAAGAAAAGTCTCTCTCGCCGATTGCGGCGTCGCTTCCCGCCGACGATGAAAGCCCTCGCGGCGAAGTTACGGCAGAGCTTCATTGTCACTGAGCGGTTGAAATCGTTAAAAGAGAAATATTATGTCAGCACGTATTTTGATTTTTAATTATTCAATGAAAATTCCGTCGTAGGATAGGCATGCAACATGCCACGCGAAGACTGTCCAAAAAGTAACAGAAGCTTTGAAATAAAAAATAAACAAAAGTAAAAATAGCTTTTTTTACTATGCACATTTTGAAGGTAAACTCTTCGGCTATTTTTCTATCTAATCACCATTTAAATTATATCAAATATCATATCGTGGTACAACTTTTCAATACCTTCTCCGTAGAAATCTGCCGCGAGTTCAACCACTGGTTTTCACCGGCTTCCAGTTCAGCGTCAGCGTCAGATGATTGCGTAGCGAGCCACGTCTTCATGGCTGGGAACAGGTTGTAGCGGTGCCACGTCAATACGTAAACGGCTATTTCGTAACCACCATATCTTAACCGCCAAAGTCAATGAATTTATCTCCAATGAATAAATAGGCCATAGATCTACTTCTTTGCGAGAATCCTTCTTCAGCATTATGAACAACTCATTAAGTGGCATAGCATAGCCATAACGTTCAATTTTAAACCCAATAAAGATTTGAATTTTTATGTCATGCTTAAAAATCTTCGGAGTTCATATCCATGGGTCTGATGTGAACCAACATGAGGCATTGGGATTTAAAGAAAACATAAAATGAACTTCAAAATTTTTTACTGCCTTTCATTGCAAATGAACTTCATTTGTCCTGCCACAAAAACACAAGTCCATACATTCACTTATATTATAACCTTCATGTACCTTAATAAAATTAGACGCATTTAGAGCTTCTGTAGCATCAGGTGGAGGACAGCCTATATTCATTACAGGTATATGCCGATTATATCTCATATCATCAATCCCGTTTACGACCTTCTTATAAATTTTAAAGTTGGTACTTTTCAGAAATGGGTCACATAAAGCATTATTTTTAAATCCTAATTACGCAGATATTTTACCAGTTAATTACCTATTTTTTTAGAATGATCGATTCATTAAAGTCTCCAAAACAACCGTAGCAGGTACTTTACCCGGAAGTATATACCCTAGTAGTTCTTCTGTATTTCCCGAATTCGGGATAAATTCGGATGGCGTCTCAGATTTAGCGAGATATGAGATTTGTTTGGAGGTTTAATAAATGATCTCCTACGGCATGTGATTAACGGCTAATATTTAGCGCTCACTTCCACAGGAACGATTCATTTCCGTCGTGTCGATTTTGTTGCCTCGTGCAATGAATGAGTCATTGAAAGATTCATTTTAAGATGCATTTGCTCTCTGAATGCGTTTATTTTCATTCGGATATCCAGGATAACTCTCCTAGAAGTTCAATTGATGGAATGTTTGGTGCTAAATCGGGAGATCTGAGCTCGAATCCTAGTCAAGGCGATTGATAAATCCTTTGGGGAATTTCTGTACTGAAGGTGCACTTGCAGGTGAATCTGTGAAGATAAGCCACTGGCTAGTCTCTAGATATTTCCATATATGTATAATTGATTTTAAATGTTTGCAACGCATTAAACGAGCTATTCGGCAAAAGGTAATTATGTTGGTCAACCACATGAAATTAAACATCATGTGTTTCGTAGAGATTAATTAAGCTTATTCTTTCTAGTTATTAATTTTCTCAAGTAACTGTTCTCAAGTAAGCTGTGATGCATATGGTTTTGATCGGCGTGCGATGCGAATTCTTTTCTAATGAATTAAACATTCCGTTATAGAATATAAACGTCATTTTTATTATTCATTTCATTTTTTATTATACGGTGACTTGTAAACGTGGAAAAGCATTCTTTTTCTTTTTCCATAATCTCAGAAAAATCTTTGGAAAATTGTAAATGGATCATGAGACTCAATTCTATTGTATGTGATTTAAAGTCATTAAAATTTACGATTGTTTTTAATTTCCACATAGATGGAGAGATATTTACAGTAATACCTTGCTTTTATACATTTACCAAGTCTTTTATATGAAATTAGATGCTGAGTTGGGGGATGAAGTTGGGATGAAGGAACGGAGTAATCTTCTACATGCTCCACGAAAACCTACCTTAACCGGAAAAATACTTTAATATTAATCTACATCTACACACCAACCCACAAACCGCCTCAATAGGAGTGTGACAGGGGCTGTTAGGACACGAGCCCGTTACAAAAGAGAGGAAATGCTCTAACGAAATTGCGCCTAACGAATATTAAAGTCCTTTCTCGTACGGGGGAAAAATGAATTCCCAAATCTAACCGTTCGGCAAAATGTCTTTTAATTTATCGTTTCTCTTGGACCCGGAAATATAATGGGGCTCTAATATGATGCTCTCCGCGTCGCTCTAACAGATATCTATTCTCAATAGCTCTAGCATTCCACTTCGTTGCTCGTTCATTTGTTTTACAGATAGTAGTCGCGGCGGATATTTCAACCTTTTTTTACAAATTTATTCAATATTGTGAAAAGATATCATTATTTTTTTACTTTACTTGGATGGAGAACTTTTCACAATGTAATCTTTTTTATACTTTTGTGTAATTTTTTTATATTTGGAAGGAAGTCCAAGTTGGGTGAGCTGATAGACTGGGGTAATCTGAAAAATAATCCATTTATACCTTTCTCAATCGGCATAATACTTTTAATAATAATAATGGTATTTATATCAAAGTATTTGTTTTACATATACTACTCGCGGGGTTGGGTAGAACCCTTGTTTCAGGTGAGATGTGTCATGAATGTAAAAGAAATAAAACTTTGTAAGGTTCACTGTTACTTTAACATGGGCACGACTCGGGTTTCATAACGCGGTTACATCTTCACCGGAAGATGAAACCACGTTGCGAAACCCGGGTTGTGCCTATGTTAAAGTAATTGTGAACCTTAAAAAGTTTTATTTCTTTATTTCCAATATGGAGAGGTTTCACAAACTGAAGCCTGAAGTTATCAGTTACATGAATATAAATACAGTTCCGTGGATTTTAACTATATGCATTCCGTTGTGAAATATATGTTATCTCTATGTTCCTAACGAACTTTGTTTGCCTGATCACCATGGTCACATCCTTCATGCAATGGTTCGAATGCTTGCCTTTCTGTGTACCTACCTTAGATCCCATGGCGTGCTCCGCCAGTTGGGCCGCGGGGCTTGAATGGAGTCATGCAATGCCTTGCACTGGCTATTTCTGGCCACCAAGTCTCCTTCGCCTGGTTTCCAGTTCATCGCTCTGTGGAGTTCGTGATGAATCAAAATACTGCCTTCTCAATTGAACAGATGAGATCTCAGCGAGTGCCCATAACCCCCATTTAAAACGATCAACGCATTAAATATCATTTGTTTTGTAGCCAGTAGCTGTCGTAATGCGCTCCACTGAGAAATCGGTTCTCCTTTATCAAAAATGAAGCCGCTTTCGATAGTTAGATGGCGTGTCAGGATAGTGGCATTGAGGAGCCAATAGTTAATTATCTTTGGGTCAGTGCCATACAATCCGGCTCAAGGACCGGAGTGGCTAATTGTTACGTTATTTTCCTCAAGTTACTCAGGCAACTAACGTTACTTCGTTAACATAAGATTATTCAATCTGAGACCATTTTCCTCGATAAACTTTTGAAAAAAGTTCATATTTTTCCTGGTGCTTGTCTTACCCAGTATATTATAAGCCGTCTCAATGGTTGATTGTATCAGTAATATTTTACAGCCATGCTCCAGTTCTTATACTTAAATTACGCACTAATGTGAATATTAAGACGCAATTTAGAATTTATCTTCATGGGGAAGATAATATTTTTAAATATGTTACTTCCTGTGGTTGCCCTATGCGTAAGCCATTTACAAGGTCAAGGGTCGTGTAATACACGCCATAGAGGGTATTTGAGGAGGAATCTGCAATACTTCAGGAGGTGGTAGGGGTGAACTCAAAATGGGTGAGATTGCACTATCATATTGTTGATATTCTTAAAAAGCTCTCGTTTAGTTCTAAGATTAATAGTTTTAGACAATTATAACAGCAAATTTTCGTCAAAACTTAATAATTTAATATCTTTAAATATCCAGATTGTTACATAAAACGTTAAGAAGGCTGGATAACCAAGAAAAACCGTTCCCATGGTAACCGCAAAATGCATCCAACAAAATTTTTTGTCGCCATGGCTCACAGTAGCTAAGGAGTTGCGACCCTATGATTATTTGACAAATAAGGCTTAAAACAGTCTCCCCTACCACTTCCAGAAGTATTGCAGTTCCCTCCTGTAATACCCTGTATATATTTTACTACGTATAAACTTGATCATGACATAAAAACCTCCTACACAACAAAGTTTCAGCCCAGTTTCGTGATGTGAAGGGGAGAGCTCAATTTTCCACGCCCGAGAAACAAGGCGCAGTGAATGCCTTTCCTTGACGAATTTACGTCCTCTTCGCTTTCCGGGTGATAAAACTTTACTGCCTCAGAGTAAATTAAGGGAGCAGTCTCCACGGAGGCCGCCAGACACGTTAAATGCACCTATCCATGTATTCGTGCGCGCGCAGGATTTCAAATGTTTTTCTTCCTAAACGAAAATGTCCCATCGCGTCAATGCACTCCTCCCTATCCCGCTACCAACCTCAATTCCGTTCCTGGAACCCCGCGCGCGCGATTTCTGAATCCATTTACTGCGCTGACTTCATCCCGTTCACTGACGACAAGAGACCAGCGATGGAGAAAGATTATTTTGAAAAAAAAACCCTTCGGTTTTCAATTGGATGGTCTGCGTCCTTTTTAAACGCCTATGGTGAAAGATTTTCTCACCGCGCACCCTCGTGTGTTTTTTTCTCCTGGGATGCTTCTCTGAAGGAGTCACTCTTTGAACTCCGTCTCAGTTTTCCTACATATGCGCATGCTAAGTACCCTGCAAGACACTCAACGATGTTTGGCAGGGGGTGGATTAACCAGCCAAAATTGGCTCGAAGAGATCGAAGTAACTACAGCCACGTTTATGGTTAGGATGATATGAATGCCCTATTATGGCTGTGTTACATACTACTGAAGCACTTTTATTTGAGGAACGTGTTGGCATGGTAAGCAAAAGCATTCGGCTACTAATCTGAGGGTCTGGGTTCAAATCCAGAGTGATGCCAATGGAGGATCCCATTTAAAATACTGGTTGTTCAGAGGAAAGAACATAAACCCCAAAACTTGACTCTTTGAATTCCATACGACTTCAGTCTATATTGTTTACATCTACCTACATCTACATAATACCCTGCGAGCCACCTCTAGGTTGTTTGACAGGAGGTGACAAATCACCAACATGCAGCATGCAAGAGGACCGCCACATGCACACCGCACGGTCATAGACATATTACGCATACTAGCAAAATATTCTCACATATTCATAAAAAACTTGTCAATGGTTATTAATTCCTAGAGCAAATACGTGCAAGGTTATAACTATGGAAAAAAACGTTCTATGAGTTATCCTAGCGAGTGACGCCATTAATCCTATTAAATGAGACAACGTTGCTATCTGTAATAGTACGAGGGAAGAATGACATTTTAAATCTCTCTGTTTTGCAGTCTATTTCTTTTATTTTCTGCACATGATCATCTGCGCCATATCCTCTTCTTAGCTTCATGTATCTTAGATGTGTTCTCAACTATCCAAATCGATGATGTGAAGGGGACAGCCCAATTTTCTGCGCACGAGAAGCTATCCAGTGAATGCTATTCCCTAAAATTGAACGAATATATATTTTTAAGCTTTCCAGCATTTAGTAGCCCTTACCGATGGAATCATATTCCCTCGTGATTTTCTTTTATACCTACAGAATATTTATGAAATTCGAGCATCTGATGTAAATTTTAAGGGCCCTACGAGTTCTGAGTCCTAGTTGTGGCAAATGACTTTTTCTCGGTGAAATTTTGGCACTTTTTGTATAGCTGCTAGAGGCTCTTTAAGGTCTCCTGAGGGTTTTCTTTTGCACTGATTGGAAGTATTCCGATAGGTTAAAATTCCGAACGGTTGATTCCGAACGGTTGCTATGCGACCGGAACAAACAATTGATTCCAATTAAGTTGATATCCAGTCGGAATCAACCATTACGAATGAATTATATCTACACCTCCTGGTGACGGTATTTCTTCAAAATAAGACTCACCAATGCGAAAACCGATGTCCGAAAATCTCCGAGGGGTTCGGAGGTGCCCAAAACGGTATTGCTAACATATTCTTCTACATATTTATATTTAAAAATTCAAGTAAAATATCATAAAGTTTAAAAAAGTTTCTTTACAACTTTATAACTATGGAAATAAAACAAATAATCAGTTTTTGTTCCCTAAGGTACCAATTTATGCTCTGTTTTTGTATTCAAAATTTTCTTAAATCTTTTTTGTTATGAAGGTGAACTTCTCTATAAATGAGTGATTTTACGTGTCAGGTGTTTTTATCCCGGAGTACTCATGTTTGCCTAGATCTACAATGAGCCACGAAATAGCCGTAGTACAAGCCTATATCATTGGTCATAAAGTGTAGAATACGAATAGTACCTCCACAAATTCCTCCAAAAAGTTGAAAAAGTGACTTTTTTTCAGCTTTTTTCCGATTTGGGACCACTGTGCGTACGAGCATAGGTCAATTGTTGACAGGGATGCACTCAGAATCTCACTTGTATAGTTTAATAAAGTAAGAGGGTACGATGTTTGAATTTTCCACGTAGGATTTAGCCAATGAATAAATTGCCATCAGAGAGGTAACTAATATTTTTGTGGACCGATTTTGGCTGCACATAATCTATTACGATACTTTTTCCCCATTATGCATTTCAGACCATAACGCGTCGTACACATTCATACGATGGCAAGCGTGTGGGAGGCGAGGCCCAACGCAAGAACAGACTCCCACGCTTGGATTCCGAGTAGGGGGGCCAAAAGGAAGCAACCCCCCACCCCCAACACCCCACGTACGGCGGTGGAAGACTATTCATAGACACGGGGCCCAAGGCCGCGCGCACGCCATAGTGAGAGAGGTGCGCTTCTCGAACGTCTTTTTTTTCCTCTCTCTCCGTTCTTCGTGTGTTCCCTATTCGCGTGTACGGCGTTTCGTCTGGGAAGATTATGTCGTAAGAATACGCGAGCGTGGGGGAAGAGGTTGCTCGGAATTTATGTGCACTTGCCCAAGCAAATAACGAAAAAAATATCAATGCATCGATACCTTATAGGAATTCACCTCATTGTCGAAAGGCTTCGCTACATACCATCGCGATTCAGTCGTCTATTTTGGCCAAATATTTTAATTCATCAAAAGATTTTGGTTGATGGGGAATAAGTGTAATTTTCGGTGAAAAAAATATTTTCCCAACCCAGCCATTCTCTCCTATGTTCAAATAAAAAAAAATCAAAAGTTTTTCCCCATTTTTCGTTAGTTTGTGACGTCATTAGAATAAACCTTGGTCCTAGTTCCCTTAAATTGCTCAGTGTATGCTAAGTTATCCTTGAACTCGTAGTCTCGTTACAAAAAATGGTTCATTTGAGTGTGAGGTTGGAGCAAAAATTAGATTTGTAACTAAGTTTTTTTTCCCAGTTTTACAGTACCTATATTTTCAAGCAGTTATGACCGCAAAAACGATTATCACGCAATGCCACAAAAATTGATTCTCTGTGTCGATTTTAAATAGCTTGCAATACTACATTCATGAATATCTAAAATGGTAAGGATTATTTCACGATTTTTCACTATTCTAGGCACTGCGGTAATATGCAACATTATGTTCCATGTTTCAAAATTATGCCCGCAAAGAGTTTTCATGAAAATAATTTAAAAATAAATACTGGGTAGATAAAGTAAAGAATCGGCCATTTTTAATTTTTGACGCTTCGCATTCTATCGAGGTGATGTGACTCCTTTTTTTTCAAAACGTAAAATTCGAAATTTTAAGTTGTTCTTAGGTAGTTGGTTATACGATATATCTCTCAATTCCAGTTGTTGGGCAAATATGCTTTTTGGACGTTGCCCTCTGGTTAAGACGGAGATAAAGTGGTGGCGACAGTGCTGGTAGGCAGACCGTCAATTCGTGATAAAGTGTCAATCATTGCATGAACTCGCCCTTTTAGAAATGCCCTGTGGTTGAATGCCGCGTGATTCTCTACCGAGATTATTTTCTTCTTTGCATTGCAGAAAATTCAATAATTCAATCCACATTCCGTATTTTGTCGAAATAATAATGCTGAACGTTTAAGAACATGATAAATTCATCGAAAAATCCCTGCGACAATAAGCATACATTTCCTTTCAATAAAAAAATTGTTCTCAGTTGGAACATAAATTCGCAGTGATACAAAAGAGAAATAAAAAATACAATGTATGTTCTGGTACAGTTAATGTCGTAACTGAATCGTTTCTGGGGAAACAGTCGGTACCTGTACGTGTTTAAAACATTGAGCGAAGAAATCATGTAAGGAGATTAGTTGGTAGTTCTAGCCTCGCTGAGAGAATGCAGCATGCCTCAGTGAAGCCTCAGGAAGGTAGTGATGCGACAAGTAAACGATGAGTAAATTATGGCAAAAAATGAATTTTTTGTAGCAAATTTCTTTCGCTGATACTAAGTTCCCGTCACCACCTGCTGGGCGGATATTTGAGAAGTAATTTTTAGTTTTTCACGTGTCGATTCGTCAATGGCCAATACTGTTGCTTTACGTAACTCAGCGGATAAAAACTACAGTGTCTAACATTTGTAAATAATCCGCAGTAGAAGCTTTGCATCAGGGTATTCGGTTGATAAGTCTGTCAAAATTCGAGCATAGATATTATTTCAAACGTTGATGCTGTGATAAAATTCGATGATTGGCAGAAGAAAGAATCGAGAGTTTTCCAATTATTGTTGATTTTGATTTTCGATGCCAATAAATGATTGATATGGTGATAAAATGATATGGATCGCCAGTATTTAAAAAAAATTGGAACCAAATAATTTTTAAACCGACTTCATAATTGGAATTTTACATCAAAAATGCCAGTTAACGATTTAATGGCTATTGGTGACAACCGATACTAACCGACGAACCTCAATAAACAAGAACTATTGTAAAATGAAAAATCATGACCTCTCGATAGCCACTACCCTCGAAATAATGGAAAGATGGTCGCTATGCTCTGCGCACGGGAGCAATATAAGCCAGGCTGAAGCACGTTCGGGCCCTCAAAACCTTGTCGACTCACTTGTATTTTAAACGGGAACATGTTAAAAATTACTTTGAAATTAAATTTTATTTTCATGTTAAGAAACAATTTTATGGTATCCAATTAATTTATTCTCCAATTTGCATTACCATCTGCATGATGTGAGCTGTGAAAAAAAAAAAACAATTTGCCCCATTTCCCACGCATTTCATTGGAACGCAACTCTTGAGGTTCCTCTCAAGATGACCAGATGCGCAATTTCTTGGCTTCATCCGTGGAGGAGGTTTCATGCAGGTGCGGATAAAGCATCAAATTTGGCGGCGGGGCCATTATCTGGTATCAGAGAGTATGGAATACCCACTTGGAGAGAGGACCTCTCTCCCGTGGAATTTTTTTATATACCCATTTTTTACGCATTTTGTGGCTAACAAGTTATGAAAAGAATATTGATAGACATTTAAGGATAAATATTTGAACAATAAAAATTGATTTTTTGTTAAAATTTTTATTTTTATTAGATAAGTAGTAAATAACCCCTGTAAAGTGTAATTAATTTAATATTTTTATTAGTAAAACATATAGTATGATAAATAATGTATATATATAAAATGAAGTGAATATATTTGAAGAATAATAATTATAATATTTTAATGGTAAAATAGTAATCCTTTAAACTGAAATAAAATAAAAAAATTATAAAATTATAATTTTTATCGGTTTAGGAGGTTTTTATTAGGGGAGTCGTGACTCCTGTACTACCTCATAAACCTGTCTCTGCTAAAAACTACATATACTGGTTTTTACTTCGTCTTTTTTCTAGTAGTATCACGATTCCATTGTTTACAATGCGGTGCTTAAAATCGTCAATCGGCTACGTATACTTCATATTTAACCATTATTAAAATCGGAGTCCAACAATCGATTCCTCCTTTCGAAAGTGTCCATCGAATGATTTTTCTCACTGGGTGTTGTTAGCTCGAGTCGTTGTTTCCGCCGCTGCTGCCACGTAGCGCTGAGTTTCGCAAGCTTTTCCATGCAATTCTTTCGCACGCGATCCTCTTCCGGCTGATGGAGCGCACACGTGGACTAACGCTCCTTAATGAGTTTAACGCGACACAGTCCTCTGCTCTCATCTCCGACCCACGCCACTAAATCCTACGCTCCAACTTCGACGCGAAAAGCATGGCCGATGGCTTCGAAGACCACAGTGCATTTCGCGGGAATAGATCGAAAAACCGGCAATGCTGAAAACAAGAGGTTCCTTAATACGTTATGGTATTCAGTCACAGCACAAAAATCCTTAGTATATCTATCTATATATACATATAAAACAGCATATCTGTATGTCTGTCCACTATACATTCCCATCTTTTTTCTCCTTTTTTAATTATAAATTAGTCTCGCATTACCCCAAGAATTTTGCGCTAAGCTCCTCTAAATTTTAAATTAAATTTTTCCTCCTACTTTTGAGCAAAATCTTTTTTTTAGACTGTGTAATTATAATTTTTTGTCCATTGATGTGGGAGTGATTTTATTGCTCCTCGTTTGAGGAATCTCTGCCGTTATATATAGTGTATGAGTTAAATTCTATTATTTGTGTATGATTTCATTTGTCAATTAAATTAACAGAATTTCTTCCCTGCTGATAGAAAAATCTTTGATCGAAAAATTCCCATGCGAGTATGACTGGATTTTGAATGTTCATGTATCCTCTTTTTTAAGACAAATATCTTAATATTTGTGAGTTCTAGTGTTAATATTTCTTCTTAGAAATACCTATAATCATAGGCTTCCCGGCCTCGGTGGCGGCGGGGTAGCTTCCTCGCCTGCCAAACAAGAGGTCGCGGGTTCGAGTCCCGCCTGGGTAGATTTCCCCTGTCAAGGCATGGTTGTTCGTGTACGTTCAGTTGTTAAATTTGTTGAATACACCGATGTAAAATGGCCAATATGAGCTGTATTCGGTGGTTTGAGAGTAAAATTAAAATAAAAAATACGTTAAATCATCACCCTCTTCGGGCTAGATGCCTAGTCCCATATTTCTCTCAGAAGTTGGCAATCCTGGCTCCTTCTGCCATCCTCGCTTAACAAGTACCCATCCACTCCTCTGGCGTATCCGAGCGATTGGTAGATATTTTTTGCGCTCGGCGTGCTACTCCGAAGGCGATAAAGTAATCCCTTTCCAAGTCCGTTCTAGTCACTCCTCTCTCGGGAGAAATCAGACCTCCCCTCATCTATCTCACGCACTCTGCTCCCTTTGGTTGCGAAACAGTCACCTCGCCAAGGAGAGAATCGGAAATACACCAGAACAAACCCGATAACTGGATTTAAACTCATCATTAACACACTTATGTGAAGCTTCTATAAATAATCGGAAAGGATATCATTTTGAGGATGTTTGGTACATGTATTTTGTGGATAGGATGATGAGAGACAGTTAAATAAAGCAAGATAATTTGAGGTGTGGTCTATTATACGTGCTTTTTTCACATCCTCGCTTCTATTAAAATATAAAAAATAAGTCAGTCAAAATATACTATAATTTTGTAATTCACGGTAGCGTGTGTGTTAATAGTGTTTTTTTTTTACCGGAGTCACACATTTTGGTCATTAGGAAACCTTTCAGTAATCACCGTGAGCTTATAGGGGATATTTCAGCAAAAATTCATTACTTCCATAATCTTTATTGCAATTTGTCGTTGCCTCTATGTATCGACATACTTCCTCAAAACCAAGAAAAATCTTCCTTGTCATGTTCTACTTTATTTTTCCCCGTGTGTCGACGGCACTGTCTTTTACACCAATGTTATCCTTACAACCAAGGCGACTGCGCAGAGGACGCCCAATTCCATCCCACAGAAGGCTGATTTCTGTTGACACTTCGGTCGCATTTTAATCGGCTTTCAAAAATGTCCGCGGCGTGGTGATGAGTGCAATGCGATCCGCTTTATTCAAATATTTTGCAATGTAATGTTTGGAATTGCGAGGAATAGCATTGAAAGTTATGAATTTGATAGATTACATCATCATGAATGTAAATTTCTGACACCACTAATTATACCTTAGTTCCCCGTGAAACTCGGATCGATTAGTCCGTCAGCAACGCGAGTGGCGACTTTTGTGAACACAATGCGCGATGGTAGACAACACATAAGGAGGCCAACTTGAATATTCTCTTTCCTAATATTCGTGGAATGGATTTTTATAATCACTATATTCCCTCACTTTAAATGTCATAAATAACGCTGTTTTCGGGGCGATGAAGATAAATAAATGAATGGTATGGACGCTTGTGAAAATGCATGCTCTTCATGTAGACTTCATCAGGTGTATCACACACCTGATGAAGTCGACTGTAAGACGAAACCATGGTCCTGAAGTAAATCATCCGGTGGAGGTGTATAAAGTTTTTTATTGTTGGTTCAGAAATTATATGAACGATCTTAAATTTCAATCCAGGAATTCCTCTCTAGCTGTGCACCAGATTATTGCAGGCATATTGGTCGACGTTTTGTTGAGACATGTTTTTCATTATCAAGGCTCTGTCTCAATTTTTGGATTTTTTATATGGATTATATTGTCTCAATGTAGGATTTCTGCATGAAAAACGTAAGGAAAGTACAGAAAATATTTCAAAACAACACCAGCCAATCAGACAACACCCGAGCTTTAGTCGTCATACAGCCTATTTAGTGAGAAATCCCATAATGAGGCTCGCTTTGAGAATGGAAAACAAATTGTTTTCCGAAACGTCGACCAATATGGCTGCAATAACCTGGTTTAGAGCCCGGGAGGAATACCTGGATTCATTACATAGTTATGTTTCATACGATATTTTTATAGGAATTATTTATTTTCAGTCAGTATGAATTTGTGGAATATTTGCCATCTCTCTTTTTCATAAAATCAGGATGCCGTCCCAGTATATTTCGCCTGCCTCAGTAACTACTCATTCATTCAGATCTTTTTGTTGGTGTTTTGATAATAATTTCCTTTAGCTTAACTCTTCATTGAGGAATTTAACTCCATAAACTGTTGAAGCATGCAAATCATTATTTTCTTCCAGAAATTTTTCATTATTTTTAACAAAAAAATGCAAAAGGTAATTTTACGCCAAATATATAATCCCCACTATTTTATAGACGCTGCCCTGCACCTACAATGCTCAAGGCTTACAATCTCATAACTTTCTTGCCGGAGAAAATTATTGGATATTCATCCAAATTACCCATCGCATTATTACTGCTTTAATGAGAAGTTTCACTTATTGATTCGTCCGGAGCATTAGCCAGAATTTATCCAACTCAGTTGTAAAGGAGCGAGCTCTAGGAATACGTAATGAAGCTAGGCCAAGGTTTATTTACGATGTAGTTCCATTGGCAGACCTAGATAATCGGGTGGAAGAGAAGAAATGCGACAGAAAAATACTAAGTAGAGCAAGAGACCTATGAACTCTCTGCAATCGTTAGACGGTCGACCTAGAAACTTTTTCGGTGAAATCAATTGGCAATTGACTTGGTTTTTCATTATATACAATGTCGTACTTCGTACGTAAGTACACACATCGTAGCCGTTCGTTATTTTAAAACGTCATTTAAGAGAGTATCACATTTGGATTTTTGTTATGCCTCTCCCAATCTCAATCTCCCAATATCTTGTATACCATTCTATTTTTTTGTTTTTTCATTGGCACAAAGGTGGAGAAAGGAATAGTATTTTTAATTTATGTATGAGTTAATGGGTTTTTCTAGCACCCACAATGCTAAGAACTCATCTGAATGCTGTGTTCAGTTACTCAATCCTCATCCGTGAAATGGTTGATGACGCGTTACCTTCAGCGTTAATAATTCCGAAAAAAAACATAATTAATGCAAGTTTCTCGCCTTTAAACGCAATATTTCGTGACTTTCAGGCTGTTTGAACCGCTTATGGACACACTAGTCAAGCACACCTGACACGAGTCTCTTTACTTGTCAACTACCTTCTTGAAAAATTCAAGAGCTAGAATACTCCTCTAGTTTTTTTTTGTTTATTATTCAATCCTCAATTTGGGTCAAAATATTATACGATTAGGTCCATGAATGTCGTTTCATTTGCCACAGAGGATTAAAGAAAAGTGTGATTCGCGGAAGATTAAAAGTGAGTCCTTATTAAAAACTCGATTATTCTCTAATCCATGCTGCTCGGTTGCTGTTAGCTGATTTTTAATACTTTAAATTTACTTGGGATTTATTTCTGATTCTGTTGGCATGCTCTTTTTTTCTAAAAATATGTATCAACCTAATTATAAATGATAAAAAACAGTTGCTGTTATTTGGTGGACACTTTTGCGTTGTATTCAGGCGATCTAAGATGATTTGTTTTCCACTTAACGTCTTTTATTTGCAATTGATATTCGTTCACATATACAAAAAATTATCATTGCTGTGGGCTTTTTCGTACCTTGTAAGTATGCGTGTTTTTTTACTAATGTTTGTCATGGCATTGAGTCTTACGGTCGGTGCATGTAAATTTTAGTCAGTATCCATACATTTGCATAAAGAAAATTAGATGCCGAAAAGGAGAACATGAACAAACAAACCCGAACCAGAAAATGGGGGAAAATTACATGCATTTGGTTGGCTTAGCGAGTGCAGAGATTTATATTGATGGAACATATCTTCCTATCCCTTATACATTCCTATCCCATTTCGGCTTTTATTTTCTTTTTGCATATCTCCTTGTGAGCATTGCTAGCATGGTTAATTTCTGTAGGATTTATTATGCTCCCTGAGACCATCTATCAGTCACTGCCCGCCAAGCGAGGGTTATACGTGAGAAAGCGACGGCTTTTCCAACCCTTTCTCTTCGCACCGTATCCCATTGGTTGGACTCTTTTCGACTTCTTTGGTCTCGTCTGTCAGTCACATTGTGCTCGCGAGGCCCCTGCGTGGTTTGTGTGGCTTCCCAAAGCTCCTCCGTAAACGCATTTTCGGCTCGCGTTGTTGCTTCCTTCGTATTTTTACGCCGAGGAAACGGCCGCCGCGACTGATGAGTCACGGGTCATGTAAATGTGCTTGAAGGGCCCCCTCTGGTTCTCTTCCCAATCGATTTTGAGAGCAGTAAAACTCCCAACTTGTGCATTCCACTAATTGTTTACATCTCAAGGTGTTGAAATGGGTAGGCAAGGCTTTCCCTACTTCAGTGTTTAATACTCGAGTTGGCTATAGAAAGAGGATTCTGGGCCGAGGAATCATGGTCTTTTTTGGCTTCCAGCATCTATGCACGCTGAGAAGAAGTGCATTTTCTCTTCACATTTTTTTGAGGGGAAAGTAAGCATAGCATAGAGCAAAAAAAGGCGGTGAAGTTCAGAAGTAAGTGACTCAGTCTTACCACCTACCGCACTGACCGTAGTACCCGTAGTAGATATACACCCCATTGCTGGCCATTTTTAATAATTCTATGCTATTCCGTAGTAACCAATCTTTGATTCGAGGCATAGATATTTGGTATTATTTTAAAGGATAAATTTATCTTTTGTTTTTGTCATTTGTTTATTTAGAGGTTTATAAATAAATGGAAAACAGCGATTTTTCAACCCATGGATGGCGTAAAATTACACCCGCTGCAAAAATCGAAGGATTTCTAGAGGTGTATTACGCCCATAGCACGCGAAGTGTAATATCTCATGGTGTAGAGGTTTTCAATTGGTTAACAACCGGGGAAATGTGATGTGTTGATGGCACTAACTTAATGTTTCCGTTGCGTAGTTTACCATAAAAGCGATTTCAAGGCAAGCAATTGAAATGATAGCGTCCTTTGTTCGTCGAGAAAACCGTGAAAACTTTTTAATAACCATTAGCCGGTAAATTCTAAGAATTAACATCTCTTTGTTATGGTTTTGGCAGATAACTAACGCAGCGGAAGAGGTATTAGATCATGATTAATTTGTTTATGCCGTTAAATATTCTTCCTCCGCTGAAGTTCACGAGATCTGACGAGAAAGGTCGCCAAGTTGTCTGGTGGAGTTAGTGAATGTTTGGTGTATTTCTAAGACATGCTGAGGGTATGCACTGTCGTATTTTGTCAGCCGAAGCCGAAATGATACCAGTTTGAACCAATGTTTTACTATATCTACTGCGACAATTTCTTATACTGCATATGAGAGGCACATATTTTGAATAAATGTTTGTTCTCTTCATCGAAAAAACTCCCTGAGAGCCATCTCTATGGTATTTGGCAGGGGTTGACCAATCACCAGCATGCAGAATGAAAGAGGATTCCCACATGCACACCACATGGACATAAAAATGTTACGCATACTACACTACCAGCCAACTAACCTATTACTAAGTCCTAAGGCTTCCGTTAGAGTCTCTTATCGATCGTGGAAAAAACGATATTCTGAGTCTATTAGAGTCTATAGTCTATCTCTCTCATTTTATTTCTATGATCTGATGTACTGTAACACTAATCTGCGTTCGTAAGGTATGGCTAACTTCGTCGGAAAATCTACTGCTCTTTAATTTGCATAATAGGCTTGGTCTATTTTTTATTTAGTCTACGGTCTGACAGAGATTCCCATCCGAATATATCTTAGAGGTCAGTAAAACCAATCATGATGGTATTTAGGTAGATAATTTATTTATCGTGCATTTAGACAGATGATTTCAGGTACCGAAATGAATTATCGCGCGCAGGTGTGGACAAACGTTTACGATGACGCGAGTAAGTCCATGTTGAATAAAAATGATAAGCGCAGAAAAGACATGCGTCACCAAAGATGCTCAGGACCAGAATTTTAGTGCACGAGACAGCGTGGGACCTTGTCTCCCTCTCATAAATCCGTCTTATATTTATTATCTCCGTCTTCCGTTCGCAGCGACGCACTGCAATCACAAAAAGCGAGGATGGGTTTCCCGTCGGAAGTCGTTTAGTTTGGAACGCTGTGACCCAGTCATTTGTCCGACAATATTTATTTCCACGTTCGTTTCTCCGGTTTTGGGAAGGAAAAAATATATGGAAAGACAAAATTCCTAGAGAACATTCCTATAATCGTCACTTCCACTTTCTTCCATAAAAGCGTAACCTTCCCAAGGACAAAGTTTAGAAACAAATGCATCGATACCATTGTATGAGTACATAATCTAAAACCTTTGTACGCGTTGAGAGTGGTTGCTGTAGTTGTCGAATGTTACGCTAGAGTCGTTCTTTTAGACACCAACTACGAAGCACTGCGAGCGAGTTACATATCGAATGATGTCTTGATTCGATTGTTATCGATCGTTATATTCGCTATCGTTGGCAGTTCAACTTCGGAGGCAGTAGGAAACGACGACTACGGGTATATCGAAAAAAGAAAACCTTGATTTAACGACGAAGGCATAGATTTAAGATATTTTTGGCTATTTATCATTCTTAGAATGTAAGAAGGCTCAATCGTGAGCCTAAATTGAATTTCAATTTCTCACAAAGAAGAGGAGATGAAAATTCAACATGTATCTCTTTGGCCATATATCTTTTGTTTTTCAACCTCTGACGTCACGATGCGTTTGCCTCTCTAGGGGCACTTTTGTCAAAAATAGCAGTTGTTTGACTCTCAGTAATTTGGACTTTTGGCTTTCAGTAATGGAAACTCTTTGTATAAGCTTAAGGGATGCCTTATAAAAAGAAGAATGGTATGAGGTGGCTCCATATGATCTCACTGCTCGATCTTCTATTTTTTCATTCGTTTCGGAAGGGTCTTGTAGTGTGTGAAGGAAAAGATCTGGGTCATTCGTTCCTTCCCTTCCAGACACGTTTAGGATGCTCACCCAGTGGCCACGAAAAAAGAAGAAACAGGACGACTTTAAACGGATCGTGTGTGAGGAGGACCTTTTGTGAGTCAGATACATAACTCGGTCGGAAGCTCAAAAGGCCTTTATTCCATTACGATGGGCGTGTCTTCGCTGTCTAGGGATTGAGGTTTGTTTTGGTAGCTGCAATGTTACCAATCTTCCAGAGTTACAGCCGTGGGACTTCACAATTTCGTAACTGTGCAGGAAACTTTGGCCGATTTTCCCTCAATGCTGGAAGCGGTACTTCACTAGAAGCGAGTAATAATTTTGCAATTTAAGGTTTCAAATCTGTTTCTGCAGAATTTATTGGTGTCAATTGGAATGAGATTGTTTAAAAATCACTCAAAACATTCGGGAGGTGTAAGAAAGGATGATATACGTTTAGTACCCTTTCCCGCATGAACCAGCCCTTTTATGTATAATATCACATTGCCTATTATTTGGTAAACATCAATCGAATGTACGCATTGCTTGTCTTCGTAGCTAACGACTTTAATTCTCATTTTTATTTATGTATTCCTTATTCAAAGGGCATAAGTCGTAGAAATTCAATATATGTCTATTCTATGCTACTCTAACTTTGAAATAAATTGTATTTGTACGAGGTATGTTCAGAAAGTAATAGAGTTTCTTAAATACTTGTGTTTTCTTCCCCATTCATGTCACCACCTTCAAAATAGTTCCCATTCAGTCGTGCCGGCGCTTCTTCCAATACTCGAAGCACTTTTCTACCTCGATCTTTGGGATAGCCTTTAGCCCTCTCAGCGATGTCTTTTAATGTCATCTATGACGGTTAAACGACGGCCCCTTACGGTTCCCTTCGTTTTTGGAAATAGGTATAATGTCACTCGGAGACATGGAGATGGCTGGTGAAATTGGGGGTAGAGGGATTTTCATGAAATATCAATGTAACGCACAGAGTGTGTGTTGTTAAAAAAAGTCTTCTAATGCCAAATCCCCTTGCGGTAAAACGCAGGATAATAGCGTGAAATTACTCGCAGTCCCCAGGGACTCTGTTCATTTTATCTCTGCGGCTGAGCTAGTAGGTATGGTTAAAGCAAGTGGGAGAGAGGGGAGGTAAAGTTTCTGTACACGTGACTTTCCATTTGCAAATCAGCGAACAGCAGGCGTGGCCTCAGTCAGTCGCTCTCAGACCTCCGTCGTGTTAACATCGTGAATCTGCTCGTGGAGCAATGTTGCCAAACCTCATGCGTTCTCCTTGCATGTTTTTTAAGTATGACTCTCAGCAACGGTGCCTCATTCAGCGTGGTAACTGACAATGTCGTGGGCTTCTGCGAAAGGATTATCCTAAATACCAATGGTAATATTGTCTCGGTACCGACTTTTTCAGTGACAACCTTGGGCGGCTATGTACATTTGGCAACTTTAAGTCCACTCATCTCCTCCCCCCCTCTCCCTCTCTCTCGCTACTACCCCTCCCCCATTAGCAAAGCCCTCCGAGAGTGTCCGGGCCATTCCGGGATCCAACGAAAGCTCACCGGCAAACATAAAGAGAATAGATTATAGCACCTCGTATTCCTTGTGATGTGACCAGCATCCCCATGCATGCATCCATCCCGGAAACCGTGTTATAGTTCGATCTCAGCCTCGAATTTCGCTGGGCTCATCGGCCCTTCGAGTGGACGTTGAGTGACACGCCCCGATCACGATACGATGAGGGCTCTTGATTGACTTGCTGCGACGGATGCGATTCTGTTAACGAGGGGTGATAAAATACATCGAAGCAAAAGGAAGGGTCGAACCGAAATGGAGCACATCCTCACGAGTGAATGAAGCAGTATAGATTAAAACATTGTGCCGGTATGTAGCCAATGCATCGCCAATGTTATAAGACTCAATATCAAATCTCGCTGCCTTAAAATGTGTGACCAACTTTTTCACAAGTAAAGTGAAATATCACATGGGCAATATGCCCACGAAAATCATTCTCACTTCTCTCTTAATTCACAATCTTCCTTTTTTACGCCATAAAAGTGACTTTTAAAAAACTAAAATATCCTCAACTCCAAGTTGATGGTTACCGACAATACCTTGTGGCATTTGCTGAACATTTTGAATGAATAACTCAAACTGTTTTTCCACAGAATTTTTACTAAGACACGACCATTATTTAAACTGTCAACGTCATCTTCAGAAGATATAGAGAGATAATAGAAGATGACGATAACCGTCGAAACCACGGTCATGTCTTAATAAAAAAAATCTGGGGAAAAACTAAGTTTATGTTATTCATTTTCTCAACTCCACCACACAGACTATCCCTATTAATTTCCGATTTCCATCCCACACCACGCGCACCCACTCCTGTTAATCCACATTATCTCTAATCCCCAAATTATCACTGATTCAACGCTCACTTTTTCTGCCTCCCCTCAATTCTTAATTCCCCTGTTCCGAGCGTTGATCCCTTTTCTCTATCCCCGCTCATCTTACCAAATTTAGCTCTGTATCACCTCTGTCTGACAATAAGCAATAGACTCACATCTTATAAACTTTTATACAGATTGTTCCGATTCTCTTTGTTGTATGATATGCATTTATTTTGTTATTGGGCCACTGCAAATGGTCAACGTTTGTGTACGTGGACATTTTCGATTAAATTAAAAAAATTCAAAACATATACCGAACTAGACAGTAATGAGTGAAGGGTATTAAAGGGTTCAGAATCCTCTGAAATTTTTGGGAGGTAAAAATTAAGATGTACCCCCTCCTAATATACTCCTTCTTTTGAAATGCAGTGACCCTCCACGTTACTCCCTCCCCCAAATATTTATGGACGCGGCCTTGATGTCAAATTATTTAATTCATTTTATAGATACAAATACCCGTTTCTTTTAGCTTATCATCTTTTTTAATTTCTTATAAATAATAGATGCGAACTGAAAACGAATAGTAACGAAAAGATGATTGCTATGATCCAGTTCTTCAGTCACAAAAATCAGTATTTCGAGTGAATGATGACAGAGGTTGGTATTAAGATTTTTCTCTGAAACATTGATAGACCCTTAATGATGATATATTGAAAATATTCGTCGTTTATGCAATCAGAAAAACCTTTGCTCTTGGTCATTTCATGTACACGGAATGGTATTTGGATGAGGCGACCGACAGCTGAGGTAATTTGCGTCATTAGGTAAGGGTAAGGCGAAAACGTTAGAGAAAAGCCTAGCGCGCCTGTATGATGCCGCGGCGTCGGCATTAGCGTGCTCTTAACCTAAGGCGCCAAGGGAACCATGGCGTAACTCGGTAACGCCTGAATAAAAAAATTCTCTGAATTTCTGGGTAATCTTATAATTTAAAATCATTTAAATTCTGAGTAATAAAGCACAAGTTTTATTCTTAAGTGCTAAGAGTTACGGTGATGCGGTCACGGTGATATAGAACCGTTGGGCGTTTAAGGAGTCAAAAAATCTAAATTTAAAAAAACATTTTGAAATTCACATTTTAATGCAAATAACTTTAACTGTAACTAATCGTTTTTCGCAAAAAAACATGAATTATCCAAATGTTATGTTTATCGAAAACTTTCAATTTTCAAACGACGTAAATGCTTAAAATATCGTTTAAAAAGTGCGAGCTTTTCGGAAAATTGCATTTTAAAACACACTTGTCAATGCAAAGCACTCACAACTCATTATAAATGACGATATATAACAATAAAGGTATATTTAGTATTGAATTAGCAGCTTGTACCATGTGGTACCACTAGGCTTCAACGGGTTAACGTCCTATTCGGCGGACGAAAACTGTACTTGAAGTGCCCTCCACAAAGAATGGAAGTAGGGACCGGGCAGCCTGAAAATTCTTCGCCATTTCCGCGATTTGATCGCACGATTTTTTTCTCTGATGGGCCTTATAAAATTCCCGGTTTTCTAGCGAAAATTCACAAATTTTAAACTGCTGTACAGTGTACATGCGTTAAATATAGGTTAAAAAAGCTCAAGCTTTTCGGAAACTTTTAAAACATGCTTGTCAATTTAAAACACTCACAACTACTAATAAATGACTACATATAGCATTGTAGGTACGTTTAGTGTTGAATGATCAGCTGATGCCATGTGGTACCACTAGGCGTTAACGGGCTAACGTCCATCTGGCGGACGAAAAGGGGTACTTGAAGTGCCCTCTACAAAGCATATAAAGCCGTGTCCCAATTGGCCATTTGGCTATGCCAATTCCAGGATTTAGCCATGACGCCATCTTGGAAGGATGTCCCAACTCGTTAGCCAGCATAAGGGAGGGAATTTAGGCAGCTAACGCGGCCGCCAGATTTAGGCATCGAGGAGTGCATCCTTCGCCTCACTTTTCCCATGATTCAAAGCGTGCAAAGCGTCTTCAGGAGAAAGGGCATCATGGCTGTCAACAAGGGATAGTACTTGTTTGCAAGTAGTGTTGATATTTTGAGATTTGTTCGAATAATTATTAATTTTTATTTTGTTTATAATAATGAAATTGCGTTAATGGAAGTGTAAGAATTACGGAGAAATTAGTTATAGAGAAGGCGGCGTTAATTTTAACACTAATTAATGTTAATATGGTTCTTGTGTATGTATATGTTATTTTATAACTTTTTATACCGATCACATGTTATCTTTTGCTACCGTTTACTTTTCTAACGTGTTAAATAATGCTTATTGATGTTTATATGCTTCTAATATATTCTTAATTATGTAACACTATGTCTAAATTCTTATTTAACACTTTTTGTACATTAGGTTAACACCCGTAAGAATAAACAATTATTATTATATGTTATTGGACAAAGTCCCGAAATTGGAATCGGAATAAGTAACAAAAATTAAAATGTATGGTGATTAAAAGATGATACCGAAACCTGATTTATGTACGTAAACCATACTTTAAATAAATTTTGAAAATAAATCCCAAATCAGACGGTAACCGTTTGAATAGACTAAATAGACCTGTTCTAATAATACAAAACTAAAAATTAAATTGCTAAAATATAAGGAATTCAAAAAAGTACTTCGTTGAGAGACGATTTAAATATTACAAACCAATTAAAAGGGATATACGTTAACATTTCGCCACAAACTTAGCTAAAACCTCTTTAACAAAACCATACGGAACTAAAAATACGAATTTGAAAGTATACCCCTACTTTACTATTACAAAAAGGTTGTCAAAGATACTAAATTTATGATTAAATACTCTTCTCCGAAATCTGATACTCAAAATCACATTTTAACAATTTAGGGTGGGTTTTGTTCATCATTTGTTCAAATCATTCCGATTATCTCTTGTTTTGCATTGGCCTAGTGCCCAGTAGATGGCAGCACCTCCGTAAGGATGTCCCAATTCATGCTCCCTTGTGGTTGGCTGCCCAGAATCTGGCTGGCTAAATACATGATGCCTAATGGCTAACGAGTTGGGACACGACTTAAGTAGGGACCGGACAGCCTGAAAATTCTCCGCCATTGCCGCGATTTAATCCCACGATTTTGTTCCCTGATTGGCCTAATAAAGTTCCCGGTTTTCCAGCGAAACTGATGTGCATTATTCAACAAAATAAGCGTATAACAATAAAGGTAGATTTAGTACTGAATTATCAGCTGGTACCACGTGGTACCGCTAGGCTTCAAGGGGCTAACGTCCTATTCGGCGGAAGAAAAGCTGTGCTTGAAGTGTCCTCCACGAAGCAAGGAAGTACGGGCCGAGCAATCTGAAAATTCTTCGCCCATGTCGCGATTTGATCCCATTTGATTTTTTCCCTGATTAGCCTCATAAAATTCCCGGTTTTCCAGCGAAGCGGTTGTGCATTATTCAACAAAATACGCGGACGCAACCGGGGAATGTCGGCGAAATGCGTTAGATCCTTCAGTCCCCTCGTTTGAAGTCATCCTGAAACTCCTTTGATACACGTACGAGCCTGATGAGACAGTAAGAGAGCTTGATCTCCGTGTCGAGCGCTACCTATAGTTCTCCATTGCAGACGCAACTCTTCCTTCGCTTCGCGTGTCGTAATTCCCCAAAGGGATTCGGTGGCAGTGCGTTCCAGGCCACGCCCCCTCCCCTCCCTCTCTCGTCCTAAACAATCCTTTGATTCCGTATCCCGGCGATGGACGATCCCTCTGATCCTACGGTGCACACGTCAGGCTGTGCGGGGAAGAGAACGCGGCGAATATATGCGGGGGCGCACTCTCCACGTTCCGTGCTTAGAGCCCATTCGAGTGAAATACATGTTGCGCCTCGTGGGGAACGTGGGTAATGTTCGGGTACGTACTTGCAGTCAGGCTCCATAATGAGACCATTTTGGAATAACCTTTTGGGGAAACGTCGTTGCTACAGAGCTTTGGTATCAACCTCCTCGGTCCTTGCGTATTGCATACAATAAATCGACGTTTGAATTTTTTAAAGCTTGACTGACTGTGAGTGAAATGTCGCTATTTCAACTTGTTCAGTGCTTCCTGACAGATGACGACATCATACATAAGAGCATTAGTCGCTAATGAGGTTTATTAACATGTAATTAAGCAGAATAAATTAAATTTAGATAAAAAAATAACGGCATATGTACAGGGACTGAGGAGGTTACCTTAACCGTCGGTTTTAAACTTTCCGTATTAGCCTCACAGTCAAATCATTAATATAAAAAAATTACTATAGCAATACTGCCTAAAAAAAACACAAATAAATTTGCTGACTGAAAACAGCATGGTAGACACTAAAATGAAAGGATGTTTTTTTTTTCGAAAGAGACTTTTTTCCATCAAACAAAAAGGTTAATTTTATATTCTCGATAGTTCCAAAAATAAATACCTTGTAACCTTTTATAGGCTCCGAGTGTTAAATTTGAATTTTTCTGTGCCTCTAATGGGCGGAAACCTCGCGATCTATTTATGAACATTCCTTAATGGTGCAATTCCCACGCCTATCGCTTGAATCTCTGCGGAATATTTCCGCTAAATGTGGAGATAATACTGAGATTTAAGAGTTACAGACTGTTGGTAGGGAGGATAGCACATTCCTCGCCTACAAAGCGAGGAAGCACTGGATAGGGGATGCGATTGACTTTTTCCAATATAACATGACAGCATTGTTCTGATTTTTAAGTCATCTTAAATGCTGAAAGTTTCATTTTTATCAACCCGTGGTCATTAATTTGTAATCTAAATTTGTATCTCCAAATTCACGAACAGTATTGGAAACGCCACATGTATAAGTATATGCTCATAGTAACCCCTCTGAATAATGGTAATTTTACTGGATAACTATTTACAATTACATGTTTTTTATATGGTAAACATAAAAAATGACTGAATTTTAGCGTTTATTTTATGATCTATACTAATACTGAATTTCACATCGAAAGCATATTTTCTCTATATTTAGTTGTTTCAGGCGTGACTTCATGGAATACACTGAACATAAGGAAAAGTAAAGAAAACTTTACGTGGAATTGCAAAGCTTTCTTTACTTTTAATTGCATCTTTTCTACCTATAAATAGATAGATATTTCGTTAGTGTTTATCCAAACATTTCGCATGCCAATTTAATTTTTAAAGACTTGTTGTTCTCGTTATTCTCTACTCGTGCGTTCGCGAGATAGGTATTCAAATTAAATCTTGTTTTTTTTTCCTACCGCCAAGAGAAAGTCATTCTCTTTCCTAATAGGTTTTGAAGCCTCGTTTGTTTTTCTTCCTCACGCAGACATTTTTTTCGCGTTTCCTGAACAAATCGGCGCTACTCCCCCGGATTCATGGGAATGCTCGAAAAAGGCATTCCTGGCCGCGCTTCCCCTTTTTCTCTCGCACGGAATCCGGCCATTAGGGCACGCACAGACCAACACCCCTGTTACACCCTCCAGGGATCCTGCTCCCTCTTCCCAACCCCCTTCCCCCTACAAAGAAGCCGTTTCTCCTATTTATGGGCATGCTGTTGAGGGTGGTAACGGAGGTGGAGCGAAAACACTGATGGATGCCGCTACTGATTGGTGTCACGCGGATGATTATGCATTTGTGAACTTAGCAATTACTTCAAAAAATGTCGAGGATATCTCCATGCTGCTTTCTTTTTAATTTGGCTCCTGCGGATGAGAAATTTTTTACAAAGAATGGAATTATACATTGTTATTCCGGAACGATCCGTTACTACTTATTGCTATTACGTACGTCTAAGTTGCTACGTTGCATTACGTTGCTACGTTCGTTGCTACTGATTACATTGCTGCGTTATGTGCCACTGTTTAGTATCACGGGGTTGAATGTGAATTTGAAAGCGTAAAAATAATGCAGTAAACAGTTGAGGATAGCCTCACGCTGCTTTCTTTTTTAATTTGTCTTCCACGGATGAGAATTTATTTAACAAAGAATACACTTTTACACTTTTTTATACAGGACACTTTTTTATTCCGGGGTGATTACATATGTCTATTGGGAACAAATGTTTTAATACCTTATTTTAGATGAAATAGTTTGATTCGGCGTTCACTTTATGATACAAATACACATCGTAAGGTAATATTTGTGAACATTGAAAAGATTGTTTTTACTCATTCACATTATTTTAGAGTTACATTATTACTTTATGCCATTACGTACTGATGAACAGCAACGTCATGTGCATCTATTCTGCACGAATTACCAAATTATTAAAAATAAATAAAAGCGCAGTTGATACTACGTAAAAAAAAGTAGTGTATAAAAATGGAACTCAAGATTTCATGAGTGGAAAGAAAAACAAGCAAGTCTGAATGTGAGTAAAAACTCGGAGCGTATACCTGAACGGAATATTATTAGTTTATTCGTAACTGTTCCTGGAAGAAGTAACGGGTGAAAGTGATGGATAACTTTGGCCATCATCACGAATATAGCTGGATTGAACCCATTGGAAGGAGAAAAATATCAGTTCAAAAAATAATTAAGTTGGTATTATAAATAAATTGAGGTACTTCAATGCAAATATCAGTAGAATATATCTTTCATGAAATAATCTTGTAGCTTGATGCTGAAAG